>NW_027142418.1:911516-1237023 GCF_026170545.1 Melanerpes formicivorus | reverse complement strand
ACCCTTCTCGTGGGGAAGGTTTTCCTCCTGATGTCTCACCTAAATCCAGCTTCTTCCAGTCTGAAGCCATCACCCCTTGTCCTATCACTCCATGCCATTGCAAATCCCCTGGCTCTCCTGTAGCCCCTTTCTAACTCTGCAAGGCTGCTCCAAGGTCTCCCTGAACTCTTCTCCATGCTAAGCAACCCCAACCCTCTCAGCCAGTTCCCTGACCGTTCATACCTGGTGTAAATCAGAGCCCCTCCACCACTGAGGCTGCTCTGAGGAATGCCAGGGAAGAGCTGGCCTGCAAAGATCTGAGCAGCACAGACCAGATCAGGTGTTGCATCTGCAAGGACTGCCACTAAGAATCAGAAAACCAGCCCAGTGCCCCAAACCCGGGGTGTCCAGTGTCCAGTATGCCCAGGAAGGGGAGTGTGGCAGGGGGCAGAACTCCTGGCTTCCCAAGCCAGGGTCTGCAGTAGCTGCTTTCAGCTATTTGGTGCCAAAGAAGGGGTCAATGTCACTGGAGGTGTTTAAGAAGAGACTGGATTGGATGTCAGGAAGAAGTTGTTGCCCATGAGGGTGGTGAGAGACTGGCACAGGTTGCCCAGGGAGGTGGTGGAAGCCTCCTGCCTGGAGGTTTTTGCAGCCAGGCTGGATGTGGCTGTGAGCAACCTGCTGTAGTGTGAGGTGTCCCTGCCTTGGCAGGGGGGTTGGAACTGGCTGATCCTTGAGGTCCCTTCCAACCCTAACAATCCTGTGATTCCATGATTCTATGGATGAGGCACTCAGTGCCATGGTCTGATTGATTAGGTAGGGTTAGGTGATCAGTTGGGCTGATGCCTGGTTGATTCTGTGAGATTCTGTAATGGGGAGGAGTTGGGAACCTTGCTGTGCAAGATGACAAACCACATGCAGAGCACAAAGTGAGTCAGCCCCTGGGCTCCCTGCTGCAGTGTTTTTCTCCTTCTAGAGGTAGTCCTCACACAAAGAGCCAGCTTCAAGCAGCTGGGTTGAAAACGATCCCTTTGCAACATGAGCGAGAGGTTCATGTCTGAACCTGACAAGAATCCCCTTCACCCAGAGGGTAGCAAGCCAGCTTTGTATCGTAAGTACCATTGCACTACCCAGGCAAAATGTTTGTTTGCTTTCTCCTTTATACAGCTGGAAAGGGTAATGTTCAGACAAATATTTGACAGGCAGATGGTCCAACAAGCTTGTAGGACCTGCAGAGGTGCCTCCTTGTCTGCTCTGAAACCACAGAAGGGCAGGGGCTCTGAAGGTCCCAGAAGGACAGGGGTTGGAAGGGACCTCCAGAGATCACCAGGTCCAGCCCCACTGCCAGAGCAGGAGCACTCAGGGTGGGGCACACAGGAGCACATTCAGGTTGACTTTGAAACTCTTCAGAGAAGGAGACTCCACAACCTCTCTGGGCAGCCTGCCCTAGGGCTCCAGAACCCTCACACCAAGGTTTCTCCTGTTGAGGCAGAGCTTCCTGTGTCCCAGCTTGTGCCTGTTGTTCCTTGTCCTGGTACCAGGGCAAGGACATTACTGAGTACCACACACAAAAAAAGAGCCTGGCCCCTTCATCCTGACCCCCAGCCCTCAGCTATTGATAGACGTTGATCAGATCCCTCTCAGCCTTCTCCTCTCCAGACTAAACAGCCCCAGGGCTCACAGCCTTTCTTCACAAGAGAGACATTCAAGTCTCTTCATCATCCTCACAGCTCCTCATTGGACTCTCTCCAGCAGGTCTCTGTCTCTCCTGAACTGAGCAGCCCAAAACTGGACACAGTGTTCCAGGTGTGATCTCACCAAGGCAGAACAGAGGGGGAGGAGAACCTCCCTAGACCGGCTGGCCACAGTAATGCACTGCATTATCCCATTGACCTTCTTGGCTGGCACTTACAGCACACTGTGGTTGTCCTGCACTGGACCAGAGCTAAGGCCACCCCTGGCAGGCTGCAGCAGGCCCCAGTGGGGCAGGGCAGAGGCACTCACCTTGCGCCCAGCCTCGTTGTTGTGCAGGTTCATCAGCGTCCTGGCGTTCTGCTTGATCTCCCGGGCGTCCACGAACACCTTGGCAAAGCCGATCCCGTACCTGATGTCAGCAGAGCAGCCCTCCCCACTTCCATCCTTCCTCCTTGTGGTACTGCCCTTGCTTCTCCTTGTCGCAGCCGCAGTCGCTGAGGTTGCCCTGCGTGCAGGCGGCAGTGATGGCGTGCGCCACGCCAGCGGCGATGATGGCGTAGGTGAAGGCTGCCTCCCTGCTCCCCTGCGAGCAAAACAGAGCTGTGAGGAGGTGCTGCACAGACCCACACACAGCACCGGGTCAGAAGGGACCCTCCAAGGGCAGCTTGTCCAACCCCCCTGCAGGCAGCAGGGACACCTCCAGCCAGAGCAGGCTGCCCAGGAACATGGCCAGGCTGACCTTGAATGTCTCCAGGGGTGAGGCCTCAGCCTGTTCCAGTGTCTCCCCACCCTCACTGTGCAGAGCTTTCTCCTGATGTCCAACCTAACTCTGCCCTGCTCCAGTTTCAAACCACTGCTCCTCGTCCTATTCCCACAGCCCTTCTGAACATCCCTCCCCAGCCTGCCTGTAGGTCTCCTGCAGATATTGAAGTGCTGCTCTAAGGTCTCCCTGGAGCCTTCTCCTCTTCAGGCTGAACAGCTCCAACTCTCTCAGCCTGTCCCCACAGGGGAGGTTCTCCAGCCCCCTGAGCATCTTTGTGGCCTCCTCTGGACCTGCTCCATCAGGTCCATGTCTTTCTTCTGTGCAGATTGGTCAGAAAGAGAGACCCAAAGCCCTGCAGTGCAAACAGTAGACTGCTATTCTTAGCAGGCATAAGCAGGCCTTTTCTCTTGGAGGCATTGGTCTGTGGGGCTGCTCCCCCTCTACAAAGAGCTCTCCAAGAGGCAGGAGGACAGAAAGTTCTCTTTAGGCAACCTCAGTCAGGTATTTCCAGATGATGTTGGGAAAGCCTAGCTAAAGATTTTTCTCTCTTGCAGAAGGGTGGGGTGGAAAATGCAAGTGCTCTGGATCCAGGAAAAAAAAGAAGCAAGAAAAAAAAAAAGAGATTAAATTGAATTAAATTAAAAATAAAATGCAATTGAATTAAACTAAAAGTGAAATGAAATTGAATTAAATTAAAAATGAAATTGAATTAAATTTAAAATGAAATTAAATAGAATTAAATTAAAAATTAAATTGAATTAAATAAAAATTAAATTAAATTGAATTAAATTAAAAATGGAATTGAATTAAATTAAAAATGAAATTAAATTGAATTAAATTCAAAGTTAAATGAAAATGAATTAAATAAAAAATTAAATTAAATTGAATTAAATTAAAAATGAAATTGAATTAAATTTAAAATTGAATTGAATAAAATTAAAAATGAAGTGAAATTGAATTAAATTAAAAATGAAATTAAATTGAATTAAATTAAAAATGAAATTGAATTAAATTAAAAATTAAATTTTAAATTAAATTAAATTAAATTAAAAGTGAAATGAAATTGAATTAAATTTAAATTTAAATTGAATTAAATTAAAAGTGAAATGAAATTGAATTAAGTTTAAAATGAAATTGAATTAAATAAAAAATAAATTAAATTTAAAATTAAATTGAATTAAATTAAAAATTAAATGAAATTAAATTAAAAGTGAAATTAAATTGAATTAAATTCAAATTGAAATTGAATTAAATTAAAAGTTAAATGAAATTGAATTAAGTTTAAAATAAAATTGAATTAAATTAAAAATGAAATGCAATTGAATTAAATTAAAACTGAAATGCAATTAAATTAAAAATCCAAATTAAAAAATCAAAGTAAATATTAAAAGCAAAAATTAGACTGAATTTTAAAAGCAAATCAAACTATCAACTTACCATTAAATTTAAATATTAATGTAAATAGTAAACAAGATATTAAATTAAGATCTTGATTTAAATTAAGATATTACGTTGCCATTTCAAAATCCAAATTAAAATAAAACTAAGAAAGTGAAATGAAATTAAATAACCAAACAGAAGAAACCAAAAGAAAAGTGAAAATAAGAAATTGAGGTTAAAAAAACAAAAAAGAAAGCAAAAAATTTGAGGTAAAAAAAATGGAAATAAACGAAAACAAAAGGAAATGAAAACAAAATAAATAACTAACTAAAAGAATAAACTAAAATTTAAAACTAAAATAAAAATCCAAACTAAAAAATGAAGCTGACAAAAACTAAATGGAAAAATAAATTTAAAATGAATTTAAACATTCATTTTCGTGAATTAATTCATTTAAATTTAAGCATGAAATTGCAACTGGAAACTCAACTAAAATGAAACAAAATAAAATGAAACATAAAAAATGAAAGTAAAAAAATGTAAATAAAACAAAGAGCATCAAAATAAAATAAAATTGTAAACCAAACCAAAAGGATAGCAATGAACTTAATCATTTCAAGACAATTTCATTAAACATATTAGATGACAACAAAATAAAATAAAATCTATAGTCAAGACATTAAAGCAAAATAAAATGGGAAAGGGAAAGGGAAAGGGAAAGGGAAAGGGAAAGGAAAAGGAAAAGGAAAAGGAAAAGGAAAAGGAAAAGGAAAAGGAAAAGGAAAAGGAAAAGGAAAAGGAAAAGGAAAAGGAAAAGGAAAAGGAAAAGGAAAAGGGGAGGAAAGAGAGGGAAGGGGGGAGGGGAGGGGAGGGAAGGGGAGGGAAAGAGAGGGGAGGGGAAGAGAGGGGAGGGGGAAGAGAGAGGAGGGGAGAAGGGGGGCAAGGCATGGGGGAAGGGAAGGGAAGGGAAGGGAAGGAAGGGAAGGGAAGGGAAGGGAAGGGAAGGGAAGGGAAGGGAAGGGAAGGGAAGGGAAGGGAAGGGAAGGGAAGGGAAGGGAAGGGAAGGGAAGGGAAGGGAAGGGGAAGGGAAGGGAAGGGAAGGGAAGGGAAGGGAAGGGAAGGGAAGGGAAGGGAAGGGAAGGGAAGGGAAGGGAAGGGGAAGGGAAGGGAA
The DNA here is from genome assembly GCF_026170545.1 of Melanerpes formicivorus. Lineage (NCBI taxonomy): Eukaryota > Metazoa > Chordata > Aves > Piciformes > Picidae > Melanerpes > Melanerpes formicivorus. The sequence goes on along the minus strand of NW_027142418.1, from coordinate 1,232,035 downwards.
GGGAAGGGAAGGGGGAAGGGAAGGGAGGAAGGGAAGGGAAGGGAAGGGAAGGGAAGGGAAGGGAAGGGAAGGGAAGGGAAGGGAAGGGAAGGGAAGGGAAGAGAAGAGAAGGGGAAGGGGAAGGGGAAGGGGGGATGAAATTGCTTTAAGATCCCTACTCCCCTTTTGGCAATTTCAGCTTAGTGTTGGGATTTCCTTCAGGAATTTAATTCCAGGCTGAGAGGTCTCTTCCGAGGACAAACACCTCTGCTGGGAATCTTAGGCTGAAAACATTTGTCTGCCCCAGAACATTTCATTCACAGCGCAGATGTCACAAAGTTTTCAGCAGGGACATTTGTGCAAGCTCACTGAAATCAGTTTTGAGTTTCCATGTCAGCATTTCCCACAGGAGGGGAGAAATCTCCTGGCTTGTGGCAGGTACAGCAGCAAAGCAAAGGGAAGCAGCAGCATCACCAGAGGGGCTGCGGGGAGGAGGTGGTGCCAGTATTGGATGGCTGGAATATTGGGCTGCTGTTTGTTTTAGGGGTGCCCTGAAAAGGACTTGGGGGTGCTGGGGGAGGAAAAGCCCAACAGGAGCCAGCAGTGAGCACTTGCAGCCCAGAGAGCCAAGCAGAGCCTGGGCTGCAGCAAGAGAAGTGTGGCCAGCAGGGCCAGGGAGGGGATTCTGCCCCTCTGCTCCACTCTGCTGAGACCACAGCTGGAGCTCTGGGTCCACTTCTGGAGTCTCTGTGCCAGGAAGGATCTGGAGGTGCTGGAAGGTGTCCAGAGAAGGGCCACGAAGGATGAGCAGAGGGCTGGAGCTGCTCTGCTGTGAAGACAGACTGAGGGAAATAGGGCTGCTCAGTCTGGAGAGGAAAAGGTTCCCAGGAGACCTTCTTGTGGCCTTCCAGTATCTGCAGGGGGGCTCCAAGATAGCTGGGGAGGGACTTTTGAGGGTGTCAGGAAGTGATAGGACTGGGGGGGAATGGATCCAAACTAGAGGAGGGGAGATTGAGATTGGATGTTAGGAAGAAGTTGTTGCCCATGAGGGTGGTGAGAGACTGGCACAGGCTGCCCAGGGAGGTGGTGGAAGCCTCATGCCTGGAGGTGTTTGCAGCCAGGCTGGATGTGGCTGTGAGCAACCTGCTGTAGTGTGAGGTGTTCCTGGCCATGGCAGGGGGGGTGGAGCTGGCTGATCCTTGAGGTCCCTTCCAACCCTGACAATTCTGTGTTTCTATGATTTCAGCCTGTGGCTTTCACACAAATTCTGCTGGGAACTGGCAAAGGAAAGCAAGCCTGAGACCTACACAAGTTGTGGAGATAGGTGGGAAGCTAGCTACACATGCATCAGCACTGCAAGCTGTCCTTTTGGCTCCAAATCATTGAGGTCCCTTCCAACCCTCACAACTCTGTGGTTCCAGGTATGGGACATCTCCCACCACTTTGGGAGGGTGACTCACCACCTTCAGCGGTCTTCAATAGAACTCCAAATTAAGTCAGTTCCTCAAGACAAACCAACAAGCTCTGTTACTTGTTTCATCTTTCTGAAGCTTTCTTGCATTCTAGCCTGGGGGATTTCCCATGTGTGGATCCTATGGGAGCTGCAAGGCTCTGGGAAGTAGTTCTGCTGAGATAGGGCCACCTCAAAACCCATGGAGGTTTGCAGAGGTTGCCCACATGTATCACAGCTCTTTGCAGTCTATGGGATCTCCCAGACTAAAAATTTAGCCCCACTCTTATTTCTCCAATGGCAAAATACAGCCTTGCATCAACAGAATCAGAATCAGGCTCTTAATTAAGAGAAGGCAGATGGAAAGCTCAGCTTGCCATCTCCAGACACCCACCAGTTAAGCTCTGGCAGAGCCCAGCTGCTGCCAATAACTGATTCTGTACAAAACAAGCCCATTTCTGCTCTTTATTGGATTGCACACACATACACAAATCATCACTGGGAGAAGAAATCTTCCAAGTGCTTCACTCTCAGCTCCATCCCTTTCACACACACAGGCCAGACTCCTGCTCTCCTCACTAAATGGTTCTTTTAATGACAAATATTCACTTCCTTCTGGCCAGGAAATTAAAAGCAAGACCAAGATGGCACATTAAAAATCCGTTAACAGGAGCTTTGTGCTCTCTTGCCAGCAAAGGCACTGCTCCACAGAACCACAGAATCACAGAAACAGTCAGGTTGGAAGAGAGCCTCAGGATCACCAAGTCCAACCTGGAACCCTTCTCTGCAAGGGTCACCCCTAAACCAGAGCCCCAAGCACCACATCCAAACCACCTTGAAACACATCCAGGCTTGGGGACTCCACCGACTCCCTGGGCAGCACATTCCAAGCCCTGACCACTCTTGCCATGAAAAAGGTTTCCTCCTCTCCAGTCTAAACCTCCCCAGTCACAGCTTGAGGCCATTCCCTCTTGTTCTGTCACTAATGACCTGTGAGCAGAGACCAGCAGCAGCCTCTCCACAACCTCCTTTCAGGGAGCTGTAGACAGCCAGGAGGTCTCCCCTCAGCCTGCTCTGTTTCACACTAACCATCCCCAGCTCCTTCAGTCTCTCTCCATCAGATTTATTCTCCAGGCCCTTCCCAGCTTCCTTGCCCTCCTCTGCCCTGGCTCCAGCACCTCCACATCTCTCTTGGTTTGAGGAGCCCAAAACTGGACACAGCACTCAAGGTGTCGCGTCCCCAGAGCTGAGTGCCAGGGGACAATCCCTGCCCTGCAGGCCAGGCTACTGCACACTGCCTCTGTTGAGGAGCTTGGAGCCCTCCTCAAAGCATTTCTTGTTTTCCCTTACAAGGCAAGGCAAGGCAAGGCAAGGCAAGGCAAGGCAAGGCAAGGCAAGGCAAGGCAAAGCAAAGCAAGACAAGGCAAGGCAAGGCAAGGCAAGACAAGGCAAAGCAAAGCAAGACAAGGCAAGGCAAGGCAAGGCAAGGCAAGGCAAGGCAAGGCAAACCATTAGATGTTGAGTTGTTATGAGTATGGACTTAGCAGTTGAGGATTTTTAGAGCCTCTACTGAAAATCTGAATGCTGGATAGAAATCCCAGGCTCTGCTTTGATTTGGAGCTGTGCTCTCAGAACCTCTGTGCATGGGGAGACCAAAGGAGGCAGGTGGTGGAAGTGGGGTCCCACTCCAGAGTCAGTCCACAAGAACCAGGCAGGGCACATTATTAGGCCCTCTCTCACTTTCTCCTCATCAATATCTTCACTATTTTAAGTCCAACACTGTGAACAATGCACTGAGAAGCCAGGGGAGGTACAATAAGGAGCCCCAGTTTCTCCACTGAGAGGGGAGAAACTATTACACCAGATTTCTGTTTCATGAAGCAGTACATGGACCAGCATCAAAAACCCATTTGGAGCTGAAATGTCTGAGTTTCCCTTGGCTGGATGATTTCTGATGTAGCACAAGCTCTTTCAAGGTCTCTAATGCAACCCAGTGTGGGAGCATTTTAATCTGACACCCCCATTGGAAAGACTGAGCAGCTCTTCAGCTTCTTAGAGGGGGGGAAAACACAAGGCAGAGCACACAGAATAGAGAATTAACCAGGTTGGAAAAGACCTCAGAGATCATCCTCTCACCCAACACCATCTGATCAACTAAACCATGGCACCAAGTGCCTCAGCCAGGCTCCTCTTAAACACCTCCAGGGATGGTGACTCCACTGCCTCCCTGGGCAGCATATCCCAATGGCCAATCTCTCTTCCTGGAAAGAATTTCTTCCTCACATCCAGCCTAAACCTCCCCTGGCACAGCTTGAGACTGTGTCCTCTTGTTCTGCTGCTGCTTGCCTGGGAGAAGAGACCAACCCCCACCTGGCTACAGCCTCCCTTCAGGGAGTTGGAGAGAGCAAGAAGGTCTCCCCTGAGCCTCCTCTTCTCCAGGCTAAGCAACCCCAGCTCCCTCAGCCTCTCCTCACAGGGCTGTGCCCCAGACCCCTCCCCAGCTTTGTTGCCCTTCTCTGGACACCTTCCAGCAGCTCAACATCTTTCCTAACCTGAGGAGTCCAGAGCTGGACACAGGACTCAAGGTGTGGCTTAAGCAGTGCTGAGCACAGGGCACAATGACTTCCCTGCTCCTGCTGGCCACACTCTTCCTGATGCAGGCCAGGATGCCCTTGGCCTTCTTGGCTGCCTGGGCACACTGCTGGCTCATGTTCAACTGCTGTCAACCACTACCCCCAGGTCCCTCTCTGCCTGGCTGCTCTCAGCCACTCTGACCCCAGCCTGTAGCACTGCCTGGGGCTGTTGTGGCCAATGTGTAGAACCTGGCACTTAGCATGAGCAGGATCGGAATCCAGTGTCAAGCTTGATCACAAAATACATTACAAAAGTTATTTTGTGAGTTTGGTTTGGGGGAAAAGTTCATCAGCTTTTTAAAAGTGAAAGTGAAGAGATGACAAGGTAAATAAAGCCAGAGGCTGGAGGGATTGATCCAGGCAGGAAGCACCTTGGCACTTGTGCAGTATTGACCAAGTGGCACAGGTGTGTCATGCCTGCACCAAAGCAGCCTTGATTTCCATAAATGATTTACTTTTGCAGCTTCATTACCCTTGTCTGCCTCACACAAATGTCAGCAACAGGGCAAGAGGAGACTTAGTTCATTTTGAGCCTCTGGAGAGAATAAATCTTAGGAAGAGCAACTGAAGGAGCCTGGGATGATTAGTTTGGGAAAGAGGAGGCTGAGGGGAGACCTCCTGGCTATCTACAGCTCCCTGAAAGGAGGTTGTGGAGAGGTTGGTGCTGGTCTCTTCTCACAGGTCATCAGTGACAGAACAAGAGGGAATGGCCTCAAGCTGTCACTGGGTAGATTTAGACTGGAGAGTAGGAAACCTTTTTCATGGCAAGAGTGGTCAGGGATTGGAATGTGCTGCCCAGGAAGGTGGTGGAGTCCCCAAGCCTGGATGTGTTTTAAGGTGGTTTGGATGTGGTGCTTGGGGCTCTGGTTTAGGGGTGACCCTTGCAGAGTAGGGTTCTGGGTTGGGCTTGGTGATCCTGAGGCTCTCTCCCAACCTGACTGTTTCTGTGACTCTGTGATTCTTGTGTGACAGCACTTTGGCTATCAGAACAGCATAGCAGGGTGCTGGAAGTAAGTGGGATACCACAAGTACAAGCTTCTCCCTGCCACTTTAAACAGTGCTTACTACTTCTCTACTGCTGATGCCAGCAGAGAGTTGAAATGCCTAGAAGATCTCAGGGGGGAAAAAAGCCACTAACAAGCACTCAGGCAGCTGCTCCTCTCAGGTAGTGCTTGAATTCCTCTGAGCCTCTGAATTCCTCTGAACCATCATTGGAAGTGTTCAGGAGGAGACTTGATAGGGTGCTTGGTGCCATGGGTTAGTTGATTAGATGGTGTTGGGTGATAAGTTGAACTTGATGATCTCTGAAGTCTCTTCCAACCTGGTCTGGTCTGGTCTGGTCTATTCTATTCTATTCTATTCTATTCTATTCTATTCTATTCTATTCTATTCTACTCTACTCTACTCTATTTTATTCTACTCTATTCTCTGCTTGTGCTCCAGAGCAGGCTGACTGAGGAAGGACTGCTGCCCATTCTGACTGACCTCAAAATATGGAGAGGTTGAAAGGGGCAACCTCATCACCTCTGGATTCACAAAGATGATCACTTTGGGAAATGGCCTGCTGAGATCCTCCTTTTGTCCTTGTTTACTTTTCAACTGTGGCACTTTTAGGCTGAGTAGATTGGGTAGAAAATTGGTAGAATGAAAATAAATTACCCCTGGATGTAAAAGGGAAAAGAATCACAGAATCAACCAGGCTGATAAAGACCTCAGAGATCATCAAGTCCAACCTATTACCTAACACCTCATGACAGCTAAACCATGGCTCCAAGTGCCATATCCAAGCCTTTCTTGAACACCTCCAGAGATGGTGACTCCACCACCTCCCTGGGCAGCACATCCCAAGGGACAATCTCTCTTGCTGGGAAGAACTTTCTCCTCACCTCCAGCCTACACTTCCCCTGGCACAGCTTGGTGCTGGTTGCCTGGGAGAAGAGACCAACCCCCACCTGGCTACAACCTCCCTTCAGGTAGTTGTAGACAGCAATAAGGTCTCCCCTGAGCCTCCTCTTCTCCAGGCTAAGCAACCCCAGCTCCCTCAGCCTCTCCTCACAGGGCTTGTAATGATAAGGTCCAAATAATCCCAGTGGTCTGATAACTAACAAAGTTACTTGTGTAAACTAATTTCTTCTCTCTCTTCAGCTTCTTTGCTCTGGCAGGTACCAGCTGGTGGCTTTTGCTTGGCTGTTGCTGACCTTGGCTGCTTTCTTGCAGTGGCTAAGTACTAACAAACTCCTCTCTGCTCTCTTTTTAGAATAATAAACCTTTATTAGAATAAACCAAACCAGGTTGGAAGAGACCTTCAAGATCATCGTGTCCAACCCATCAACCAATCCAACCCACCCAAACAGCTAACCCATGGCACCAAGCACCCCATCAAGTCTCCTTCTGAACACCTTCAATGACGGCAACTCCACCACCTCCCCGGGCAGCCCATTCCATAGCGCAATCACTCTTTCTGTATAGAACTTCTTCCTTTGCATAGGGTGGGGGAAGGGAGCAGGGAGGGGGAAGCTGTTGGTAACCCCCTGGTTTTGTCCAGGGGGGTTCCTGTGTTGTTTATAAATTGTAAATATTGTATATTTTGCACATATTCATTGCATTTTTGTGGCCTTCCAGTATCTGAAGGGGGGTCCAAGAAAGCTGAGAGGGACTTTTGAGGGTGTCAGGGAGTGATAGGACTGGGGGGGCATGGAGCAAAACTGGAAGTGGGTAGATTGAGATTGGATGTTAGGAAGAAGTTCTTCCCCATGAGGGTGGTAAGAGGCTGGCACAGGTTGCCCAGGGAGGTGGTGGAAGCCTCCTGCCTGGAGGTTTTTTGCAGCCAGGGTGGATGTGGCTGTGAGCAACCTGCTGTAGAGTGAGGTGTGCCTGGCCATGGCAGGGGGATTGGAGCTGGATGATCCTTGAAGTCCCTTCCAAGCCTGACAGCTCTGTGATTTCACATTTCTGGATTGCAGGTTTGCTTGTAAATAGAGCTTCATTTGCTTCCATCTGAGCTGCTCTGGCAAAGATTTATTCTGGGGACAACTTCAACCCACCACATCAACAGAAGTATTCTAAGAGCCTCTGACAGCCAGCTCAGGCCTGTGCCTTGCTCTCCTTCTGAGAATCCAGCAGTAAAACCTTCAGAATTTGAACATCAGGGGGAAAAAAATTCATTCTTTGATAGCCACACCACACTGAGAGTCTTGGATTTACTTGAAGCTGTAGGTAGTGGTGAGGGCAGCGTCACAAAATACCTCCTAGGTGGGAACAACACTTCTGGTTGAAGGAGGGCAAAGAATGCTGTTGAGAGGTAGGGTACAGAATAGAGGGCAAGGAAAGAAGAGAACTGGCAGCAATGATCACAGCACGTGAGACACAGAGCCCGCCTGGGCTGGGGCCCAGAACAAGCAAAACAATTGTGCCAGCAAAAGCAGACAGAGTCAGGCAATCAGGGATCAGCCCTGAGCCCAGTTCTAGTCAACATCTTTATCAGTGACCTGGATGAGGGGATCGAGTCAGCCCTTTGTAAATCTGTGGGTGACACCAAGCTGGGAGGCAGTGCAGGGTAGGAGGATGCTGCAGAGGGCCCTGGCCAGGCTCAGTCAATGGGCTGAGGCCAATGGGATGAGATTCAACAAGGCCAAGTGAAGGGTCCTGCACCTCAGACACAATAACCCCATGCAGGCTACAGACTGGGGGATGAGTGGATGAATAGCAGCCTGGTGGAGAGGGACCTGGGAGTGCTGGGGGACAGCAGCTGAATGTGAGCCAGCAGTGTGCCAAGGGCAAAGGCATCTTGGTCTGCATCAGGAATAGTGTGGCCAGCAGGGCCAGGGATGGAATTCTACCCTTCTGCTCCACTCTGCTGAGACCACAGCTGGAGCTCCATGTCCAGTTGTGGAGCCTCTGTGCCAGGAAGGATCTGGAGGTGCTGGAAGGTGTCCAGACCAGGGCCACAAGGATGAGCAGAGGGCTGGAGCTGCTCTGCTATGAAGAGAGACTGAGGAAGTTGGGGTTGTTAGTCTGGAGAGGAGAAGGTTCTGAGGAGACCTTCTTGTGGCCTTGCAGTATCTGAAGTGGGCTCCAAGAAAGCTGGGGAGGGACTTTTGAGGGTGTCAGGGAGTGATAGGACTGGGGGGGATGGAGCAAAAGCAGAAGTGGGTAGATTGAGATTGGCTGTGAGGAAGAAGTTGTTCCCCATGAGGGTGGTGAGAGACTGGCACAGGTTGCCCAGGGAGGTGGTGGAAGCCTCCTGCCTGGAGGTTTTTGCAGCCAGGCTGGCTGTGGCTGTGAGCAACCTGCTGTAGTGTGAGGTGTTCCTGCCCATGGAAGGGGAGTTGGAGCTGGCTGATCCTTGAGGTCCCTTCCAACTCTGACAGTTCTGTGATTCTATGATTTCAGCCTGTGGCTTTCACACAAATTCTGCTGGGAACTGGCAAAGGAAAGCAAGCCTGAGACCTACACAAGTTGTGGAGATAGGTGGGAAGCTAGCTACACATGCACCAGCACTGCAATCTGTCCTTTTGGCTCCCAAATCATACAACCCTCATCAAGTTCAACCTTCCTTCCAGCATCTCCATGTCCACTAGACCATGTCCCAGCAGGGCAGCCTCTAACCTGTCCTGGTGCCTGCTGTTATTCCTCCCCAGTTGCAGTCCCGTGCAGAGCTTGCTGTCCCCCAGGACACAGGACCTACAGCTGCAAGGTGCACAGTGGGTTTGCTTGCAGGGTGCTCAGCAATCTGGAACCTCTTGGGTATGTTCCTCAAGAGCTTGGGCAGCCCTCTCAGACCCCTCATAAATTGCCTGAGCTGTGAAATAAAGAAGACTGATTTCTGTTTATCTGCCTGGCAAGGCCAGGTTGTATTTTCTGCTGTTTAAAGCCGAGGGGTCAGGGAGGGAGTTATCTGCAGTGACATGAGCTGAAATATGATGGGGAAAGCATAAAGATGGGAAACAGGAGGTGCTGTGCCAATTATGTGCCACAGCTAACATTACTTCACATCTCTCTATAGAGGTCATAACTCAGAGCCAGGAAAAGCAGAGAACTCATCTTCTGCCTGCTCCGGGCTCTGCCTCCTCCTCCCTTGGTATGGGCTTGCAGCTTCTCTTTGTTTCTCTCTTTCTTTCACCTAGCATGCATGATTAATGACAATGCAAACATAAAAAGATCATTGAATTATCTCTATCCTGTTTGTTTATTCACCCTTCACCACTGGTGCAGAATTCTGAGGGATTTGGTGCCCTCAAATACCCCACTGGCTTGACAAGAAGCTGCCAGCTCCCTGTCAGTTGGCAGCAGGCTCTTTGCAAGTGTTGGTACCCACAAAGGGAATCAGTTGCTCAGGGGAGAATTGGAGACCCTGGAGGTTTAGTCCCTGCTGCTTTCATCACCTAAGAAATTCATGGATTCATAGAAAGGTTTGGGTTTGAAGGGACCATCGGTACCAACTCCCTTGCCATGGGCAGGGACACCTCTCACCAGCACAGGTGGCTCAAGGCCTCATCCAGCCTGGCCTTGAACACCTCCAGGGATGAGATGTCCACAACCTGTGCCAGTGTCTCACCACCCTCACTGCAAAGAATTTCTTCCTCATCTCCAGTCCCAGTCTCCCCTCTCCCAGCTCAAAGCCATCATCCCTCATCCTCTCACTCTCAGCCCCTGTCAAAAGTCCCTCCCCAGCTCTCCTGTTGCCCCCTCAGGTGCTGGAAGGCTGCTGTAAGGTCTCCCTGGAGCCTTTTCTTCTCCAGCCTGAACAGCCCCAACTCTCTCAGCCTGTCCCTATGAGTGGTGCTCCAGTGCTCTGATCATCTCCAGTCTCAATCTCCCCTCTTCCAGCTCACAGCCATTGTCCCTTGTCCTGGCACTCCCAGCCCTTGGCCGAAGTCCCTTCCTGGCCTTCTTGCAGCCAGGTTTCTAAATTCTTGGAGAGAAAACACTCCAGGTCTAGCCATTCCTTTTGCAAGTATGCTCTTTAAACTTACCAAGTCCCTTCTACCTGCACTGCAGAGCTGGCAGGCAGCTTGCTGGAGCTCAGCCCCTCCTGTCCCCACGGCTCTGCTTCCCCTCCCTGCCTTTGCCCTCCTTCAGCCAACTCCAGGCTGTGACCCTGTGAGAGAGGAGCAAGCTTCTCTGCCCTGCTAATGAAAGGTAATCTCTCTGCTTCTCTGGAACATGTATTCACAAGACACATCTGAAGGCAGGTATGAAAACCTTCTGATGGGAATTCCAACTGCAGCGACCTTGGGGCAATGTTTTATCTTCCTGTGACAAGTGCCTGCTGAGAAAGATTGACTTCTTGGCATCCAGCAGCCTGCTGGGCTTGGGGTGTTCAGGCTGTATTTCAGCCTGCCCTCTCTTTTACCTGAGTTAAAAACTGGTTGCAAGGGCTGGGAACTTCACACAGAAATGCAGACTCTGACCTTGCTTGAGCAGATTGCAGCCCTCCTCCTGGCTACAGAATTTCTTGCCTGTACCACTTGTGGCCAAGAAGGCCAATGGGCTCCTGGGCTGCATTCAGCAGAGTGTGGCCAGCAGATCCAGGGAGGTTCTCCTCCCATTCTACTCTGCCCTAGCCAGGCTCCACCTGGAATATTGCATCCAGCTCTGGGCTCCCCAGGTCAGGAGGGACAGGGATCTGCTGGAGAGTGTCCAAGAGAGGGCTACAAGAATGCTGAAGGGACTGCAGCACTGCCTGGGGAGGAGAGGCTGAGAGCCCTGGGGCTGTTTAGTCTGGAGAGGAGAAGGCTGAGAGGCATCTGATCAGTGTCTATCAATAGCTGAGGGCTGGGGGTCAGGAAGGAAGGGACAGGGACAGCCTCTGCTCACTGTGCCCTGGGATAGGACAAAGGACAAGGGATGGAAACTCCAGCACAGGAGGTTCCAGCTCAACATGAGGAAGAACTTCTTGACTGTGAGGGTCCCAGAGCCCTGGAGCAGGCTGCCCAGAGAGGTTGTGGAGTCTCCTTCTGTGGAGCCTTTGCAGCCCTGTCTGGATGTGTTCCTGTGTGATCTGTGCTGGATTCTGTGCTCCTGCTCTGGCAGTGGGGTTGGACTGGAAGATCTCCACAGGTTCCTTCCAACACCTCACATCCTCTGATCTGTGATCCTGTCTTGCAAGACCAGAGACCACTGGTTCAGAAAACAGAAGCCAGACTGTATTTATCAATCCTTTTCCTAAATCCTGGCCACACCAAGCAGTGCAGCTGCTGTTAGAGCCTCATTTCCCTGCTGTGGTGCAGGTAACCTCCCCTGTGACACTAAAGCAGCAAGCATTTTCAGGAGGCTCCACCACTGCCTGTTGGCTTGAGCTGTTGTTTCATCATTCAAAGAACCAGGCTGCAAAAGCTGAGACAGGAGGCTATGCCAGTGTTGGAAAATACGCAGATAACTAGTGAAGATGAAATCTTCCCTGGGACTCATCTGCAGCAAGAGGTCTCCTGAAGGTTTTGCTCTCAGCACAAATTTTCCATAGAATCACAGAATGCTCTGGGTTGGAAGGGACCTCCAAAGCTCATCCAGTCCAATCCCCTGCAGGCAGCAGGGACATCCCCAACTAGATCAGGTTGCCCAGAGTCCTGTCCAGCATCACCTTCAAGATCTCCAGGCATGGGACCTCAACCACCACCCTGGGCAACCTGTGCCAGTGTTCCACCACCCTCCTGGTGCAGAACTTGCTCCTCACATCCAATCTCAATCTGCTCTGCTCTGGTTTGAAGCCATTGGCCCTGGTCCTGTCCCTGCAGGCTTTTGCAAACAGTCTCTCTGCAGCCTTCCTGTAGCCCCCTTCAGGCACTGGCAGGCTGCTCTAAGGTCTGCCTGGGGCCTTCTCTTCTCCAGGCTGAACATCCCCAGCTCCCTCAGCCTGTCCTTGTAGCAGAGCTGCTCCAAACCCCTGATCACTTTCATGGCACTCCCCTGGACCTGCTCCATCAGCTCCAGGTCCTTCCTGTGTTGAGAGCTCCAGACCTGCATTTTTTCCTTTTAACTCTACCAAAGACAGGAGAAGGAGACAGATCTTCTCTTTTCCATAAGGGCAAAAGAGAGAGCTCCTGGTAGCTCCTGACCAAGGCAGGTAAGAGTTTGGCTTGCAGGATGGTTGCTCTTTCTTTCCACAGTGGGGAATGTCTCCTCTTCCTTCATGCTGTTGAAGCCACAGAAGAGAAGTTTGGTTTAACATATGGAGAAGAAGTGGCTGCTTAATTCAGCCCAACAGACAGCACAGAGCTGTAACAAGGTTCTGCACCAAGCACAGCCCCCAGCCTGTCCTGGAGACATCTGGACCAGCCCCAAACTGAGCTGCTGGACTGAGCTGCTACACCCAGAAGCCTTCAGACCACTTTGTCCATGTGGATTCTTGTTTCAGTTTTGCTTGTCCTCATGGTATCAAAGTGATTACACCACAACACCTTTGCAGGCAAAAGAAACCAAAGGTTTGAGGATTTTTTCATAAGGCCAGGGATGAAATCTTGGCTGAACCTGGTGTGGCTGTGATGCTCTTTGGTGACCTTCACATTTCTTCACTCCCCTCAGCTGATTCCCTCCATCCTCTCCCACGGTTCAGGGCAGCTTCCACAAGGCTGCAGAGGCTTTCTTCTCACAGACCCACACTGAAGGGAGTTTGCACTTTGCTGGAACACTTTGTAGAGCTGCACTCAAACACTTGGTGTTGTCTTCACTGGAGAGGTCTCACACAGGCTCACAGGGTGTGAGGGGATGGAAGGGACCCAAAGAGATCTTCCAGTCCAAGCCCCCTGCCAGAGCAGGCCCAGCTCAGGTCACACAGGAACACATCCAGACAGGGCTGGGGGAGTTCCAACTGCCCCACCATGGGCAGGGACACCTCCCACCAGCCCAGGTTGCTCAAGGCCTCATCCAGCCTGGCCTTGAACACTTCCAGGCAGGAGGCAGCCACAGCCTCCCTGGGCAACCTGTGCCAGTGTCTCATCACCCTCACTGCAAAGAATTTCTTCCTCATCTCCAGGCTCAGTCTCCCCTCTCCAGCTCAAAGCCAGTGTCTCTCATCCTGGCACTCCCAGCCCTTGTCAAAAGTCCTTCCCCAGCTCTCCTGGAGCCCCTTCAGGTACTGGAAGGCTGCTCTGAGGTCTCCCTGCAGCCTTCTCTTCTCCAGGCTGAACAGCCCCAACTCTCCCAGCCTGTCCCCACAGGGGAGGTTCTGCAGCCCTCTGATCACCTTTGTGACCTCCTCTGTACCCTCTCCAGCAGCTCCAGGTCCTTCTTGTGCTGGGGGCCCCAGAACTGGAGGCAGTGCTGCAGGTGGGGTCTGAGCAGAGCAGAGCAGAGGGGCAGAATCCCCTCCCTGTGCTGCTGTTCTCCCTGCTCTGGATGCAGCTCAGCACTCAGCTGCCTGCTGGGCTGCCAGGGACCACTGCTGGCTCCTGGGGAGTTTGTGACCAACTGACACCCCCAAGGCCTTCTCCTCAGCACTGCTCTCTGTCCATTCTCTGCCCAACCTGGATTTGTGCTTGGGACTGCCCTAACCCAGCTTCAGGACCTTGTTCTTGGCCTTCTTGAGCTTCATGAGGCTGGATTGAGCTCACCTCTGCAGCCTGTCCAGGTCCCTCTGGCTGGATCCCTTCCTTCCAGGAGGCCAACCAGGCCACACAGCTTGCTGTGTCCTGCCAACCTGCTGAGGGTACCTCCATCCCACTGCCCATGTCACTGACAAAGATGTTAAACAGCACTAGTCCCAGTACCTACCCCTGAGGGACCCCACTTGTGGCTGCTCTCCATTTGTCCTGGAGCTGCCCTTTAGATGACATGAAGCCCTCAAGAATGCCAAGGCAGCTGTGTGAGACAGCTACACCTTGCCTTCTGATCACCACAGACAGCACAGTTGCTGCTGGCTACCTGTTCCCAGGGCTGCACACAGCAACATGCTGCAAAAGCACCTGGCAAAAGCCTTTGCCCTAGCACTTGCTCCTCCTGCCATCCATCAGAGCCCAGGTCTGATTTTCAGGTTCTAGCACTGCTTGCTCAGACATTTAGGCTTGGCCAGGTTTCACCTGAGGGGAGGTGGGCAGGAGGGGGTTTGGCCTCTCCTGCTTTAAAACCTGAGCTGTGCTGGTGGCCATCCTGGGGGGCAGCAGTGCTGACCACTGTGAGCGAGGTGTTTGGGTTTCAGAGTGTCCATGGCTGCTGCAGCCTTGCATCATCTCCAGGGCTATTTTAGAAACTTCTCTTTGTGGCTTTGCATTATTAATAAGGTGTCTATAGAACTGCCTAGAAGAAAAAAAACCTCCTTCTGATCACTGCCTTGCATCTTGAGCCTTTCCTGGCCTGACTGGACCCAGTCCTGAGCTGGAGTACATTGATGTCTCTCTGTTCTTCCCGTCATTGGCACTACTCTCACCAGTTGCCACAGAGAGATATCCACAGCAGGGAAGAATCTCTCTTTTGAAGGACAAACTAGACCAGGTGAGAGGAGAAACAGTGAGTGCTGTGCACTGCTTGGCAGCAGGCTGCAACGAGCAGGAATCACAGAATCATTTTGGCTGGAACAGACCTCTAAGCTCATCCAGCCCAACCAGTCTCTAACTCTGCCCAGGCTGGGGCTCAACCATGGCCCTCAGCACCACAGCTCTGCCTCTCTGAAACACCTCCACGGGTGGGGATTCAACCACCTCCCTGGGCAGCCTGGGCCAGGCTTTGAGAATCACAGAACTGTCAGGGTTAGAAGGGATCTCAAGGATCAGCCAGTTCCAACCCCCCTGCCATGGGCAGGGACACCTCACACTACAGCAGGTTGCTCACAGCCACATCCAGCCTGGCTGCAAAAACCTCCAGGCAGGAGGCTTCCACCACCTCCCTGGGCAACCTGTGCCAGTCTCTCACCACCCTCATGGGCAACAATTTCTTCCTAACATCCAATCTGAATCTACCCATTTCTAGCTTTGCTCCATCCCCCCCCCGCCCTATCACTCCCTGACACCCTCAAAAGTTTTTCCCCAGCCTTCTCCTCTCCAGGCTGGACACCCCCAGCTCTGAGCCTTTCCCTCCATGGCAGGGCTGCCAGGCCTCTGAGCATTCTTTGGCTGTTCTCTGAGCACTTCTCTGCCCATTTTAGGACTTCTTCCTTTAGGGTTTACCCATTGGCCGATTAGGTTTGCTTCCAGCTGCTAAAGCCCCAGAGATGCCATCTCTGCCCCAGTGCTAGACCATGGCACTAGAACAGCAGCTCCAGTGGCCCTTCTCTGGACACTTTCCACTCTCCTCACATCGGTTTTGTCCAGCAGGGACCAAAATAGCAAGCAAGCAATGAAACCTGGGTGTGAAGTCATCTACCTTGGTGTGCTCTCAAAGTCATGGGCTGGGAAACAATTCACAGTGATCTGTGGTATTCAAGGGAACTTATTTGTATGGACCAGCAGACACACCAATCCTATTAGCATAGAGTGACTTCAGCACAGCCCTGCAGATGGATGTGAGGCTCCGCTGGCAGCCCGCGCCCGGCGGCCACGCTGCTCTCATTCTGAAGTCATCCCCTAAGCACAGAGCAGGTCCCATCAGCCCCACAGCAGATGAAGCTCCTCCAGAATGCCAAATGAGGTCATGGGTGTTCCCCCTGACTTCATTGCAAGTGGCAAGACAAAGGTGCCCTGCGTGCTTCCCAGCTCAGCAACTGAAGGATGCAAGTTGGCTGAGGAATCCACTGAGCCTTGGGATGCTGGGAAAGGTTCTGAGGTGAGAGCTGCTGCCTGGAGCATGTTTGTGACACACACTGTGTGCAGGGACTGAGGACACAGAGCTGCTGCTGCTGCTGCTGCTAGGTAAGCTGCAAAGATACAGAATCACAGAACTGTCAGGGTTGGAAGGGAGCTCAAGGATCAGCCAGGTCCAAGCCCCCTGCCATGGGCAGGGACACCTCACACTACAGCAGATTGCTCACAGCCACATCCAGCCTGGCTGCAAACACCTCCAGGCAGGAGGCTTCCACCACCTCCCTGGGCAGCCTGTGCCAGCCTCTCACCACCCTCATGGGGAACAACTTCTTCCTCACAGCCAATTTCAATCTACCCACTTCTAGTTTTGCTTCATTCCCCCTAGTCCTATCACTCCCTGACACCCTCGAAAGTCCCTCCCCAGCTTTCTTGGAGCCCACTTCAGATACTGCAAGGCCACAAGAAGGTCTCCTGGGAGCCTTCTCTCCTCCAGACTGAACAACCCCAACTCCCTCAGTCTGTCTTCACAGCAGAGCAGCTCCAGCCCTCTGCTCATCCTTGTGGCCCTTCTCTGGACACCTTCCAGCACCTCCAGATCCTTCCTGGCACAGAGGCTCCAGAACTGGACCCAGAGCTCCAGCTGTGGTCTCAGCAGAGTGGAGCAGAGGGGCAGAATCCCCTCCCTGGCCCTGCTGGCCACACTTCTCTTGCTGCAGCCCAGGCTCTGCTTGGCTCTCTGGGCTGCAAGTGCACACTGCTGGCT
Source organism: Melanerpes formicivorus (assembly GCF_026170545.1). Taxonomy (NCBI): domain Eukaryota; kingdom Metazoa; phylum Chordata; class Aves; order Piciformes; family Picidae; genus Melanerpes; species Melanerpes formicivorus. The sequence continues at coordinate 1,215,538 of NW_027142418.1, read as the reverse complement.
CCTGTGCAGGTTCTCCTCCCCCAGCACCCCCAAGGCCTTTTCAGAATCTTTGCCCTGATGTTAACCTACATTGTTCTTCTGCATAGCAACCTTGAAATATATCACACACTTTACTGCTCAGGTTAAGGCACACAGGCCTGATCTCCTCCTGTTCATGAGCACCAGATTTGTCATAAGGCTCTATAGAATCCCAGCATGGTGGGGGCTGAAAAAGACCTCAGGAGATTATAGAACCATAGAATTGGTTTGGTTGTAAAAGGCCTCTAAGATCATCCAGTCCAACCACCAACCCAACACCACCAATGCCATCAAACCATGTCCCAAGTGCCATGGCCACAGGCTTCTTGCACCCCTCCAGGGATGGGGACTCCACCACCTCCCTGGGCAGCCTGTGCCAAGCCCTGACCACTCTTGCAGCAAGGAATTTTTCCTCACCTCCAACCTAACCCTCCTCTGGCACAATTCAAGCCACTTCCTCTGGTTCTATCAATTAAGACTGGAGTGAAGAAACCAACCCCCACCTCAGTGCAACCTCCTTTCAGGAAGTTGTAGAGAGCACTGTGTTCCAACCCCCCTGCTAAAGCAGGGCACCCACAGCAGCTTGCCCAGGAGCACAAGGGCCAGGTGGGTTTGGAACCTCTCCAGACAAGGAGCTTCCACAGCCTCTCTGGGCAGCCTGCTCCAGGCCTCCAGCACCCTCACACCAAAGGAGTTTCTCTTCCAGACATTCAGGTAGAACCTCCTGGGTTCAAATTTGTGCCCATTCCCCTTTGTCCTGTCACAGGCAAGAGTCTGGTCCCAGCCTCTTGACCCCCACAAGTCCCTTTATGTCTTGCTGAGCATTGCACAGATCCCTTCTGGGGCTGCTCTTCTCCAGGCTCTCAGCCCCAGGGTTTTCAGCCTTTGCTCCTCACAGGGGATGCTCCAGGCCCCTCAACAGCTTTGTAGCCTCCACTGGACCCTCTCCAGCAGCTCCCTGAACAGCACAGAGCTTTTACCCTTTTTAACCAGAACTCTTGGCCTTTACTTCTCTGAGAGGTAACCTAGATCCCACCCTGACACAAAGATTTTGGGCAAAGAGAGAGAAATGTAGGGGGGAGCTGCTTTGTCCTTGTAGCTATAGAGATATGAGCTGAATCAGCTATTGTAGGTTCCTATACATAGTGAGAAGGAGGAAGCAGAAGGTCAAGGAGACAGCTTGAGCAGGAATGGTTCTGTTGTGATAGAACCAAGATCTCTGTGTGCTAAGTGGGAGATGTTGCTGGGGTCAAGGCCTCCACAAGCCAAGAGTCCTGCAGAGCAGGAGCTGGGGGAGAGAGCTGTCTGCCTTTTCCCTTCACCTGGGCACATCAATGAGAGAAGAATAAACCCAAGGAAAACCAAAGCAGCAGCACTGGCTGAACCCCAGCAGGGTCAGCATCACTGAGGGGTTTCAGCACTGCAGAGGATCGGTTAAGTGCCACAATCCAGACCAGGTGCTTTGCCTACTTGCAGCTTGGGTGCTGTGTTTAATGTGGGGCACCTGGGATTTTAAATTAGTGGGGGGGTTAGGTCAACTTTTAATTGGTTTCAAAGTCCAGGTAGTGCTTTTTGGACTGGAACTTCTCTGGGAACTTCTTTACCGTAAGGGTCCCAGAGCCCTGGAGCAGGCTGCCCAGAGAGGTTGTGGAGTCTCCTTCTCTGGAAGCCCTTCTGGATGTGTTCCTGTGTGACCTGAGCTGGATTCTCTGGTCCTGCTCTGGCAGGGGGGTTGGACTGGAAGGTCTCTTTGGGTCCCTTCCAACCCCTGACATCCTGTGAGCCTGTGACTGCTCCTTACAGGGAGAGAGCCAGAGAGTGAATTGTGGGGCAGGCCTGTAGCACTCAGGCTGTGTTTCTACTGAGTACAAGTCTTAGTGCCTTATACAGCAGGCAGTGGAACAGGGAGATGGTGGAGTCCCCATCCCTGGAGGTGTTTGTGGTAGTTTCAGGCTATGCCTTTAAACATTTTTTTTCACAGATCTTGAACAGGACATACTAAAGATGTAAATAAGTCACTATTGGGTATAAAAAAGGGAAATAATGATCATTCTAAACAATCCCATTGGAAAGACAAAAGGCTTAAGGTAGTAATGGGAACAATTTCTCTCTCTTCTTGCTTCCTTAGGGCTGGCAGATACTAACTTGCTTTTGCTTGACCTTGGCTGCACTGCTTTTGTTGTGACTGCTATTAACTTCTCTGCCTCTGTCTCTTGTTCTTTTTGTACAAGGGGGTAAGGGGGAGGCAGGGAGGGAGAAGCTAGAAGCTTCCCCTGGTCCTTGGCCAGGGGGAGTCCTTGTGCTGTTTATTAATTTATTATTAATAGAGGGCTGGAGCTGCTCTGCTGTGAGGACAGACTGAGAAAGTCGGGGTGGTTTAGTCTGGAGAAGAGAAGGCTCCAAGGAGACCTTCTTGTGGCTTTGCAGTATCTGAAGGGGGCTCCAAGAAAGCTGGGGAGGGACTTTTGAGGGTGCCAGGGAGTGATAGGACTGGTGGGGGTAGAGTAAAACTAGAAATGGTTAGATTCAGATTGGATGTTAAGAAGAAGTTGTTCCCCATGAGGGTGGTGAGAGACTGGCACAGGTTGCCCAGGGAGGTGGTGGAAGCCTCATCCCTGGAGGTTTTTGCAGCCAGGCTGGATGTGGCTGTGAGCAAGCTGCTGTAGTGTGAGGTGTCCCTGCCCATGGCAGGGGGGTTGGAACTGGCTGATCCTTGAGGTCCCTTCCAGCCCTGAACAATGCTATGATGAATTGTAAATATTGTACCTCCTGTATCTTTGTACCTATCCATTGCATTCCATTGTAGATTGCAGTTGTGCCTGTAAATACAGCTTCCATTGGCCTCCAGCTGAGCTGGGCTGGCAAATTTAGTGTTGGAAGGAGTGGGGAATTTTCAACCCACCACAGTGCTCCAGAAACCTATGGCCATGGAACTTGGGGACATGGTTTGGTGGCCGTGGTGGTGTTGGGTCAGTGATTGCACTCAGTGATCTTAGAGATCTTTTCCAAGCAAAATAATTAGATAATAATACTTCATGGGGCTGGAAGGGCTGAGTGGTTTCCTCTTTGGGATGCCTTAGCATTCACCATGGCAGGTTTCAGACCTATGTCAGCTCTACCACAGTTTGTTTCCCAATGTAAATGTCTCACCTGTTTAGGTGGGAATTTTGGGGGGCCTCTTTCAATGGGTTCTGCAACCTGGATGCCTTTCAGCACCTGATTGTCTTCTGAAACCAAGGATGAATCTGCCCTATCCATCTTAGCCTCATAATGGATAGATAGAACATATTAAGAGTTATCACCTCAAAGACAGATCAAAGTCTACTTCCTTCAGTATTGACTTTCTTTAAAAGGGCCTAAATATAACCTGCTAGCTAAATAATTCAATTTTGGGAGGGAGGAACTTGAGTGCATGTTTATACAGCACACCACAATACCCCCACAGCTCTGTGAGCTGTTGGAGGAGAAGCAATCCTTCTCCCATCCTCTGTGCAAGGAAATGTTCCTCTTAGCCTAAATGAGGCCAAATCTGTCAGCCACCCAAATGGACTCTTCGGTGACAGCAGTGGCAAGCTCTTGCATGGATCACTGACAGAAAGAGCTCAGCTCAAGGAGCAGAAGCCATCAGCTAGTCTGAATAAAAGCTCTGGTTTCAGATGATTCCCAATGTCATGCAGGGTGGTTTTTACAGTCCCCACTTGACTCACTCTGAGCATCAAAGTTGTTGAAAGATTAGTAACTTGCACAGGGCTTTCAAATTTAGTTGTCTCATTCTCTTCCTTGATCTTTCCTGCAATATCACAGGATCACAGGATGTTAGGGGTTGGAAGGGACCTCTGGAGATCTTCCAGGCCAACCCCCCTGCCAGAGCAGGAGCATAGAATCCAGCACAGGTCACACAGGAACACATCCAGACAGGGCTGCAAAGGCTCCACAGAAGGAGACTCCACAACCTCTCTGGGCAGCCTGCTCCAGGGCTCTGGGACCCTCACAGTCAAGAAGTTCTTCCTCATGTTGAGGTGGAACCTCCTGTGCTGCAGTTTCCATCCCCATGTCCTATCCCAGGGCACAAGTGAGCAGAGGCTGTCCCTGACCCTTCCTTCCTGACCTCAGCTATTGATAGACATTGATCATATCACTCTCAGCCTTCTCCTCTCCAGACTAAACAGCCCCAGGGCTCTCAGCCTCTCCTCCCCAGGCAGTGCTGCAGTCCCTTCAGCATCCTTGTAGCCTCCCTTGGACTCTCTCCAGCAGATCCCTGTCCCTCCTGAACTGGGGAGCCCAAAAAATATCCTCCAGTTTTGGAAAGTGCAGCCAGCAGCATGCAGATGTCACCTGCTCAGCCCGCACAGGAGGAGTGCAGAGCACAGCAGCAAGGAGCTCTGCTGGAGCTCCCTGTTTCATGAGAATGCAAGGAGGGAGGTACCAGGGATGTCTCCTGCTATTTATCCCTATATGACAAAGCTGCCTGGAGCCAGTCCAGCCCAGAGTGTTTCCAAAGAAGCCAGAAGCCAGGACACAGCAGCTGTACAAATCCTCAGGCCTCTTCTAGCTTCTATCCTCAGTCACTCATGAAATATCCAGGGTTTCTATTAGGCTAAGCATTGCTTCATAGGTTTTCTGGTGGACCTGGCACTCCAGGACAGGGTTGAATGGCCATGGTGGTCTGGGGCTGCTGGTTGGACTCGAAGGTCTTACAGAGCTTTTCCCATCAAAACAATTCTGTGATTCTGTTTTGGGCAGGAAAGCAGAAAGACATCAAGGCTGGAAACCACAGATCCCAGCTTCAGCTTCTGGACACAGAATGCCACAGTGTGGGTGAGGAGCTTTTAATGAAGGCTATGCCTGTACTTGGGAAACACTTTTCCTCAGTCCTAGTATTTTATGTGCTGTGGAATCAGCAGGCACTGAGTAAGCTCTCTGCCACTACATGTCTCACAGCACAGGGGCATGAGAGGCTTAATCCTCCCTGCTGTTTCCTCAGCTATTTGTTGGTCATGGAATCATAGAACACATCAGGTTGGAAGGGACCCTCAGAGGTCACCTAATTAATGAGTCATTACTAATGCTGGTTTAGTTAAGGCTTTTGATGTGTTTTGTACTGTTGTGATAACTGGGGAGGGGGGAATCTAGAAATGGGATCTTCTGCCTGTTGATTGGAGCAGCTTTTGTTCAGCCCTGGCATCCCAAACCAGAACACACACCACGTTCTTTCCAGCGGGAGAGAGGCCGCTAGAGCTGCTGCAGAATAACTGCTCTGTAAGTCTCTTATGAGACGCTGCTGGTCCTTAGTCCCACCAGGCACAGACAGCACTGCCGAGACACCTGCACCCCAGAAGTGCAATTCTAGCCCTGCTCAGCAATCCTAACCCTGCTCAGTGGTCTCTGACCACCACCTTTAATCGAGCCAAACACCTTCCTCACATCCTCAGGCATTGCTCAGAAGGAAGCCCTTCCCAAAAGGATTAGTGAGAGCAGGGCAGAGAAACTGGCAAGCAGGGCAGTGGAAGCTAAGGCACAGGGCAGTGCTTCCTGAGCACAGCAAGGGCAGCAGCAGCTCCCCTGCCAGGAGGAACTGCTGATGCCAGTCGTGTTGGCAATGACATAGAATCACAGAATTGTCAGGGGTGGAAGGGACCTCAAGGGTCATCCAATTCCAGCCCCCCTGCCATGGGCAGGGACACCTCACACTACAGCAGGTTGCTCACAGCCACATCCAGCCTGGCTGCAAAATCTTGAGGCATGAGGCTTCCACCACCTCCCTGGGCAACCTGTGCCAGTTTCTCACCACTCTCATGGGGAACAACTTCTTCCTAACATCCACTCTCAATCTACCCATTTCTAGTTCTGCTCCATTCCCCCCACACACACTCCTGTCACTCCCTGATGCCCTCAAAAGTCCCTCCCAGCATCCAGCTGAACGTGGGCAAGGCAAGGTTCCTGCCCCAGCTGGCACCAGCTGTGTGAGCACCACCAGCCATGCCCCGTGCCCCCCGTGCCCCCTTGTCCACGCCACGCTGGTCAGTAGGAAGCAGGCAGACCACATACCCACTTTCAGCTCCTTCCCGAAGACCGTCCTCTCGCCCAGGGCAGAGCAGTTCCAGCGCCCATTGCGAAACTGGAACTGGCACTCGTTGATGCCCATCTGGGACCCTTCCCCGATGACAATAATCGCGTCGGGCCTGCTCTGGCAGATTGCCCGCTGCCGGGGGGCAAGCCCCGGGATCTTGTTACAGATGATGCTGGCTCCCAGGGCCACCACAGAGGAAAAGCCCCTGCAACGACAAGACGGCAGGAGGGGTGGCTGAATAGGGGCTCGTCCCCGGGGAGACCACCGCGTCCCGCTGCCTCCCGGTGCGGCGGGACCCTGCTTCGGCAGGTGCCCCCGGAACATATCCCTCTCTTCCCCGAGTCGCCTCTCCCTCCCCACAGCCGCGGCAGTGATAAGAAGCACGTGGGGCTCCTGCCAAAACGAGACCAAACTTCCTCATCCGTCAGTTAAAGCGCAGGCAGCTGCCTTGCGTGCCCGGGACACGCACCGGCAGCAGGCTGGGAGGGCTTTCCCTCTGCTGTGGAGCAGCTGGGAGGGGAGGGAAGGGGATAACCCACGCTCCCTGCCCGCGGGCTGCGCCGCCTCCATCTCCCCGCAGCTGAGCGCACCTGGGCAGGCAGCGCCGGGACGGCTCGGCGTGGCCGGGGGACGCTGCAGGGCCGGGGGGGATGCTGCGGATACCAGGGAGAGGTGGGGGGAAGCTGCGTGGACAGTGGGGAGAGCAGCTCCCTTCCCGCTCCCTGCTGCCGCCGCCGGGGGTGGGGGGGGTCGGTGGGGGGAAGCGGGCTGCCGGCAGGTACCTGCGGGCGCCAGTCCCTCCGGTCTCTCCCTCTTCCCCACCACAGCTCCGTTGTCCCCTGGGGATCACCCGGAGGGGTAGGGACTCTATCTGTCTTTTAAGAAATGATCATCAGCACTACCATCTTCTGGCTTTTGCTTTTCTTTCTTTCTTTCTTTTTCTTTTTTTTTTTTCTTTTTTCTTTTTCCCCCCGAGGCTTCCCGAGTGCAATAGTAACAGGTCTGGGCAGGTCGGGCTGGGAGCGAGCGAGAGCGCGATTGTTATAAAAGACACCCAGAAAAAAGGAAAGTTCCTTACCCGATCTTGATGTAGACAATGCCCAGGCTCAGGAAGATGTGGAAGATCCAGCGCCTTGTTTTCCTGTTCATAATTCCTCGCTTGCCGTGTCTCAGCCCCGCATGCGAAACGACGCCTGTGCCAACGCCGCCGGCCCGGGCCGGTGCTGGCGGAGCCGCCGGCTCAGGGCAGCGGGGCCGAGAGGGGCAGCCCCCGTCGTGCCCCGAGCAGCCCGCCGCTGCCTGCCGCCGAGCCCCCCGCCGCCTCTCACCATATCCCCCTCCGGGGCCCGCTCGCTCCGAGCTGCCCCGGAGCCGTATGCCCGTCCCGCGTCGCGCCTTGTCGCTGCCGAGGGATAGGGGCTGCGGGTCCCTCCCGAGCGCCGGCGGCCACCCGGGCCGGTGTTCAGTGTCCCCCGCACTCTCTCCCCCGGGATTTGCCTTTCCTCCCTTTCTCTCTTCTTCAGCTCCTTGGGCGTGTTCTCCAAAGGAGGGAGTTGTCCAGCCGGGGGGAAAAGGGAGGCGGGGGGAGCTGGAAGAGGGTGAGCGGCAGCGATCACCTGCCTGCGGGCAGGCTCGCAGCCACCCCGCTGCAGCCGGGAGCGCGGCTTCTCCTGCGGGCACTGCCCGGGGGACGGCGACAGTGGCTGCGGGAGGTGTCACCGGGGGGTGCCCCCGGGGCTGGCCCCGGCCCGCCGGCCGGCATGGGGCCGCACCCCGCGTTACTACGCGCCGGCCGGCACCGGGGACAAGGGCTCGGGAAAGGGGAGGGGGAGTCTGAAGTTTTTACTCCGCGATAGCCACCCGTTCGCCGGGGCTGCCAGGCACCTGGGGCTGGTTTTATGCGTTTGCCCCGGCCCCGACGCTCCTCCCCCGGCTCTGCCTCCCTGCCTGTAACGTGCTGCTCCTCTCCCTCCCGGGATCCCAGCCGAGGTGAACCGGTGCGGAGGGCTGAGCCGCGGGCGGCGCGCAGCATCCCCGGACCGCCGCTTGGTCGCGCCGCCGGGCGGCTGGGGCGGTACCGGCAGGTGCGGCGGGCACGGGGAGAGCCCCGCGGGGCCCACACCGTACCTGCGGGGACTCGCGGGGCCCGCTCCTCTTGGTGGCTGTGTAAAGACTGGGGTAGGGCCGCAGAGCCGCTTACAGCCGCTGTCCCGCGGGGCACCGGGCTCACACCGTGCGTACGTGGGACACGCCAGGCTCACAGCAGGTGTCTGTGGGACACGCCGGACTCATAGCAAGTGTCTGTGTGCACACCGGGCTCACAGCAGGTGTACGTGGGGCACACCGGGCTCAAAGCAGGTGTCCGTGGGGCGCAGTGGGATCAGAGCAGGTGTCTGTGGGGCACACTGTGCTCACGCCAGGCTCACAGCAGATATGTGACACACCGAGCTCACACCGGCACACGCCGGGCTCACGGCGGGTGTCTGCGGGACACACAGGGATCACACTGGGTATCTATGGGATACACCAGGACTGACCCCCGGCGGCAAGCAGCCGGCTGAGATGCCGGAGCTTCCTGCCGGGAACAGGGGGTCCGTCCCGGCCGAGAGGAGTATCCCGGCTCGGCGTTGCGGGAATTGACACGGATATGGTGACTATTTTATTATCCACTTAAAATATTTCTAGCAGGGAGGTTACCTAAATGATAACAGGGGTGTGGCGCGGGAATTGTTCTGCTGATACTGTTTTTCTGAAAACAAAACAAAAAAAAAACCAGCCCGGCGAGAGGCCCCCGGGACCCCTCCCGGGAAGCCGGGCTGAAGCCCCTTTCACGGGGCAGCGAGCCCGACCCCGCCGGTGCCCCCCGCAGCCCCGCCGCCGCCCGGAGCCGCCGCGGCAGAGGGGTCGGAGAGCGGGTGGCAGGGGTGGGCTCAGCGCTGCCAAGGCTGTGCCCGCGGAGTGCCCGGGACGGGGCTGGTGCCGCAGCCCCGCTCCGCAGCCCCGCTCCGCTCCCTGCCTGCTCCGGGATGCCGCTGCCGCAGATGCATTCCTATCGCCTTCAGCTTCCCGTAGCGGCCCTCCCGCAGGCAGCCGGGGGGCTGACGGCCGGGCAGCCACAGGCCTGTGCGGAGACGGAGGGGACATCTGGGGACATTCGGGGTGCCGCTGGCGTGAGGTGGCCCCGGATCCTCCCGGATCCTCCCGGATCCTCAAGCCTGGCCCGGCGCGGCCCGGCCCCGCCGCAAACTCTTTGGCAGAGCGCCACCTGGCGGCGCGGCGGGGCGGCAGCTGCGGGCACAGCGGGCAGGGAGCGACCGCGGGCACAGCGGGCACAGAGGGAGACAGCGGGCACAGTGGGTACAGAGGCAGAGAGCGGGTACAGCAGGCACAGCGGGCACAGTGTATACAGAGATAGACAGCAGGTACAGCAGGCACAGAGGCAGACAGCGGGCACAGCGAGTACAGCGGGTACAGTGGGTACACAGACAGGCAGGGGGCACAGTGGGCACAGCGGGCACAGTGTATACAGAGACAGACAGCAGGTACAGTAGGCAGAGACAGCAGGCCCAGTGAGTACAGTGGGCATAGAATGTACAGTGGGCACAGTGGACAGAGACGGTGGGGACAGTGGGCAGAGACAGGAGGTACAACAGGTACAGCAAGCACAGAAGGCAGTGACTGCAGGCACAGCAGGGGTAGGATGGGTAGAGAGAATAGAGACTGGGTGGAGAAAGTAGGCTCAGCAGGGCAAAGCAGACAGGGAGAGTGGGCAGAGAGGCAGTGGGCACAGTGAACAATGAATGTGCAGAGCAGGCAGACAGCAGGCTGAGCAGGGCAAAGTGGGCAGAGAGGTTGGGCACAGTGGGCAGAGAGTGGGCACAGTGGTCAGAGAGTGGGCAAAGTGGGCAGAGAAGGCAGAGACAGGGGCACAGCAGGCTGTGCTCTCTGCCTCTGCCCACTGTTCCTGCTGTTTCTCTGTATCCACTCACTGTGCCCCTCTGCCTGCTGTCTCTCTCTGTCCTGGGGCAGAAACGGGCACAAGCCTCAGGAGTCTCATCCTGAAGCCCAACCTGCTTTGCAAAGAACAAATCTAGCCCAGAGTGAACCCCTGAACGCTGGACTTAGGAGGAGGTCGATTTCAACTTGCTTCCATCTCAGTCCATAACCCCTGACGCAGTGACCTGACAAAAGAACGTGGCCCAGGAGCTCTTCAGGCTGCTTTTCCCCCTTACTTTTTGTGTGTGTGAATTTCAGATGCTGAAGCTGGAGTTGCTTTGTCCAATTCAACCTCAGTAAGTGACCACAGCACATGGGTGTGGGATAGGTCGAGGCGGAGCAAATTCACAGACTCATAGAATGGCTTGAGTTGGAAGGGACCCTCAAGATCATGCAGTTCCAACCCCCTGCCATGGGCAGGGACACCTCCCACCAGCCCAGGTGGCTCAAGGCCTCATCCAGCCTGGCCTTGAACACCTCCAGGGATGAGATGTCCACAACTTCCCCAGGCAACCTGTGCCAATGTCTCTCCACCTTCACTGCAAAGAATTTCTTCCTCATCTCCAGTCTCAATCTCCCCTCTTCCAGTTCAGAGCCATTGTCCCTCATCCTGGCACTCCCAGCCCTTGTCAAAAGTCCTTCCCCAGCTCTCCTGGAGCCCCTTCAGGTACTGGAAGGCTGCTCTAAGGTCTCTCCTCTCCCTCTCCCTCTCCCTCTCCCTCTCCCTCTCCCTCTCCCTCTCCCTCTCCCTCTCCCTCTCCCTCTCCCTCTCCCTCTCCCTCTCCCTCTCCCTCTCCCTCTCCCTCTCCCTCTCCCTCTCCCTCTCCTCTCCTCTCCTCTCCTCTCCTCTCCTCTCCTCTCCTCTCCTCTCCTCTCCTCTCCTCTCCTCTCCCTCTCCTCTCCTCTCCTCTCCCTCTCCCTCTCCCCTCCTCCCCTCTCCCTCTCCCTCTCCTCTCCCTCTCCCTCTCCCCTCCTCCCCTCTCCCTCTCCCTCTCCCTCTCCCTCTCCCTCTCCCTCTCCCTCTCCCTCTCCCTCTCATCTTCTTTCCCTCTCCTCTCCCTCTCCTCTCTTCTTCAGGCTGAACAGCCCCAGCTCTCCCAGCCTGTTGCCACAGGGGAGGTTCTCCAGCCCTCTGATATCTTCATGGCCTCCTCTGGACCCTCTCCAGCAGTTCAATGTCCTTCTTGTGCTGGGGGCACCAGAAATTGGACCCCAAGTGGGGTCTCAGAAGAGCAGAGGGGCAAAATCACCTTCCCTTGTCCTGCTGGCCAAATCGTTGTAGGGTTCAAGCAGGAACAGAAAAAAAGCAAAGCCTCCTCAGAGAATAAATAATTCACTGGGCTGATCAATGACTTTCTCTTACTCTTGCCCCCATAAAAAAAGGTGACCTGGATCTCTGTGAGCATCCTGATGGCAGAGGGGGAGCTTGTCTTGTTTGGCAAAGTTTCACCAGCACTTGGATCACCACTGAAATACTGCCAGCCTTAAATGGTCCTTCCAAGCCTGTGGTCTTCCCAGTGCTCTGTAGGTACTGCCCTCTCCCAACCACCTGTTGTACTGCTCAGGTAGCTCCAGCTTCCATTTGCACACTTGACCTTTATTGCTTTCCAATCTCTGCATGGCAGGAATCAGTCTGAGGCATTCTGATCAAACCCTTCAACTTCTGCAAGTTCCAGAAAATTCTGTGTGTGTGTGTGTGTGTGTGGAGACCAACAGCCTTTCCAAGCCTCTTTTTGGGATCTAATTTATCTGGAGAGGAGGTTTTTGGAGCTGATTAGGCAGTGGTACTAAATCACTGCTCTGCCTAACCCCAAACAGCAACCCTGACAAAGAGCTAACAATAGGAACACCACAAGTGATGGATGGCTCCAGGGTGTAGCTTGGGCCTAGTCTTTGTTCAGAAGAAAGTTGCTGCTGCTAAATAAAGAAATGGGCAGTAAAAGGTGAGAGTGGACAGATCCTATCTGGAGTCAGCCGTGCTGCAGGACATATTTCCTCCTAGCCCTGAACATCTCAGGAGAGACAGGCGAGCCCCACAGCTCAGGGTGGGCTACCAGCCAGAAGCTGCCAGCCCACCTCCTGCCATAGCCTGCAATGAAACCGTCCCTCAAGGCTTCTCCTCTTCCACCTCGGGTGAAATGTGGCTGCCTGCAGGCTGGGTGGTGAGCTTGGGGTGACTCTTCTCACCCACAATACACACTCAAGGCTTCTTCACAGGAATTTCAGGTCTTCAGAGACCCTCTGCTTGAGTCTGCCCTCCCATACTCCTCAGGGCTCCCCCATGAGCACCTGGCTGGGCATCCTGCTCTGCCTGCCAGCCCTTGCCAAGCAGGTTCTGCTTCCCAGTCCGGCTGGGCTGCCCAGTGTCTGCTCTGTGGGCTGCTGACCACAGGCTGTGGGGCACTCCCTGGGAGCAGGGTGAGCCAGACTCTCCCAGCTGCCCTGGGCTCTCCCATGGCGTCAGCCTGGTGTGTCTGGGACAGCCCTGCCACTTCCTGATGACACAGACACCAGCTCTTCATGCAGCACAAAAGCTGCCTCCTGGCTTCCCTGCAAAGGCAACAGAGCTCCTCCAAGTGCAGAGGGGTTGTGGCCAGTGGAGCAGAGCCTAGCTGGAGCTCTGTAGCTGATGGTGTTCTCGAGGGCCCAGGGCTCTTGTTCAACACCTCCAGGAGTGGCCCAGATGAAAGGAGTGAGTGGAGCCTTGGCCAGTTTGCTGATGATGCCAACCTGGGAGGAGTGGCTGCCACACAGCCAGACCTGGCCAGGCTGGAGAGATGGACAGGGCAGAAACTGCATCAAATTCAGCAAGGGCAAGGGTAGGGTCCTGCACCTGGAACAGTGCAGGAACAGGAACAACCTCCTGCACCAGTGCAGGTGAGGGCTGACCTGCTGGGAAGCAGCTCAGCAGAGAAGGACCTGGGAGTGCTGGGCCAGCCAGCCAGTGGTCTCTTGGGATGCATTGTGTGTGGCCAGCAGGTCAAGGGAGGTTCTCCTCTCACCCTAGCCTGCCCTAGTGAGGCCACATCTGGAGAACTGAGTCAAATTCTGCGCTCCCCAGTTCAAGACAGACAGAGAACTACTGGAGAGAGTCCAGTGGAGCCTACAAGGATGCTGAGGGGCCTGGAGCAGCTCTGTGAGGAGGAAAGGCTGAGAGCCCTGGAGCAGCTTGAGAGGGGATGTGAGCAATGCTCAGCACTCCAGGGATGGTGACTCCACCACCTCCCTGGGCAGCACATCCCAAGGGACAATCTCTCTTGCTGGAAAGAACTTCTTCCTAACATCAGCCCTGGTGGATGTTAGGTGCAGCTTGAGACTGTGTCCTCTTGTTCTGCTGCTTCTTACCTGGAGAAGAGACCAACCCCCACCTGGCTACAACCTCCCTGCAGGGAGTTGGAGAGAGCAAGAAGGTCTCCCCTGAGCCTCCTCTTCTCCAGGCTAAGCAACCCCAGCTCCCTCAGCCTCTCCTCACAGGGCTGTGCTCCAGACCCCTCCCCAGCTTTGTTGCCCTTCTCTGGACACCTTCCAACACCTCAACATCTTTCCTAACCTGAGGGGCCCAGAACTGGACACAGGACTCAAGGTGTGGCCTAAGCAGTGCTGAGCACAGGGCAGAATGAATTCCCTGCTCCTGCCGTCAGGGTTGTTGTTTGGGGTCAGGCAGTGCAGTGATTTAGCACCACTGCCTGACCAGCTCTGAAAACCTCCTCCTGAGATAAAGCAGATCCAAACCACCCCCTTGGAAAGGCTGTTGGTCTCCACACAACCCTTCTGGACTCCTTAGACCACAGTCAGCTCCGAGAGTTCCCTCTGCTCAGAGAGGTTCCCTGCTGCTGCTGGTCTCTGGGCTGCCGGGTGGGGGGGTGAGGGAAGCTGCTCTGAGGAAGTTTGCCCAGCGCCTGTCTGCTCAGTGTGTGTGGCTCTGGTCAAGGTTATTCAGGTCTCATTTTTCATAAGCATAAAGGAATACAAGAAACATACCCACAGCAAATGAAAATAAAACCCCAACCCAAAAAGAAAGCTTGTTTGTCTTCTCCTCTTTTCTTTCTTCTTCTTGTTTTTTTTTTTGTGGTGGTTCTTTTTTCTCTCCCAAGATGGCCTCTGATAACACAAATTCATCAGGCAGAATGTGGTTAAAAGCCCATTTTGTAACCAGAGCCTGGATGCACATACCATCAATACTGCAGCTCTGGCTCCCTTTTATCAGGCTAATCATAGCTGCACTGCTTTGTTGTCAAAACATCTCCTCTGGAAAGTCAGACTTGGAGAGGCCTTTCAGGACCCAGAATGTGAGGTTAATATCCCCATGCTGCACCTCCTGAGGATCTGCTACCTCCTAAAAGAGTGTTTCAAGGGGGGAAAAAAAAGGCCACACAGCACCCCAACACAATGGAGAAATCAAAGTTGACAAAGCCTCGGTTGTTTCCCCAGGGCTCTTCTGGGCCCACTCCTGCCCTCCAGCAGGGCAGCAGCAGCCACAGGAGTTGCTCAGCTTGCAGATGGATCTGTGGGACCACAGGAGGAGCAGTAAATAGCCTGCTGCAGAGCTGCTCCTTCTCAGGAGCGCATGATGTAAGGAGCTGTGGCGGGTCAGGGCTCAGGAAGGGCAAGAGCTGCCCTCCCTGCCTGGGGTGGGTGTCCAGAAACACAGCATCATAATCAAGCAGGTTGGAAGAGACCTCCAAGATCATCAAGCCTAACCCATCATCCAACCCTAACTAATCAACCAGACCATGGCCCTGAGTGCCACATCCAGGCTCTTCCTAAACACCTCCAGGGATGTCGACCCCAGCACCTCCCTGGGCAGCACATCCCAAGGGACAATCTCTCTTGCTGGGAAGAATTTCTTCCTCACCTCCAGCCTAAACCTCCCCTGGCACAGCTTGAGACTGTGTCCTCTTGTTCTGGTGCTGCTTGCCTGGGAGAAGAGACCAACCCTTACCTGGCTACAACCTCCCTTCAGGGAGTTGGAGAGAGCAAGAAGGTCTCCCCTGAGCCTCCTCTTCTCCAGGCTAAGCAACCCCAGCTCCCTCAGCCTCTCCTCACAGGGCTGTGCTCCAGACCCCTCCCCAGCTTTGTTGCCCTTCTCTGGACACCTTCCAGCAGCTCAACATCTTTCCTAACCTGAGGGGCCCAGAACTGGACCCAGGACTCAAGGTGTGGCCTAACCAGTGTATGTCTTGCCTGGCATTTTGTGGAAGTGTACAACTGTTGGGGTTGAAAGAGACCTTGGAGGTCATCAACTGCTCACCTAGAGCTCACAACCCCATTGCTAGCCCTAAACAATGTCTCTCAGCATCACCTCCCTGGGCAGCCTGTCCCACTGCTTGAGGACCCTTTCTGGGAATAAATTGTACCTAATACCCATCCTGAACCTCCCCAGGTGCAACTTGAGATCATCTCCTCGTGTCCTGTCACTTGTTGCATGTGAGAAGAGACCAAGCCCCACTTTACTCCAACTTCCTTTGAGGTAGTTGGAGAAGGTGATGAGGTCTCCCCTCAGCCTCCTCTTCTCCAGACTAAGCACCCCCAGTTCTCTCAGCCATTCACACAAGACTTGTGTTCAAGGCCTTTCCTCAGGTTCATTGCTCTTCTCTGGACCTGCTCCAGCACCTCAATGTCCTTCTTGGAGTGAGGACCCCAAAACTGAAGCCAGTACTCAAGGTGTGGCCTCAAGCAGAGCTGAGTGATGGGGGACAATCACATCCCTAGACCTGCTAGCTGCACTATTCCTGTCCAAGTCAGCATGCCATTGGCATTCCTGGCCACCTGAGCACACTGTTGGCTTGTGATTGATCACTGAGGTGATGTAACCAGGAGTCTGGCAAGGTCAGGACATCCAGAGGAGCTTTGTGCCCTTTGAGAGAGAAGCTCAGATCCCCACGTGCTGCTGAGGTGTGCTCCAGGTGGAGCCCATCCAAGCCAGGCAGATGTACCTAGGAGCTAATTACTTGCAGCTTCATTTAGTTAGTAGCTGATGGGCTCTGAGTGTTACAGGAGCTAAAGGAGAAGAGAGATGGATGGGAGGAAGCCAGCAGAGGATGTGAGGTAAAGACTTTCTCTGTTTGGATGATTTAGGTGTCTGATGGTGATAGAGTGAGTTGGAAGATGCAGTACATATCTCCTCCCTCTCTGCTCTGCCCTGGTGAGGCCACATCTGGAATCTTGTGTCCAGTCCTGGGCCCCTCAGGTCAAGAAGGACCTCAGGGAACTGCTTGAGAGAGTCCAGCACAGAGCCACAAACCTGCTGAAGGCAGTGGAACATCTTCCTCATGAGGAGAGCCTGAGGGAGCTGAGGGCTCTGTAGCTTGGAGAGGAGGAGCCTGAGGGTGACCTCAGTGCTGGTGATCAAGGTGTGCAGGGTGAGTGCCCAGAGGCTGGAGCCAGGTTCTGCTGGGTGATGCCCAATGCCAGCACAAGGGGCAGTGGTGGAAGCTGAGGCAGAGGAAGTGCCATGGAAGCAGAAGGAAGAATTATTTTACTGTGAGTGTGACAGAGCCCTGGCACAGGCTGCCCAGGGGGGTTGTGGACTCTCTCTGGAGGTATTCAAACCCCACCTGGATGTGTTCCTGTGTGATCTGCTCTGGGTGACCCTGCTCTGGCAGGGGGTTGGAGTGGATGAGCTTTTGGGGTCCCTTCCAGCCTCTAACATTCTGTGATTTTATGTCAGTCTGATGCAGAGTTGGGGAGGGGACACTCCTCATTCCTCTGCTGGAGCCTCTAATGTGTCTGCTGGCTGTTGGACAGGGATGCAGCTTGAGGAGCTCCTGAACAAGGTCTGTGAGTCCAGGGTTTCTCTCTGGGTTTGGGTTTGCTCAGACTTTATCACCTCAGTACAGATGAAGGAATCATTTACCCTGAAGCCACAGCAATGGGTTGATGAAGCTGCTTTAAGCCTGAGAAGGTGAACTCCATCCAGCACTGGTTCTTGGGCAGAGTGGCAGGTAGTGGGTCTCAGAGCTGGGGAAGTTTCCCCCTGTGGAGACACAATCATCAGCTCACAGCTTGGAGCTTGTTCAGGTGCTGGTTTGCAAATGCCTTGGCCTTTTTCTGTCCTCCCTTGGGGACTGAGCATCTCCCTGGTGATGCTGCATCTTGAGTGGCTTCCCATGCTTGGGGCCTGCACTACACAGATCTGGGGCTGGGGCTGGGGCTGTGGTCCAAAATCAGATCAGGCTGAGCCCTGCCTGTGGCTGCAGCTTGTGCCCCCCTGGGTATGATCTCTGAGTTTGCATCTTGCCCTTGCTGCACATAGCAGAGGAGGAGCTGCTGGGTAATGTCCACGAAGTTAAGCTTCTCCCTCAAGAATCATCACAGGGTGGCTCAGGTTGGAAGGGGCCTCAGAGATCATCCAATCCAACCCTCCTGCCATGGGCAGGGACATCTCTCAGCCAGACTCAGCTGCTCAAGGCCTCATCCAGCCTTGCCTTGAACACCCCCAGGCTCGAGGCAGCCACAGCCTCCCTGAGCAGCCTGTGCCAGAGTCTCACCAGCCTCACACTGAAGAACTTCTTCCTCAGCTTCACTCTAACCCTGCTCTGCCTTAGCTTCAAACCATTCCCCCCTGGCCTGGCTCCAGACACCCTCAGGAAAAGTTCTTCTGCAGCCTTCCTGCAGGATCCCTTCAGGTCCTGGCAGGCAGCTCTGAGGTCCCCCTGGAGCCTTCTCCTCTGCAGGCTGCACAACCCCAGCTCCCTCAGCCTGTGCTTACAGCAGAGCTGCTCCAGCCCCTGGATCACCTCTGTGGCCTCCTCTGGACTCTCTCCAGCAGCTCTGTGTCCTTCTGCTGCTGGGGCCACCAGAACTGGAGGCAGGATTGGAGGTGAGGTCTGAGCAGAGCAGAGCCCAGGGGCAGGATCCCCTCTGCTGCCCTGCTGCCCACCCTGCTCTGGCTGCAGCCCAGCACACAGCTGCCTGCTGGGCTGCAGGAGGGCACTGCTGGCTCCTGGGGAGCTGCTCAGCACCCAACACCCCCAAGGCTTGTTCTTCAGAGCCGCTCTCAACCCACTCTGCACCCAGCCTGTTCAGACCTCTCTTTCTCAGCCATTCTGAGCTAATTCCCTGCTGTGCATCTCTTTTTGTCTCCCCAGGGCTCTGTTGCACATCACCACCAGTTCTACAGCAGCTCCTCTTTATTTTTGCTGCTGTCCCTGGCAGGTCTGAGCACCACTCTTTGCTCACAGAGGTGCTGCTTAGCCAGACTTTCTATTTTTTCTTGGTTGGAGGTATTTGTGTGTGTGTCTGTCCTTTTTTTTCCCCCTGCACAGCTTCTTTGGGAAGCTTCCCTGCTTCCACCCCTGCGCTCTGCGTTCCTGCATGTGGAGAGTCAGAAGCACACTGGGGGCTAAATCTGAGTTCCCAAACCTGCTGTTCCTCAGCTCTCCCAATGTGCACTTAGGCAAACACTATTTTTGCCTCTTTTATTTTTGAAGAGCACCAAAGCTCTGCCATTTCCTTTCCACATTTGTTAACAGACACAGAGGTGAAGAGATGAACTGTCAGAGCAGATTATTTGCTGCCAAGGAAAGGTCTTAAACACCATGGATTGGATCCAGCAAACGTGACACAGTCTTCCAGGCAGTGGAAGAGCCAGAGAGCAGCAGATGCTGTTACAAGAAGGTATTTCCAAAGCTATCAGGTTCTCCCCAAGCCTACAGAGAGATCACAGAACAGCTTTGCTTGGGAAACCTCCAAGCTCATCCAGTCCAACCTTCAACCCAGCACTGCAGGGTCAGCACTCAACCCTGTCCCTAAGCACCTGGGCCACACGCTGCTTCAACACCTCCAGGGATGGGGACTCCAGCACTGCCCTGGGCAGAACATTCCAGTGCTTGAGAGCCCTTCCAGTGCAGAAATATTTCCTGACATCTATCCTGAACCTCCCCTGGGGCAGCTTGGAGCCATTGCCTCTGCTCCTGTCCCTCCTCACCAAGGAGAAGAGGCTGGCTGCTGCTGGGAGGAATAGCAACATCTCGTGGGGAGGGAAGACAGCTGGGCTGCAAAGCTGGTTGTGAAAGGTGCACAGCTGTGGCCAGTTGGGATGGGGAAGTCCTGCTGGTGTGTGCCTTCTGGTGGCAAAACCTGCTGGGTAGCAGTGAGGAACAGGCTGCATGTTGCTCCCAGCACCAGGGCAGCGAGCGAGGAGAGGGATGGAGCAGGGCTGTGCCCAGCACTATCCACTGCAGCTCTTTGTTGGCCAGCAGCGAGTGGGAGCCTGGGGATGTGCAGGGCAGATAGTGTGGGAGGCTGGGTGGGGAGCCTGGACAACAAGGGTGGTGTCCATGCCCTGGCTGTGTGCAGGGCGGAGCCACAAAGCTGTGCATGGGAAGGGGAAACAAATAGCAGGAGGAAATCATGTGGAGATCAGGGGAAGCAAGCTCGTGTTCAGGGCAGGAAGGAGAGAAAGGGTGGAGAAAGTGGAATGATGGGGAGGAAGGCAGAGGAAGACAGGGCTCCACTTTGTGTTCTGGTGAAGGCTGACCTTGGCCTGGCAGATAGTTAACAAGGCTGACAGTCAGCAGAAGGCACTTGGGGGCTGCTGGGTGGACATCACTGCAGCTGTGGTTAGCACCAGGGAACTCAAACCCTCTCTTTTCCCTAACCAAAGGCTCCCTTTCCATCCCCCCCCTCTGCTCAAAGATTTGAGATGTGCTTTTACAAGGCCAATGTCAAGGTGTCACCAGAAGTGCAGGAGGCCATAGTGATGTCATGGTGGGGGGAGAGAGAGAGCTATGGGCAAGGCACAGCAGCTTTATGCCATATTGTCCTGTATTTTTCTCTTCCCTTTCCGCTGCAGCCCTGGCCTAAAAGCCATCCCCATCACCCTGGGCTGAAAATAGCACTGCAGGTTAAAAAAAGCCCACAACAACAGCAACAGAAGGGAAAAGTACTGAACTCCACTTCCATTTTCCACCCAGGTTTGTTCCATCAGTTTGCTCTCTACCAGGGAGAGCTCTGGGGGCATTCTCTGAGGGGGTTGTGCTGCAGGTGTCAGAGCTCTTACCAATGCTTCCCCCAACCCCATTGTAAAGCCAGCAGCTTTCCCTGCCCTACCTTACACAGAGGTGTGTTTTGTGTCACAGTACATTAGAGATGGGAAGGGACCTCCAGAGTGGCTGAGAGCAGCTAGGAAGAAAGGGACCTGGGGTACTGGTGGACAGCAGCTGAACATGAGCCAGCAGTGTGCCCAGGTGGCCAAGAAGGCCAAGAGCATCCTGGCCTGCATCAGGAAGAGTGGCCAGCAGGAGCAGGGAAATCATTCTGCCCTGTCCTCAGCACTGGTTAGGCCACACCTTGAGTCCTGTGCCCTGCTTTAGCAGGAGGGTTGGACTGGATGATCTCCAGAGGTCTCTTCCATCCTCTACCATTCTGTGACATTGCCTTCAGCCCTGGGGCTGTTGAGCCTGGAGAAGAGCAGCCCCAGAGGGGATCTGAGCAATGCTCAGCAAGAGCTAAAGGCTGGGGGGACAGAGGCTGGGGGCAGATTCTTGTCAGTGGTGCCCAGGGACAGGACAAGGGGCCCAAACTGGAACCCAGGAGGTTCCATCTGAACAGGAGGAGAAAGCTGTTTGTTGTGAGGGTGCTGGAGGCCTGAAGCAGGCTGCCCAGAGAGGTTGTGGAGTCTCCTGCTCTGCAGAGATTCCAACCCCCCCTGGCCTTTGTGCTCCTGGGCAAGCTGCTGTGGGTGCCCTGCTGGAGCAGGGGGTTGGAGTGGGTGATCTCCAGAGGGCCCTTCCAACCCCATCATGCTGGGATGGAGTCCTAACACACACTTTGTAGCACCAACAAGATGTAACATGGAGGCAAATCAGCACCAGCCTCCAAGGGCCAGGTGGTGTTTGGTGGGGTCTGGGCCAGGGTTTTGATGCTTGTTGGCTGTCCTGACCTCACTGCTCTCAGCAAAGCTTAAGCCAGGTGAGCTGACTGAGCATGAGGACACCAAAGCTTCCCAAGCAGCATGAAGGCAACTCTGCACTAGCAGGGCTGCCCTGTGCCTCCTGTGGGGCCACTCAGATGCCACTGAGGCAGAGGTGGGATCATCTCTCTGGTGGCCAGGTGAGGATGCTCAGCAGGCTGACTGGGGGTCCTGGGTCCTAGTGTCCATCTGCCAAAACTGTTCATTTTTCTGAACAGCTTCACCTGTTGGTCTAAGATTATCCTCTAGTCACAGAGGAGAAGTGAAGTGTTTGGTGCCTGCACTCTGAGCTAGGAGGGGCTTCCAGTTGCAGCCTTCAGCTCGTGGTTCAGGCTGAAATGGCTTTCCAGCTGTGTCCTCACTGCTCTGGTTTGGGTGAGTGCTCTTGTCAGGAGGGAACACCCAAAGAGACACCAAGAAAGGGAATCTTCAGCACAGCATTTCTGAGGAGCAGTGGCAAGGGCTGGGGTGTGAATGCACCCTCAGACAGCTCAGAAGGCCATGCTCCTGTGAAATCTTCTTGTGGACCAGAAACCAAAGGCCATTTGAAGGGTGTCAGCATTGTCCTGGAAGTGAGCAGGGGACACAGACTGAAGGGATCCCTGGGGAGTGTGATGGTGAAGGTGTGGTAGGAGAAGGCTCTGGTAATTCCATCTTCCCCAGGCTGCTGTGCTTTGCAAGCCAGGGTCTCTCAAGAGCAGTGTAGACCTCTCTGTTCATCACTATCTACTTATTTCTGTAGGAGCAGGGCAAGGATTGTTCCTCTGCACTCAACACTGCTGAGGCCACAGCTTGAGCACAGTTTGGGGACCCTCACTCCAAGAAGGACACTGAGGGCCTGGAGGAGGTCCAGAGAAGGGCAGCAGAGCTGATGAAAGGTCTGGGGAACAGGGCTGGGGAGGAGCAGCTGAGGGAACTGGGGTGTTCAGTCTGGAGGAGACTTGAGGAGAGAACTTCTCACTCTCTACAACTCCCTGACAAGAGGTTGGAGCCAGGAGGGGGTTGGTCTCTGCTCCCTAGTAAGGATGAGAGAAAATGGCCTCAAGTTGTACCAGGGCAGGTTTAGGTTGGACATTAGAAGAAATTTATTGACTGAAAGGGTTCCCAAGCCCTGAAACAGGCTGCCCAGGGAGGTGGTTGCATCCCCATCCCTGGAGGTGTCTCAGAGAGGCAGAGCTGTGGTGCTGAGGGCCATGGTTCAGCCCCAGCCTTGGCAGAGTTGTAGAATGGTTGGGCTGGATGAGCCTAAAGGCTTTCATAAAGGAAACACTTTTATGACTTTCTCATCTGCCTATGAGAAACCAAGAGGGTCCCATCCCCAACAGTCTTGGTCAGGTAGGCAGAAGGTGAAGTGGAAGACATGAGAGTAAAAAGGAGACTGTGCTCAAAAGTATGGTTGGATGCTGTGGCTGCAGGAGGAGTGAAGCACCTTGAGGACTATTCACAGTGAGCTCTAAGTGGGAATTCAGCAGCCAGGGGGAGGAAAGATTCTTCCATGCAAACACAGTAGAGAGGGATTAAGACCATTGTGGTTGACCAGCCATAGAAAGGCCTCTTTATTAGTGACTGCCAGTGCGGTACCAAGGGCCTGGAAGGCAAAGCCAAGTGACTTCTGCTTGATGCTGAAGAAGATGTCAGAAGAGGGCTGCACAAGGAGCAGTGTCTGTGACAGCCTAAGGGTGGCTGAGTGCTGGCTTGCTGTGAGCAAAGGCAGTCCAGAGGGTTCCACCCAGGGGATCTCTGGGAGCAGCTGGCTGCTCTTAGAAGCCCCTGCAGGAAAACTTCTAGAGAGTTCACCCCTGTTTGAAGGAGAGGATTCACTAAACAGGCACTAGGTGAGAGCTGGGAGGATGAGAGGATCGGGTGGGGAGGGGGGAGGCTGCCATGTGCTGTCATACTGTGAGGAGACAGCAGCAGGAGACCTGCTTCAGCCAGGAAAAACCTCAGATAAAAGTAGCTCTAAATAAAAGATGACTTCACAGAAAGGGCTTTATTTTTAATTTGGCTGGGAGGGGAAGGTCTGGAGCTGCCCAGAGAAGCAGCAAGAGCCTGGAGGAGACAAAGTTCAGGTTATGAACCCATTTTGCCCCTGCACCACCAAACACCTGCCCAAAATTTGCTTCTCATACTAGAACAGACTGAGGGAGTTGGGGCTGTTCAGCCTAGAGAGGAGAAGGCTCCAGGGAGAACTTAGAGCAGCCTTCCAGTGCCTAAAGGGGCTCCAGGAGAGCTGGGCAGGGACCTTTGACAAGGGCTGGGAGTACCAGCATGAGGGACAATGGCTGGGAGAGGGGAGATTGAGACTGGAGATGGGGAAGAAATTCTTTGCAGTGAGGGTGGTGAGACACTGGACCAGGCTGTGGACATCTCATCCCTGGAGGTGTTCAAGGCCAGGCTGGATGAGGCCTTGAGCAGCCTGGGCTGGTGGGAGGTGTCCCTGCCCATGGCAGGGGGTTGGAACTGGATGAGCTTCAAGCTCCCTTCCAAGCCAACCCAGTCTGTGATTCTATGCCACTCTGCAGAGGTTCTCTTTGCTTTGTGCATGCAGTTGGAGGGTGGGGTTTTTGCAAGAGGGGTGGGGGCTAGGGGTTGTCCTTCACCTGGAAATGAGATGATAGAAGAAACAAGACCAAGATCTGTTCAAGGCTGGTGAAGAAGACTTCTTAGTGATGGGAGTCAAAGCATGAGGGGTACTGAACCCTAAGAATGAGGTCTCAAGAAGACTCTACTCAACAGTGCTGAAAGCAAAGGAAGAAAGAGAAAAGGAAATATCTGACTGAAATAATGGCAAGAAGAAGTGAGGGACCTCAAGCAGAGTAGCTTTGCTGAAGTATGAGTGGCAGACAGCTGGAGGAACACCAGGAGACTGTAAACAGCAATGAGCTAAGGACAGGATGGAAATCAAGGAGCTTTTGGTTTGAAAGGAGATGTTAAAGGTGGTCAGTGAAGGGGAAACGGCAGAATTCAAGGCTAAATGAGGACAGGTAGGGAAAAACAGAACTGAAAGGGGTGAGAGAATCTGACAGGAGCAGGGGCAACGGCTTCAAACCAGAGCAGAGCAGATTGAGATTGGATGTGAGGAACAAGTTCTGCACCAGGAGGGTGGTGGAACATTGGAACACATTGCCCAGGGAGGTGGTTGAGGCTCCATGGCTGGAGATATTCAAGGTGAGGCTGGACAGGGCTCTGGGCAACCTGATCCAGTGGAGGATGTCCCTGCTGAGTGCAGAGGAGGTTGGACTGGGTGAGCTGTGGAGGTCCTTTCTAACCCAGACCGTTCCATGATCCACAGAATCAACCAGGCTGGAAAAGACCTCAGAGATCATCCAGCCCAACCTATTACCTGATACCAAACACCTCCTGACAGCTCAACCATGGCTCCAAGTGCCACGTCCAAGCCTTTTTTGATTCCATGATTCTATGAACAGGGGACCCAGGACAAGTGGTTGAGGACTGGGGAGTTGCATCAGGGACACTTCCTCAGCTTCAGCTGGATCTGCCAGCTGCCCATTTGGGCAGGTGATGGTAGGGAGAGGTGGAGAAAATGAATTTGCTGCTGTGCTCATAGCTTCAGGTGTGGGGGGGATGGGGGCAGTGAAATGGAGTCAGTAGGGCAGGCTCTGGAAGACAGTCTAGACAGGGCTGAAATGAAGCCTGAAAGCAGATGAGCAACTTCCAAATTGAGGAGAGGACAGGGAGGAGAGCTCTGCAGACAGGAGGGAAGAAAAACTGATGGAATTATCTTGCATGAGCAGTGACCAGGGAAGGACTCTGTGCAGTGCAGAGGAGAGGAAGAGCAGTGCTAGGTGAAAACCATTCAGGGTGGCTGAGAGAGTCAAACGAGCTGAAGGCTCAAGGCTACAGGGGAGGCAGTGGAAGAAACTGGTTGGGTTGTGACATCAGAACCCAGCACCACCCAGAGTGGATGTGGGGATCTGGAAGGGAGAGAGAGAATTTTGGATAGAGCATGGAGGAGAAGGGTGGGGAGAGGCTGGGCAAGAGAAAGGGCTTTGAAGCATCAGGGACAGGAGGAATCCCCAACCATTTGCTCCTAATGCAGCATGCTCAGAGACAGGAAGATTCCCAGAAGAGGGAAAGAGCACAGGTGAAGTCCCGAGAGCTGGAGGAGCTTTGGGTACCTGAGGTGAGCATGCAGAGCCCAGAAACAACTGGAAAGGGAAAGAAATGGCCTGAAGTTGCACCAGGGAAGGGTTAGGCTGGAAATGAGGAAAAACTTCTTTGCTGCAAGAGTGGTCAGGGATTGGCACAGGCTGCCCAGGGAGGTGGTGGAGTCCCCATCCCTGGAGGGGTTGAAGAAAGCTGGGGCCATGGCACTTGGGGACAGGGTTTAGTGGCCATGGTGGTGTTGGGTTGATGGTTGGAGTCTGTGATCTTAGAATCATAGGATTGTCAGGGTTGGAAAGCCCTCTGAGTGGAGTGGTGGGACTGAGAAGCAGGTGGAGGTGAGGGGTCAGGGTGGCTGGGGGAGGAGGGCAGCGTGCCAGGAGATTCACAGCTGTCAAAGGAAGGGATGAGGAGCACGGTGGGAAGAGGATAGGCTTGGCATGGAAAAAGGGAGGGCACAAGGAAGATAAGAGGGCCAGAGGCTGCTCTGAACAAAGGGTGAGGTCAGAGCAGTGGCTGGTGGCAGACAGAGGCATGTACCGGAGCAGAAAACAAGCAGCAGCTCCCGCCTGCGGTTTCGAGGTAGGGTGTTTGGCTGCCTGCAATCAGGAGTGATTGATTACAGAATTAGGCTGCTGCTATTTCTGCCCTGTGACTTCAGCTGCTGCCAGCCCAGCCCAGCCCAGCCCTGCTTCTCCTTGCGGCAAGGGTAAGGGCTGGGGGCGCAGGGCTGCTTTTGGGGGAGCAGGGGCAGCGATGGGCAGCCCTGCCCCTCCCCTCATCCATCACCCGGGCAGCACAGGGCTGGCAGCCTGCTTCCTGCTGGAGCCTTGTGCCTGTCCAAAGGCAAAGTGCACCATTGTTTAATAGCCAATTATTCAGTGGCATTGATAAAGAGGCGCTGCTCGCCGGCCCCGCCGCAATTACTCACCCTCCTCATTTAGGCGGGAGGGAAAATTAATTCGAGCTTCCAGCTGATCCTTTCTATCTCTCTGCCTTTTGGAATACACAGCCCAGCGAGCTGGAAACGGCTCCACCACAAAGGAAGCCGATCTGGTCACATTGATAAGGTGTCCTGTCACCGAGAGAGGCAGAGCGGAGCCCGGGCTGAAGGTGGGGACATCAAAACTGCGTTCAAAACAGAGGGGAGGGACCTGCCTGTGCTCAGGAGGGAGCTCCAGGGACAGCTAAACAGACAAACAAAGCAGCAGGATGTGTAAGTAATTTGACCTCACCTTCTCCCCTAGATCACCTTTCAAGGGCTGGTGGACCCCTCTGCAGCAGCAGACATCCAGGATGTGAGGGAAGCCTTGCAGGGAGCGGTGAGGGGATGCTGCCTGCCTAGCTCAGGAGCAAGCGGCCACAGAAGTACCCAAAGCTGTTAGCAGTTCTAGTGGTGGTAAGCTGCAGCCATGGGATTGACTCTGTCCATCATCCAGGAGCAGTGAGATTGGAAGTCACCCACAGAATCATGGAATTCTACAGTTGTTTGGGTTGGAAAAGTCCTCCAAGATCATTGAGGCCAACCATTGACCCAGCACCACCATGGCCATCAAACCATGGCCCCAGGTGCCATGGCCACACATCAGCCAACAGTGAGCACTTGCAGCCCAGAGAGCCAAGCAGAGCCTGGGCTGCAGCAAGAGAAGTGTGGCCAGCAGGGCCAGGGAGTGGATTCTGCCCCTCTGCTCCACTCTGCTGAGACCACAGCTGGAGCTCTGGGTCCAGTTCTGGAGCCTCTGTGCCAGGAAGGATCTGGAGGTGCTGGAAGGTGTCCAGAGAAGGGCCACGAGGATGAGCAGAGGGCTGGAGCTGCTCTGCTGTGAGGACAGACTGAGAGAGTTGGGGTTGTGCAGTCTGGAGAGGAGAAGGCTCTGAGGAGACCTTTTTGTGGCCTTGCAGTATCAGCAGGGGGCTCCAAGAAAGCTGGGGAGGGACTTTTGAGGGTGTCAGGGAGTGATAGGACTGGGGGGGATGGAGCAAAACTAGAAATGGGGAGATTCAGATTGGATGTTAGGAAGAAGTTGTTCCCCAGGAGGGTGGTGAGAGACTGGCACAAGTTGCCCAGGGAGGTGGTGGAAGCCTCCTGCCTGGAGGTGTTTGCAGCCAGGCTGGATGTGGCTGTGAGCAACCTGCTGTAGTGTGAGGTGTCCCTGCCCATGGCAGAGGGGTTGGACCTGGCTGATCCTTGAGGTCCCTTCCAGCCCTGAGAGTTCTGTGATTCTTGAACACCTCCAGGCATGGGGACTCCACCACCTCCCTGGGCAGCCTGTGCCAAGCCCTGACCACTCTTGCAGCAAGGAAATTTTTCCTCACCTCCAACCTAACCCTCCCCTGGCACAATTTCAGGTCATTTCTTCTCCTTCTGTCACCTGATATTGGGGAGCAGAGCCCAAGCCCCACCTCACTGCAGCCTCCCTTCAGGCAGCTGCAGAGAGCAATGAGGTCTCCCTCAGCCTCCTCTTCTCCAGGATGAACACCCCCAGCTCCCTTAGCTGCTCCTCCTCAGCCCTGTTCTCCAGACCCTTCCCCAGCTTTGTTGCTCTTCCCTGGCCCTGCTCCAGCTCCTCAATGTCCTTTGTGGAGTCAGGGACCCAAAACTGAACCCAGTGCTCAAGGTATGGCCTCAGCAGTGCCCGGTACAGAGGCACAGTCACTGCCCTGCTCCTGCTGCCCACACCACTCACATGACACCAGAGCAGGAAATGCTTTCCATGATTTATTGTTCTGACCCAAACTGCAAAGGCCACACAAACGTTCTGGTACCTGTAAGCTCCAGCCCTCTGGATCCAAGGGAAAAAGCAGCACCTGAGAAGAACCTCCCCCACGTTGTCTTCTCCCTGGGTGCTGTGGTTTCACTTTCTGTGGCTGTGGGTGTCTGCCTCTGGCAGCTGCCCAGCAGGGCTGGAAGAGGAGCAGGAGGAGGAGCAGGAGGAGCCTCCCCTCAGCAAGCAGCACGTTCCTGATAAGCAGAGGTTGCGTGCGAGGTGGGACCTGCTCTGTGCCTGCTGGGGAGCGTGCACAGGCAGATGGGGCCTCTGCTCTGCCTGCTCTGCCTCTGCAGCCCTGCAGGGATTGCCCCAGGTGTCATCTGCCAAATTCTGCTTATTTCCCCTCAGATGATGGCACTGCAGCAAGCAGCTCTGGTTGGGTGCAGCAGAGGCACAGAACGGTCAGGGCTGGAAGGGACCTCAAGGCTCATCCAGTTCAACCGCCCTGCCATGGGCAGGGACACCTCACACTACCAGCAAGCAGAGCTGTACCAACATCCTCAATGCCCCTATGCCAAAGCCAAGCAGCAGGGTGAGCACATCAGCTGGGCTGGGCAGAGGAGTGGGACCTTGCTCTGGATCCATGCTGTGGCCTGGAGGAGCTGCCTGCAGGGACAGGATACAGAGGCGGCACTGCAGCTGCTGTCAATGGGAGTCCCCCTGGTTTGGCAGGGCAGTGCCCGCTCGTCACAGCTGTGCTTGCTGGAGCCACGGGCAGTGCACAGCAGGGCCTGCAGCACCCTCAGGCTGTGTCTGTGCTGCGTGGTGCAGGTGAGGAGCAGTGGGCAGGCTCTGGCAGCTGTGCTATCAGGGAGCGGATCGGAGGAAAGGCAGAAGGGGAGCAGGGCTCGGAGCCGCTCTTATCTGCGGCTGTCACGCACGCTCAGGAACTGTGCGAGTCGGTTGTCCTGCTTGGCCAGAAGCTGAAGAGCTTCTAAAGTTGATTTCCTGCCTTTATAGCAACTGTCTGCCCCTTTATTTATTTCCCCTGAAGGCTGCTGCCCTGCTGCAGATAACTTTTGGGAGCAGCTCTCGCGTCGGGCGGTACAGCACCGGCAGGCTGGAGCGGGAGCCGCTGGGAAGCGAAGGACGCAGCCTCCTGACCGCTCTCTTCTGGTGGCCTTCCCACCCTTGGTCTGTGTCTGTTTCGTGCCGCAGCCTCCTCTGTCCCTCCCAGCCCCGAAGAGCCGGTGGCCCACGCTGCTGTCACCTTGAGAGGGCACTTATCACGCCGCATCCACCCTCCAAGGCTTTTCCTCAGGATAATGGCCGTGGCGGTGATTCATCTTGCAGCCCCTGCCCTTCCTTGCTGGCACAGAATAGCCTCCTGCCCGCCCTGGGCCTGGGTCAGGCTCGTGCCACGCACGGGATTTCCTGCTGGGCAGGCAGAGCAGGGCAGCAGGGAGCGAGAGGGCAGCCAGGGCCGAGCAGCCCCGGCCGGGCAGGCGGCTCCGCGCCTCGCCAGGTGGGAGAAGGCTGGCGGGGCGGAACGGGAGCGGGGTGCTGAGCTGCGGCTGACTCGTGCTTCGTCCCCCCGGGGGCAGGGGGAACGGTGCCTCTGTTGTTGTGCTGGAAAATGGCAGTGCTCCTGCCTGCAGTGGAAAAGATTATCACCAGCACATCCTGGCCTGCCCTCCGACTCCATTTGTTACTGTCGAGCGCTGGCTTCGTGCTGCCGGTGCATTGCTGAGCTGCTTACAGAGGGTTGTGGTTTGTTCAAGGAAACATAACTCATGGGGGACAGGGGAGGGAGAATCCTGAACGGTTTTGGCACCAATGGAGTCAAATTGTACCGAGCATGAAAAACAGAACAGGCTTTGACACGACCGGTGCAGGGCCTGGAGCTCCCCGGGAAGGGAATGTGCCCAGCAGGCAGGATTGCCACTCAGGAGACCTTGGCTCTGCTCTTCCTGCCAGCCTGCTTGCCAGGGGCTGTTTGTACATCCTGTGCTTCCCAGCCTGGGTGAAAACCACCCCGTTCTGTAGCAGGCAGAGGTTACTCAACACTTGTAGCTGTCTGATCTCAGGTTCCTTCTCAAGATACAGAGGCCAGAAGAATCAGTCACAGAATGGTTTGGGTTGGAAGAGACCTTCAAGATCACCCAGTCCCAACCCCCTGCCATGGGCAGGGACACCTCCCACCAGCCCTGGCTGCTCAAGGCCTCATCCAGCCTGGCCTTGAACACCTCCAGGGAGGAGGTGTGGGTGGTGAGAGCCTGGCACAGGTTGCCCAGGGAGGTGGTGGAAGCCTCATGCCTGGAGGTTTTTGCAGCCAGGCTGGATGTAGCTGTGAGCAACCTGCTGTGGTGTGAGGTGTCCCTGCCCATGGCAGGGGGTTGGAACTGGCTGATCCTTGAGGTCCCTTCCAGCCCTGACAGTTCTGTGGTTCTGTGACCTGTCTCTCATTCCTTGCTGAGAGAGTTTTGTCTGATGTGACTGACAAAGAGCAGCAGTGGTGATGGATGCCAGGAGAGCTGGGCTCCAATCTCTGAGTAATGTTTACTTCTGTGGAGGACAACTGCATGAGAAGAAGCAGCTGGGAGAAGGTGCTTCAGGTTCCTCCAAAGCCTGGTGTTGGAGGCACCTTGCTGGGATAGAAAGAGCTCTGTTTACATCCTGCAGGCTGGGGCTTAGAAATGGGAGCTGCAGAGTCTAAGATGGGACACCACAACAGGGGCTTGGCTCTCTGTTTCTCTGGCTCTACCATCCTTACTTTGAGGAGGTCAGGATACACTGGTGAGTAAGGATTTGGATGCTAGGTCCTGGCAGAAGATCTTGGTCCATCAACATGAGGAGGAACTTCTTGACTGTGAGGGTCCCAGAGCTCTGGAGCAGGCTGCCCAGAGAGGTTGTGGAGTCTCCTTCTGTGGAGCTTTTGCAGCCCTGTCTGGATGTGTTCCTGTGTGACCTGGGCTGGATTCTATGCTCCTGCTCTGGCAGGGGGTTGGACTCCACGACCTTTGAAGGTCCCTTCCACCCCCTACCATCCTGTCATCCTATGATGCTATGACCACAGTGGTTTGCTTTGAAAGTTTTGCCCCAAGCCCACCCTTCCATTCCCAGCTTCTCTGAATGTGTAACACCAATGGCTCAAAGAATTAGGGCAGAGCAGAGATTCAACCTGGGATGGCTTCCTTGACAGCAAAAGATGTTAAATACTTGGAACTGGCTTCAAAGTGTCCAAAATCCCTTTTTTTCTGTTATGTTTCTGGCACAGCAGTTCCAGAGCAGTTCCCTGCCTCAGTGAGGCTGCTTTTGGTGCTCTGAGTGTCAGAGTCAGTTTTATTGGGCTGTACAGTGTTAAAAGGAAAGCTCTCAGGTTGCACAGCTGCTGCAGATGTGCTGAGGTTGTTCCTACTGTTATGGACTTGGTGGATGGCTCACCTGATGCATAAGGAACTGGCTGGCTGGACTCAAGAGGTTGTGATCAGTGGTTCAATTTCCAGCTGGAGACCAGGGACAAGTGAGGAACCTCAGGGCTCTGTCCTGGGTCCAGAGCTGTTTAAAACCTCTGTCAGTGACATGGGCAGTGGGGGTGAGGCACCCTCAGCAAGTCTGCTGCTGACACCGAGCTGTGTGCTGCACTGGACTCACCTGAGGGCAGGGATCCATCCAGAAGGCTCTTGACAGGCTGGGGAAGTGGCCAGTGCCAGCTGCAGGAGGTTCAACAAGTCAGAATGCAAAGTCCTGCATCTAGATTGGGCCAGCCCCAGGCTGGGTGCAGAGTGGGTTGAGAGCAGCTCTGAAGAAAGAGCCTTGGGAGTGTTGGGTGCTGAGCAGCTCCCCAGGAGCCAGCAGTGCCCTCCTGCAGCCCAGCAGGCAGCTGTGTGCTGGGCTGCAGCCAGAGCAGGGTGGGCAGCAGGGCAGCAGAGGGGATTCTGCCCCTGGGCTCTGCTCTGCTCAGACCTCACCTCCAATCCTGCCTCCAGTTCTGGTGTCCCCAGCAGGAGAAGGACACAGAGCTGCTGGAGAGAGTTCAGAGGAGGCCACAGAGGTGATCCAAGGGCTGGAGCAGCTCTGCTGGGAGCACAGGCTGAGGGAGCTGGGGGTGTTCAGCCTGCAGAGCAGAAGGCTCCAGGGGGACCTCAGAGCTGCCTGCCAGGACCTGAAGGGATCCTGCAGGAAGGCTGCAGAGGAACTTTTCCTGAGGGTGTGTGGAGCCAGGCCAAGGGGGAATGGTTTGAAGCTGAGGCAGAGCAGGGTTAGAGTAGAGCTGAGGAAGAAGTTCTTCAGTGTGAGGCTGGTGAGACTCTGGCACAGGCTGCCCAGGCAGGCTGTGGCTGCCTCCCCCCCCAGGGGTGTTCAAGGCCAGGCTGGATGAGGCCTTGAGCAGCTGAGTCTAGTTGAGGTGTCCCTGCCCATGGCAGGAGGGTTGGAGTAGATGATCTCTGAGGCCCCTTCCAACCTGAGCCATCCTGTGATGATTCTGCTGTAATATAAACACTTCCAAGTACTATCCCTGACAGAAGGCTGCTGACTGGAGGACAGACAGACTGCTGGACAGACACACAGAGCACCCAAGCAGCAAGAGGCCCCGCTAAATGTTGTGTCCAGTGAAGAATCTAAACCTCAGAGGGAAGGCAACTGGGGAGGGGTTATTCCCTCTGGCTTAGGCTCAGGCACAGAGCTTTGCTTGGTTTCCCCTCTTGTGGTAGGCAACAACTTGTAAAATACTTGGAATCAACAGAGCTCTGATGGAACTCTCAACAGTGCACAATGAAAAGAAGTCACCTCCCAGTTTTAGGGGGGATGGAGCAAAACTAGAAATGGGGAGATTGAGATTGGATGTTAGGAAGAAGTTGTTGCCTATGAGGGTGGTGAGAGACTGGCACAGGTTGCCCATGGAGGTGGTGGAAGCCTCCTGCCTGGAGGTGTTTGCAGCCAGGCTGGATGTGGCTGTGAGCAACCTGCTGTAGTGTGAGGTGTCCCTGGCCATGGCAGGGGGGTTGGAGCTGGCTGGTCCTTGAGGTCCCTTCCAGCCCTGACAACTCTGTGATTCTACTTTTGGGGTTAGCCAGATCCCTTTGAAAGCTTTGTGTGCAATCCCTGCACAGCCTCATGGTGCCAGGCCCTGCTGGGGGTTTCTGGCTTTGCTGCCCACAAGCAGGAATGTTGGAAACTCAACAGAACACCTCTGGGAAATGGCATTCGTGTGGTTTATTGGCAGGCAACTAAAAATAGAGCTCTACCTCTTTGTTTGGCTTTATGAAGTGGCCACCTGCAGCACTCCCTCACCAACCCTGAGAAGGAATTTACATCAAGGAGAGTGACGCAGAACCTTATCTCATCAGGCTGCCACATGAGGTCACCCAGGGGGTGGAGAAAGGGCATCATTTGAGAAGCCTTCTCCACACCTTCCTGCATCAGCAACCACTTGGAGGAAATATTTAGGCTGAAGGACACTGAGTTGCTGAAGCAGGTCCAGAGGAGGCCCCAAAGCTGAACAGAGGGCTGGAGACCCTCCCCTGTGGGGACAGGCTGAGAGAATTGGGGCTGTTCAGGCTGGAGAAGAGAAGGCTCTGGGGAGACCTTAGAGCAACCTTCCAGTACCTGGAGGGGCTCCAGAAGAGCTGGGAAGGGACCTCTGACAAGGGCTGGGAGTGACAGGATGAGAACCAATGGCTTTGAGCTGGGAGAGGAGAGATGGAGACTGGAGATGAGGAAGAAATTCTTTGCAGTGAGGGTGGGGAGACACTGGCACAGGTTGCTCAGGGAGGCTATGGCTGCCTCCTGCCTGGAGGTGTTCAAGGCCAGGCTGGATGGGGATCATCACTTCCAACCACCAACCCAACCCCACCATGGCCACTAAACCATGTCCCAAGTGCCATGGCCACACATTCCCTCAACACCTCCAGGGATGGGGACTCCACCACCTCCCTGGGCAGCCTCTGCCAGTCCCTGACCAGTCTTGCAGCCAAGAAATTTTCCTCATCTCCAGCCTAATCCTCCCCTGGCACAACTTCAGGACATTTCTTCTTCTGTCTCCTGAGACTAGGGAGCAGAACCCAACCCCACCCTGGCTCCAGCCTCCTCTCAGGGAGCTGCAGAGAGCAATGAGGTCTCCCTCAGCCTCCTCTTCTCCAGGCTGAACACCCCCAGCTCCCTCAGCTGCTCCTCCCCAGCCCTGTTCTCCAGACCCTTCCCCAGCTTTGTTGCCCTTCTCTGGCCCTGCTCCAGCTCCTCAATGTCCTTTCTGGAGTGAGGACCCCAAAACTGAACCTTTTTTGTGGTTTGTTTTTTTTTTTTCAGAGCACAAGTTAGAGCAGAAAAGCAAACCAGTGTGGCCAGCATTCTTCACTGGCTCTTGATCTCTCTCAGAATAAAGACAGAAAGGGCTTCAGCCATGCACTGTGTAGGACAGTTCACTTTTTCTTCTGCTGTTGAAGGCTCTTTCCACAGCAGAGGTCATGTAGGCATAGAAGTTGTACTGAATCTAGGAAGCCCTCACTCCCAGAAGAACACTGAGGAGCTGGAGCAGGGCCAGAGAAGGGCAGCAAAGCTGGGGAAGGGTCTGGAGAACAGGGCTGGGGAGGAGCAGCTGAGGGAGCTGGGGGTGTTCAGCCTGGAGAAGAGGAGGCTGAGGGAGACCTCATTGCTCCCTGCAGCTCCCTGAGAGGAGGCTGGAGCCAGGTGGGGGTTGGGCTCTGCTCCCTAGTATCAGGTGATAGGACAAGAGGAAATGACCTCAGGTTGCACCAGGGGAGGTTTAGGTTGGACTCCAGGGAACAATTTCTTCACTGCAGGAGTGGTCAAGGCCTGGAAAGGTTCCTAGGGGATGTGGTGGAGTCCTCCCCCTGGAAGAGCTAAAAGAAGCCTGTGCAATGTGGTGGGGAGGGACATGCTTCGGTGTGGGGCTTGGTGGTGCTGGTTTAAGGCTTGGCCTCGATGATCCTGGTGGTCTTTTCCAACCTGAGTGGTTCTCTGGTGACTTTCTGTCACCAGCTTTGATGGAGGAGGCTGAGGGCTGGAAAGTGGCCGACCCAGTGCTGCTCCCCCACCAAGCCAAACTCTGCGCTCAGGATCCAGCTTGCTGAGCAGCACTCTTCAGGGCTTCTCAAGTTTGCCTTTCTGGCAGCCAGCTGCTGAGCCCTGGCCGAGCCCTGAGTCACCCTAAGACTAACAAACACTACCCAAGAGCAGCTGAGGTTTGGCTGCTGTCACAGCTCCCTATCAGCGCAGGCTTCGCATTCCTGGGACACCCCTGGGTGAGTCAGCAGCCCGAGGAGCTGGCAGGGAAGGTGGAAAGCTTTGTCTGCAGCTGCCCCACACGGGGATCCAGAAATGGACTCTCAGTTCCACAGGCCCCTGGTGCTGCTCCAAAAGCTACAGGAAAAGGAAGAGAGGGGAGGGGGAGGAGGGGATTCGAGTTGCTGTAGTTTAAGAGAAGCTAAGAGGCAAACTCCAGCTCCAAGAGCCCCGGGCTGCAGTCTCTGGGGGAGCTCTGAAGGGCAGGCAGGGCAGCAGAGGGTTTTTTTTTCCTGGTAATCTCTGCAAGGAACCTCTTGGCTGCCTTCCAGAGCTGCTGAAGCACAATGGGGTGTGCTGAGTCACGGCAGTGCAGCAGGGACACAGCTCCAGCCAGGCTTGGGAAACACAAACAGAGATCTCAGCAGGTCCGGGGGAATTCCAGAGGGTCTGGTTCCCTTCAGCAGGAACACACCTGGAGGGAAGGGATGCACCCAGAGGCACCTGGGCAGGCCCCAGAGGTGGGCCAAGTGCAAGCTCCTGAACCTGCTTCAGGACAATCCCAAGCATAAACCCAGGCTGGGTGGTGAATGGCTTGAGAGCAGTGCTGAGGAGAAGGACTTGGCTGGGGGTGCTGGGTGAGGAGAACCTCCCCAGGAGCCAGCAGTGGTCCCCGGCAGCCCAGCAGGCAGCTGAGTGCTGAGCTGCATCCAGAGCAGGGAGAGCAGCAGCACAGGGAGGGGATTCTGTCCCTCTGCTCCACTCTCATGAGACCCCACACAGGGCCAGCTCTGGAGCCCCCAGCATGAGCAGGACCTGGACCTGCTGGAGAGGAGATTCACAAAGATGCTCAGAGGGCTGCAGAACCTCCCCTGTGGGGACAGGCTGGGAGAGTTGGGGCTGTTCAGCCTGGAGAAGAGAAGGCTGCAGGGAGACCTCAGAGCAGCCTTGCAGTACCTGATGGGGCTCCAGGAGAGCTGGGGAGGGACTTCTGACAAGGACTGGGAGTGCCAGGACAAGGGGTGATGGCTTCAGCCTGGAAGAAGCTGGATTTAGATGAGACATTAGGAGGAAATTCTTTGCAGTGAGGGTGGTGAGGCACTGGGACAGGTTGTCTGGAGAGGTTGTGGAGGCTCCAAGCCTGAAGTGTTCAGGGCCAGGCTGGATGAGGCACTGAGCAACCTGGGCTGGTGTGAGGTGTCCCTGCCCGTGGCAGGGGATTGGAACTGGATGATCTTTATGGTGCCTTCCCACCCCAAGCACCCTGTGATGCCATGACACTAACTACACTTGCTGGCTTGCTTAGTGTGGCAGCTAACTGGCACCTCACAGTTCTTGCTTGGGATAAGCAGCCATGGACAAGCTCCTCACAGGAGATGCCACATCTGAAGGTCCTGGCAGTCCCACAGCAGAGAGGAGCAGCCCTGGCTCCCTGAGCCAGCCAGGCCTGGCAGGGGGGACACAGGAGAAATTCCCCACATCACCACCTGCCTGCTGCTTGGCTTCCCACTCAGTACCCAGTGAGCCTGTCCTGGCTGCCAGCAGACTCTTTAGAAAGCAGTTAAAAAACTGAGCAATGCTTCTTCATGTAATTAATGAGCTCAGCCTGCTGATGGCATCCTCAGGAGTCTGCTGTTCCCCTTAGTGCAGCCACTTGGGTGCTTGGCTCCAAGTGAAATGCTGCCCTGAGAATCAGGGCAGGATTTGCATTGACTCCAGCTGAAGCAGGGCTCAAACATGTCTCTTCCTGTCCCAGGAGAGCTTTCCTGAGCTGCTTGCTAGGCAGCTCAGCCACTCAACAGAGCTCCACAGCAGAGCCTTGCATGCTGCAGTGCAAGGCTCTGTGAGGGGGGGCTGAAACTTGCTGACTGCAATCCTGCACCTGCAGCCCTCACAGCCTCCCCTACTCCACTCCACACTGTTTCTGTAGCCATTCTCTACCTTCACACTTAATGCTTCATGATTCTGATACACCTACAGAATCACACAGAATGCCAGCCTGGAAGGGACCCCAAGGGTCAAGAGAGCTGGGGAGGGACTTCTGAGGGTGTCAGGGAGTGATAGGACTGGGGGGGATGGAGCAAAACTAGAAGTGGGGAGTGGGGAGATTGAGATTGGATGTGAGGAAGAAGTTGTTGCCCATGAGGGTGGTGAGAGGCTGGCACAGGTTGCTCAGGGAGGTGCTGGAAGCCTCCTGCCTGGAGGTGTTTGCAGCCAGGCTGGCTGTGGCTGTGAGCAACCTGCTGTAGTGTGAGGTGTCCGTGCCCATGGCAGGGGGGTTGGAACTGGCTGATCCAACCCTGACAATTCTGTGATTCTATGATTCTCTGGAGACATTTGAGCCCCTTCTGGATGTGTTCCTATGTGCTCTGCTCTGGCAGGGGGGGTTGGACTGGATGATCTCCAGAGGTCCCTTCCAACCCCTCCCATTCTGTGGTCCCATGGATTGATCCCACCCTTGGCTCTGGGTTGGTGCTGTGCTGGGTTAGCTGCTCAGCTCACTTACCCAGCAGGCTGCATGCCCAAGGAAGCCTTTTTCCAGTAGTGTTCTCCTGTTTCAGACAGGACCTTTCCAGCCACCACAAGCAGAGTCCTCATGAGCGTTGCAGGGCTGCTAATGGCTTCCTTTGGCAGGTCCCTTTAGTACAAGAGGCTGGAACAGAATGGCGTCTGATTCTCCAGGGTCCTTTGCACTGCAGTGGTTTTAGGTGTCTGAAGCAAAGCAGTACCAAACTCAACCTCCAGCAGGCCATGCTGTGCTGCAACAAAACACTGATAGCTGAGCTTCCAGGAGCTCCTCTCATGGCTCAGCCCTACAGAACTGTGCCACCAGACATGGGAGCAGTGCCTGGCACCTCCTCAGGCTGTGCTGCCTCTCAGCCAGACCTGGACAAGCTGAGAGTTGGGTGGGAAGAGACTGAATGAAACCAAACAAGGGCAAGGGGAGAGTCTGGCAGCTGGGAAAGAAAAACCCCAGGGACCAGGATAGGTTGGGGACTGAGCTGCTGGAGAGCAATGTAGGGGAAAGGGACCTGGGGGTCCTGGTGGACAGAAGGATGCTCATGAGCCAGCAATGTGCTCTTGTGGCCAGGAAGGCCAAGGGCATCCTGGGATGGATTAGGAAGGGTATAGTTAGTAGGTCAGAGAGGTTCTCCTGCCCTTCTGCCCTGCTGAGGCCACATCTGGAATGTTGTGTCCAGTTCTGGGTCCCTCAGTTCAGGAAGGACCTCAGGGAACTGCTTGAGAGAGTCCAGCACAGAGCCACAAAGATGCTGAAGGCAGTGGAACATCTCCCTGTGAGGCCAGGCTGAGGGAGCTGGGGCTTGGAGCTTGGAGCAGAGGAGCCTGAGGGCTGCCCTCATTGCTGGGGATAAAGATGTGCAGGGCTGGAGCCAGACTGCTCAGGGATGGCCAAGGACAGCACAAGGGGCACTGGGGGCAAGCTGGAGCAGAGGAGGTGCCATAGGAACAGGAGGGAAAACTTTGTCCCTGTGAGGGTGCTGGAGCCTGGAGCAGGCTGCCCAGAGAGGTTGTGGAGTCTCCTGCTCTGGAGACTTTGTCTGGATGTGTTCTGTGTGCCCTGCCCTGGGTGCTCTGCTCTGGCAGGGAGTTGGACTGGATGATCTCTAGAGGTCCCTTCCAAACCCTTACATTCTGTGATGAGTCCTTCAAGCCTGGCAGAGGTCTGAAGGCCACACCATGCACTGGTGATGCCTCTAGAACTGAAGGACTTTGGTTGTTTTTGAAGTCTGCTCTGGCCAGTGGATCTGAAGCTCTCCTTCCTCCCTGGTTTTGCTGCCCTTGCACACATCAGGGATCCTGTAGTTCACTTGGTAAAGCTAAAAGAAGGAGAACCTCCTCTGGGCACTCGTTACTTGTTGGTGAACAAATAAAAACAGAGAGCAAAAAGAGCTTTGTGGCATTTTAAATGTCCACAGCCTTGCCCCTGGGGGAGGTTTAGGTTGGAGATAAGGAGAAACTTCTTTGCTGCAAGTTTTGGGACCCTCACTCCAAGGACCTCAGCTGACTGGACAGATGGGCAGAGTCCAACAGGATGGCATTCAACAAGTCCAAGTGCCAGGTGCTGCACTTTGGCCACAGCAACCCCATGCAGAGCTACAGGCTGGGGTCAGAGTGGCTGAGAATTGCCAAACAGAGAGGGACCTGGGGGTGCTGATTGACAGCTGCCTAAACATGAGCCAGCAGTGTGCCCAGGCAGCCAAGAAGGCCAAGGGCATCCTGGCCTGCATCAGGAAGAGTGTGGCCAGCAGGAGCAGGGAAGTCATTGTGCCCTGTGCTCAGCACTGCTTAGGCCACACCTTGAGTCCTGTGTCCAGTGCTGGGCTCCTCAGGTTAGGAAAGATGTTGAGCTGCTGGAAGGTGTCCAGAGAAGGGCAACAAAGCTGGGGAGGGGTCTGGAGCACAGCCCTGGGAGGAGAGGCTGAGGCAGCTGGGGTTGCTTAGCCTGGAGAAGAGGAGGCTCAGGGGAGACCTCATTGCTCTCTCCAACTACCTGAAGGGAGGTTGTAGCCAGGTGGGGGTTGGTCTCTTCTCCCAGGCAGCCAGCACCAGAACAAGAGGACATAGTCCCAAGCTGTGCCAGGGGAGGTTTAGGCTGGAGGTGAGGAGAAAGTTCTTCACAGAGAGAGTTGTTGGCCCTTGGGATGTGCTGCCCAGGGAGGTGGTGGAACCACCATCCCTGGAGGTGTTCAAGAGGGGACTGGATGTGGCACTTGGTGCCATGGTTTAGTCATGAGGTCTGTGGTGAGAGGTTGGACTTGGTGATCTTTGAGGTCTCTTCCAACCTTGGTGATTCTGTGATTCTGTGCAAAGGACACTGAGAATCAGAATGTGTCCAGAGCAGGGCAACAAAGCTGGGGAAGGGTCTGGAGAAGAGGGCTGGGGAGGAGCAGCTGAGGGAGCTGAGGGTGTTCAGCCTGGAGAAGAGGCCCAGGGGAGACCTCATTGCTGTCTACAAGTAGCTGAAAGGAGGCTGGAGCAGGGGGGTTTGGGCTCTTCTCCCTAGTATCAGGGGATAGGACAAGAGGAAGGTTAGGTTGGAGATGAGGTAAATTTCTTTGCTGCAGGAGTGGTCAGGGATTGGCACAGGCTGCCCAGCTGGAGTCCCCATGCCTGGAGGTGTTCACGAAGCAGTAGATGTGGAGCTTCAGAACAGAGTTCAGTGGTCATGGGAGCTGGGTTGTGGTGGGGCTCAATGACCTTTTCCAACCTCCATGGTTCTGTGACCATCATCTAGCAGCTAAGGGAGGTGGCATGAAAATGCCCAGGGGCACGTTGCTAACATCTCTCTCCACACCTGGCAGCTAAAGCTTAGCTCCCTTGCATCTGTTCTCACAGGTTGGAAGGAGGCTGGAGAGTGAAGCACCAAAGCAAGCCAACGGCTGAGAATGCAAATCCTCCACCCAGCCAAGCTGGGAACCTCCAGCAGGAAAAGAGGCTCCAGGAGCAGGGGAAAGCTCTGCTGTGGGCACTGGGATCTCATCAATGGGTATAAATCTCTGAGGGGTGGGTGTCAAGGTAGTAAGACAAGAAACTACATGTTCAAGCTTGTGTATAGAAGATTTCACATCAGTGTGAGGAGAAACTTCTTTGGTGTGAGGGTCCCAGAGCCCTGGAGCAGGCTGCCCAGAGGGGCTGTGGAGTCTCCTGCTCTGGAGCCTTTCCAAAGCCACCTGGATGCATTGCTGTGTGCCCTGCCCTGGGTGCTGCTGCTCTGGCAGGGGGGTTGGACTGGGTGATCTCTGAAGGTCCCTTCCAGCCTCTAAGTTACTGTGACTCAGTTGAAGGTGGCATAAGTAACCCCAGCCCCTCCAGCAGCCTGGTTCTTGGTGGGGTTTTCCCTGAGCAGCTCTGGGATTTCACAGCAGCAGGATGATTTCAGAGCACAAGGCAGCACAGGACAGAGAGGTTTAAGGCTCCCACCCTGTTGAAGGTGGCACAAGCACCCCCAGCAGCCTGGTTCTTGGTGGGGTTTTCCCTGAGCAGCTCTGGGGTTTCACAGCACCAGGGGGGTTTCAGAGCACACCTTCCTGGGTGGAAGGGCACCAAACAGCAACAGTTCTCCTGGGATGTGGATCTGCTCTGAAGCTTTGTTCTATTTTTGGAGCTCTGCTGGAAGGTTTCCAGGACCACCATGACACACTCAGCTCAGCCTGGGTGGTAAACATGTCTCTGCTGTTCCTGCACTGCTCCCTGCACTGCTGGCTGTGCATTCTTCAAGCTCTGCTACTTCAGTGGAAGGATTCTGGCTGTGTTGTCACCTCATGAATATACACCTGGGAACAACAACAGAAAAATAGGCCAAACCAATCCAGCTGAGCTGATAGCATTGACTAGGTGGAGGCCACAGGTGAGGCAAGGTAAGAAATGATCTGCTGAGATCAGCCTGCTGAACCACAGCCTAATGCCTTATGGCTTAATTGAGCTGCTGCCAATTAGAAGGAACCAAATGCCTGTACCTGTGAGAGGGAAAACCACCAGAAGCAGAAAGATGGTCAGGGCTGAGCACCCTTGGATAAATCAACCACTCCAAGAGAGTCGCTGAGCAGCACTGCCTGCCTCTGAGCAGACCTCATGGAGGCCACTTACAGCCCTGCAGGAGGAGGGCTGGATCTGCTGTGGCAGAACCCCTGCTGCAGGAGCTCTCTGCAATGATCAGAATTAACCAGGTTGGAAAAGACCTCAAAGATCATCAAGTCCAACCTCTCACCCAACACCATCTGATCAACTAAAGCATGGCACCAAGTGCCTCATCCAGGCTCTTCCTAAACACCTCCAGGGATGGTGACTCCACCACCTCCCTGGGCAGCACATCCCAAGGGCCACTCTCTCTCTCTATGAAGAGTTTCTTCCTAACATCCAGCCTGAACCTCCCCTGGCACAGCTTGAGACTATGTCCTCTTGTTCTGGTGCTGGTTGCCTGCCTGGGAGAAGAGACCAACCCCCACCTGGCTACAACCTCCCTTCAGGGAGTTGGAGAGAGCAAGAAGGTCTCCCCTGAGCCTCCTCTTCTCCAGGCTAAGCAACCCCAGCTCCCTCAGCCTCTCCTCCCAGGGCTGTGCTCCAGACCCCTCCCCAGCTTTCTTGCCCTTCTCTGGACACCTTCCAGCAGCTCAACATCTTTCCTAACCTGAGGAGCCCAGAACTGGACACAGGACTCAAGGTGTGACCTAACCAGTGCTGAGCACAGGGCACAAGGACTTCCCTGCTCCTGCTGGCCACACTCTTCCTGATGCAGGCCAGGATGCCCTTGGCCTTCTTGGCCACCTGGGCACACTGCTGGCTCATGTTCAGCCTACTATGAACCAGTACCCCCAGGTCCCTCTCTGCCTGGCTGCTCTCAGCCACTCTGACCCCAGCCTGTAGCTCTGCCTGGGGTTGCTGTGGCCAAAGTTCAGCTCCTGGCACTTGGACTTGTTGAATGCCATCCTGTTGGACTCTGCCCATCTGTCCAGCCTGGCAAGGTCCCTCTGCAGAGCTCTCCTACCCTCTAACAGATCAACTCCTGCCACAACATGCTGAAAGCAATTGGGGCCATCAATCCTGCCAGTGGAAGAAAGGCTGAGAGAGCTGAGCCTGTTCAGCCTGGAGAAGGCTGAGGGGAGACTTTGTTCATGGGCCAGGACATGAAGGGTGGCTGCCAGGAGGATGGAGACTTCCTCTGTACAAGGAGTGCCATGGAGAAGACCAGGGGTGATGGGGACATTCCCACTGGACTCCAGAGGAGAACATTTTCCATGAGCAGTCAGACACTGGAATCACCTCCCAAGGGACTCCAGAAGCAAATGGTTGCCCATGAGCACAGACACTGGAATCTCCCAAAGGCAGCAGTGGAGTCCCCTGTCCTGGGCAGTTTTAAGTCTGGGCTGGGCTGGCCCAGCTCATTCCAGCCAGAAAGATTGGACCACATGATCCTTGGGACCCCTTCCAACCATTCCATGAATCCCAGGATTCAGATTGCCTCAGGAGCACCTAGGGCTCTGACAGAAGCCATTCATGGCTAAAAAACTTATCTCTGGTTCTAATAGCAAGGCTGAGAGATGCAAAAACCTTCAGAGACAATTTAAAGTTTTCTGAAGCCTCCAGTTCAAGAAATTCAGCAGCACTGAGAGCAACTCTCAAGGGTCCCAGCACCAAAGGGGCAAATCAGCCCCAAACCTGTGTGTGCCTCGAGACTGAACCAGCACTCAGCTGCTGGTCACTGCTCTCACCTAAAGGGCTTCACAAATGTGTTAGAGGCAACTGCACCCTCAGCAAGTTTGCTGATGACACCAAGCTGTGTGGTGCAGCAGACAGGCTGGGGGGAAGGGAGGCCATCCAGAGGGACCTGGACAGGCTGGAGAGGTGGGCACAAGCCAACCTCATGAGGTTCAACAAGACCAAGGGCAGGGTCCTGCAGCTGGGTCGAGGCAATCCCAGGCACAAATCCAGGCTGGGCAGGGACTGGCTGGAAAGCAGCCCTGAGGAGAGAGACTTGGGGGTGCTGGTGGACAAAAAGCTCAACAGGAGCTCTCAGTGTGCACTTGCAGCCCA
Organism: Melanerpes formicivorus; assembly: GCF_026170545.1. Taxonomy (NCBI): domain Eukaryota; kingdom Metazoa; phylum Chordata; class Aves; order Piciformes; family Picidae; genus Melanerpes; species Melanerpes formicivorus. The sequence continues at coordinate 1,171,905 of NW_027142418.1, read as the reverse complement.
GAAAGCCAATCAGATCCTGGGCTGCATCAGGAGAAGTGTGGCCAGCAGTGCAAGGGAGGCGATTCTCCCCCTCTGCTCAGCTCTGGTGAGACCACACCTGGAGTACTGCCTCCAGTTCAGGAAGCCCTATCACAAGAGGGATCTGGAGGTGCTGGAAGGTGTCCAGAGCAGGGCCATGAGGATGATCAGAGGGCTGGAGCACCTCTCCTATGAGGACAGACTGAAGGAGTTGGGGCTGTTCAGTCTGCAGAAGAGAAGGCTCCCAGGTGACCTCATTGTGGCCTTCCAGTATCTGAAGGGGGCCTACAGGAAGGCTGGGGAAGGACTTCTCAGGAAGTGATAAGACTAGGGGGAATGGAATGAAGCTGGAGGTGGGGAGATTCAGGCTGGATGTGAGGAGGAGGTTCTTCCCCATGAGAGCGGTGAAGCCCTGGAATGTGTTGTCCAGGGAGGTGGTTGAGGCCCCATCCCTGGAGGTGTTTAAGCCCAGGCTGGATGAGGCTCTGGGCAGCCTGATCTAGTGTGGGGTGTCCCTGCCCATGGCAGGGGGGTTGGAATTAGATGATCCTTGTGGTCCCTTCCAACCCTGATTGATACTGTGATACTACAGAGGGCAGTGTCACACCTGGAGGGGCCAGCCCAGATCAAGTCCTTGACAAGCATCTAAAGGGCTGCAGCTGGAGCAGCTCTGCTGTGAGCACAGGCTGAGGGAGCTGGGGGTGTTCAGCCTGCAGAGGAGAAGGCTCCAGGGGCACCTCAGAGCTGCCTGCTAGGACCTGAAGGGATCCTGCAGGAAGGCTGCAGAACTTTTTCTGAGGATGTCTGGAGCCAGGCTAGGGGGAATGGTTCGAAGCTGAGGCAGAGCAGGGTTAGAGTGGAGCTGAGGAAGTTTTTCAGTGTGAGGCTGGTGAGACTGGCACAGGCTGCCCAGGGAGGCTGTGGCTGCCTCCTCCCCAAGGGTGTTCAAGGTCAGGCTGGATGAGGCCTTGAGCAGCTGAGTCTAGCTGAGAGGTGTCCCTGCACGTGGCAGGGAGGTTGGAGATGATCTCTGAGGTCCTTTCCAACCTGAGCCATCCTGTGAACTCCTTATACTTACCAGAATCATTTGTGCTGGAAAAGCTCTTCAAGAACTCAAGTCCACCCATTGTCTACCTTTGCCAAGGCTGGTGCTAAGCCATGTGCCTCAGCACCTCTTCTCTGCCTCCATGAAACACCTCTGGTGATAGGGATTCAACCACCCCTGTATTTAATTCACTTAGATGCATCTACTTAAACATAGTGAAGCTTTCAAGGCATCTTCTGACACTTCTTGGGTCTTCCACCAAAGCTCTTTTAAGAAGAGGCTAGAATCATTTGGAGTGAGCACTGGGGGAACTGCTTAACACCAACTGCAGTGAGCACCATGTTTATGACCCACACCAGGGTCCTGTGTCTAGTTCTGGAGCCCCCACCACAAGGCCACTGAAGTGTTAAGAGCATGGACATGGGTCCAGAGGAGGCCACAAAAAGCTGGAGAACCTCTCCTATGAGAATAGGCTGAGAGAGGAGGTTGGTGCCTGAAGACGACTCTGGGAACACCTTAGAGCAGCCTCCCAGGGGGCTGCTGGAGAGGGACTTATGACCAAGGCATGGAGTGACAGGGCAAAGGGTAATGGCTTCAAACTAGAACAGGCTGAGTTGAGACTGGACATTAGGAAGCAATTCCTCCCCATGAGAGTGGTGAGGCACTGGAACAGGCTGTCCAGAGAAGCTGTGGAGGCTCCATGGCTGGAAGTGCTCAAAGCCAGGCTGGATGAGGCCTTGAGCAACCTGGGCTAGTGCAAGGTGTCCCTGCCCATTGCAGAGGGCTTGGAACCCTTCCAACCCAAGCCAGCCTGTGATGCCCTGAGGCACTTTTACTTTAGAGCCCCTTTCTCCTGGAGAAAGCAAAGAGCCACCCACTGCTGGAGCTGCACAGAATGCTCTGCTTTATTAACCAACCCCCAGGTGTACAATTCAGCCCACAGGATGTTCCACACAGGCACACTCAACACACTCCTGACTCTGTCCTGCTGTCCCAAGTGTCACCAGTGGCTTGTGCAGCCACAAGAGGGTAATGCCACAAGATGCTCAGCAGCTCAAGGCTGCATCCCACGGCACAGGGTGTGCAGCTGGAGCCTTGCCACAGCTCCTGCTGTAGTGCACTGTCCTTACACAACAAAGCAGGCCACTGACATTCCCTTCCCAGAGACACAAGCCACCCATTTGGATTTAGTTGTCAGGAGGTGTTAGGTATCAGATAACAGGTTGGACTCTGTGATCTCTGATGTCTTTTCCAACCTGGTTGTTCCTATGGTTCTGTGATAAGGGAGTGAAAACTTCCCTCCTGCAAATAACCCAGGACTGAGAGCTGGCTTCATCAGGGCTGCCTCTGCCCAGTGAGGAAACAGCAGCTTTCAGGAGAGCTGCAGGCTGAGCCTCCTGGGGAAGGAAAAGCTTTAGTTTTTCCCCTTGAAAAGCACAAAGCCAAGGGCAGAGGTGTTTTAGCTCCTTGCTGAAGTACTCAGCACCTTGGCTGAAGGCTGGAAGTGCATCCTAACCATGGGGAACTCAACCTTACTCTTTGAGGAGTTGCCTTCCAGGTGTAGCCTCTTGCTTCTCTCCACCCACCACCGCCACAGCAGCCACAGTGCCCCCTCAAGTGGCACATTTCACCACCCTGAATCCCAGCCCTAGGCTGGAGTTTGGTACCAAGCTTGCAGACAGCCCAGTTTGATCACCCCTCAGCGTGCTCAGGCAGAGCTCATCACTTCTCTTCAGGCCCCAAAGCTGCAGAGGTTAGGCTGGAGCCCCAACGGTGCCGGTGTCATAATAAAGCCCTAAGAAAGGCAGCAGGTTGTATAGTTACCTCCTTGTGAGCAAAATCCCTGCCCTAAAACTATGCAACCTACTACCTCTTCCTAGGAGCCCAATGCTTCCTTTTCTGCAGTTCTTCTCACTTAGCAGCTGCTCTGTGGAGTCAAGTTGAGCTCACAGCTGCTTTTGGTCTTCTCAGGCCTGGGCAGGTACTGCAAGGCTGCAGCTATCACTGCTGGGTTAAGTGGTGGTTAACCAGCTCCAGTGTTCTGGGCTGAGATACTCACAGAATGGCTCCATGTGCACTCTGACCTACCCTGCTACACTTTTCAGTCCCAAGAAGCATTCTCACTTTGTTCCTGCCAGCTGGTCAGGCTAGTGCAGCAGCAGTTACAGACTGGGCACACCTAGGATGGCAGGAGGAAAAACCAGAATGCAGTTAAGCTTCCAGTGGCTTCTTAGGAAAGCAGGAACCACCTCAGGAGGAAAGGAAAATTACAGTTCTGAGTCTTGGATGCTCAAAGGTCACAGGTTTATGTCCCCCCACAAAAGGTGAGGGGGTCACTTGTGGCCACTCAACACCTCAGGTCTGTATTAATTGTCATGTGCTAGAAGAGTTGGGAGAAAAACAAAGAGGCTCATTAATCAAGGATCATCTCCAGTTCCCCTCCAGCTTCCACTAAGCAGCTGGAGCAAAGAAACCAGGGTCTCAAAACCAGTCTTAAGTCACAATGGACAAGCTTGAGCTGCTTGTATTTTCACACTCAACCCCCAAGGGCCTGAGAAGGATTTCCACTCTGTGGAGCATTTCACTGTACCTGGGAACACAGAGATTCTCCACCTCCAGCCACCACTCTGCCACTCACCTTGGAAGAGAAGTCCACAGAGATCACCTGGGGGTTGCACCACTCCCTCACAGTGAGTGCTAGCCCTGCACACTCTGTCCCTGCTGGCTTTGCTCTCACCCTTCACAAGGCTGCCCTCGTGCCAGGTGTGTTGGGACCGAGAGCAGCCCGGGACGGCTGCAGGGGCTCGCAGCTTGGTTTACTCCTCAGGGAAGGCAATAGATTGTATAGTTATCTCCTGAACAGGGTAAAATAACTACCCTACAACTATACAATCTACTACCTCACTCTGACAGAGAAGCACACACTTCAGCCAAGAGCTCAAGGAGCTAACCACAGCTTCGTTCTGAAGGAGATTTGGTACTTCGGTTAGCAATGGAACATCAGCAATCCGCCTTTGATCACCACACAGGAATCAATCTTCTCCTCACTTGTTAGAGAAGAATCTGTGTGGGATCACACTCTGGGTTTCCCAAGGATCAGAACCACCTAATCACACCATTACTCACAGGTGCCACTGAAATATTTCCTCCTGTGGTGAGCATCAGCCATACAGAAGTTGAGCAGAGTCTGGCATTGTGAGCTCCAAATGAAGTTTCCACTGCAGAGCTGCTGCTGCTTTAGGAAAGACAGTAGATTGTATAGTTATCTCCCAGTTGTGGGTATGACCCTAAAACTATACAACCTACTACCTCATCCCACAGCACAGCCATCTTCAGAGCTGATGGAGAAAGGGTCCACAAGTTGAGGCTGGCTGCAGAGTGTAAACCAACACCGAGCACGCAAAACCCACTCCCCTTACCCTGCCCCCACCACCCCTCCAGCCATGCAGCAAAGTCAGCTGGCAGCTCAAATGCCCCAATTTCACCATCTTTACCCACTGCCTGGGTCTTTGTTTCACCTTCAGCTGGTTAGCAAGTGGTTGTAGTTGCAGCAACTACAAGCATTAAGCTTCTCTGGAGAGACCTAGGCGTGGACCTCTCATCTGCAAGAAGAGAAAGTCTGTCAGAAACATGCAGGTGCAGAACCAGGGAGGTGCCACTGACTGACATGGCTCAGTGGAAGGCCCTGATATTTGTGAGTCTGAGGGGATAAATACTCCACACAGTGGCTTTTTTTTTTTCAGCCATCCTAACAGGGAATCAGCTCCCAGAAAATCAGTGTCCTGTCTGAAGGAATATTCTGTGCTGCCTCCATTATGATCTTGAAGGTCTCTTCCAACCTGGTTTGTTCTATTCTCTTCTATTAGCCTCAAACTGCAGAGGGATTCTTTTACTGCAAGAAAAAATCAGTAAGGTCACAGCCCATGCTCTGAGATTTGTTAAACTGCCCTTTGAAAAGGCCACTTTAAAAAATAGACAGGTAACAGTTAAACTGCCTGAAGAGAGGCCACTTGAAATGGACAGTCAATAAACTGCCTTCCAAAAGGCCACCTGAAATGGACAGCCAATAAATTGCCTTAGAAAAGGTCACTTAAAAGGGGCATTTCATAGCTGAACTGCCTCAAAACAGGCCACTTGAAATGGACATTTAATAAACTGCCTTAAAGAGGCCACTTAAAATGGGCATTCAATAAACTGCCTTTAAAGAGGCCACTTAAAATGGGCCTTGAAGAGTTAAACTGCCTTAAGAAAGGTCACTTGAAATGGACACTTCATAGTTAAACTGCCTCAAAACAGGCCACTTGAAATGGGCCTTGAAGAGTTAAACTGCCTTAGAAAAGGCCACTTGAAATGGACATTTAACAAGCTGCCTTAACAAAAGTCTCTTAAAATACATATTTAATGATCTGCCTTTAAGAAGGCCACTGGAAATGGACATTTAAGAGTTAAATGTCTTAAAATAGGCCACTTGAAATGGACAGTCAATAAACTGCCTTAAAGAGGCCACTGAAAATGGGCATTCAATAAACTGCCTTTAAAAAGGCCACTCAAAATGGACCTTGAAGAGTTAAACTGCCTCAAAACAAGCCACTTGAAATGGACATTTCATAGTTAAACTGCCTCAAAACAGGCCACTCAAAATAGACCTTGAAGAGCTGAACTGCCTTAGAAAAGGCCACTTGAAATGGACAGCCAATAAATTGCCTTAAGAAAGGTCACTTTAAAGGGGGCATTTCATAGTTAAACTGCCTCAAAACAGGCCACTCAAGATGGACCTTTGAAACTGCCTTAAAAAAGGCCACTTGAAACAGACACTTAAGAGTTAACATGCCTCAAAACAGGCCACTTGAAATGGACATTTCACAGTTAAACTGCCTCAAAACAGGCCACTCATAATGGACCTTGAAGAGTTAAACTGTCTTAAAAAAGGCCACTTCAAATGGACATTTAATAAACTGACTTAACAAAAGTCACTCAAAATATATATTTAATGAGCTGCCTTTAAGAAGGCCACTGGAAATGGTCATTTAAGAGTTAAATGTCCTTTAAAAGGCCACGTGACATGGACCTTTAAGAGTTAAATGTCCTTTAAAAGGCCACTTGAAATGGACCTTTAAGAGTTAAACTGTCTTTAAAAAGGCCACTTGAAATGGGCATTCAATAAACTGCCTTAAAAAAGGTCACTTGAAATGGACATTTAATAAACTGCCTTAAAGAGGCCACTTTAAAATGGGCATTCAATAAACTGCCTTTAAAAAGGCCACTTGAAATGGACAGCCAATAAATTGCCTTAAGAAAGGTCACTTGAAATGGGCATTTCATAGTTAAACTGCCTCAAAACAGGCCACTCAAAATGGGCCTTGAAGAGTTAAACTGCCTTAAGAAAGGTCACTTGAAATGGACATTTCACAGTTAAACTGCCTCAAAACAGGCCACTCAAAATGGACCTTTTAAACTGCCTTACAAAAGGCCACTTGAAATAGACACTTAAGAGTTAAACTGCCTAAAACCAGGCCACTTGAAATGGGTATTTAACAAGCTGCCTTAACCAAAGTCTCTTAAAATACATATTTAATGAGCTGCCTTTAAGAAGGCCACTGGAAATGGACATTTAAGAGTTAAATGTATTTTAAAAGGCCACTTGACATGGACCTTTAAGAGTTAAACTGTCTTAAAAAAGGCCACTTGAAATGGACAGTCAATAAACTGCCTTAAAGAGGCCACTGAAAATGGGCATTCAATAAACTGCCTTTAAAAAGGCCACTCAAAATGGGCCTTGAAGAGTTAAACTGCCTTAAGAAAGGTCACTTGAAATGGACATTTCATAGTTAAACTGCCTCAAAACAGGCCACTCAAAATGGACCTTGAAGAGTTAAACTGTCTTAAAACAGGCCACTTGAAATGGGTATTTAACAAACTGCCTCAACAAAAGTCTCTTAAAATACATATTTAATGAGGTGCCTTTAAGAAGGCCACTGGAAATGGACCTTTAGTAGTCAAAATGCCCTTGAAAAGGCCATTTGAAGCGGACAGTCAATAAACTGCCTTAAAGAGGCCACTGAGAATGGACATTCAATAAAGTGCCTTAAAACAGGCCACTCAAAATGGGCCTTGAAGAGTTAAACTGCCTTCAAAAAGGCCACCTGAAATGGCCATTTCATAGTTAAAGTGCCTCAAAGAGGCCACTTGAAGCCCAAGGTTCTCAGACCAGGAACAAGCAGGTTGCTCTAACTGTCCCTGCCATCACCTTAAAGCCCATTTCAATATCAGCACAGCTCAACAGCAGCCTGAAGTTAAAAAGCCTTAGGAGAGTGGAATCAAAATACTTGCCAGTCAGCTGTGCCCCCTGCAGTCCCCTTCTCAGCAAGGACCCCCTGAGAACAAAGTGGAGAGGGAAAGTTTTGTCAGTGTAACTTGAGAGGCAGATCAGGATGCTTACAGAAAGGCAGGTCTGAAGCCATCAAACACAGCTCTTGCTGCCACTACAGCCCGACTCTGAGCTGCCATTTCTTAGCCCACACTTCAAACAAAGCCTTGCCACAGCAAGGGTGTTCCTGTCCTTGCCAAAAGCACCCCCTGGGACCTGCTGCACTGAGGTACAGAGGGCTGATGTGATTCCTCCAGCACAGGACAAACTCCCAGGTGTCCAGCAGATCCAGGGAGGTTCTCCCTCCCCTCTACTCTGCCCTAGTCAGGCCCCACCTGGAATACTGCACCCCAGTACTGGGCTCCCCAGGTCAGGAGGGACAGGGATCTGCTGGAGAGAGTCCAAGAGAGGGTCCCTTACAAGTATACTGAAGGGACTGCAGCACTGCCTGGGGAGGAGAAGCTGAGAGCCCTGGGGCTGTTTAGTCTGAACAGGAGAAGGCTGAGAGGGATCTGATCAATGTCTATCAATAGCTGAGGGCTGGGGGTCAGGAAGGAAGGGACAGGGACAGCCTCTGCTCACTGTGCCCTGGGATAGGACAAGGGGCAAGGGATGGAAAGTCCAGCACAGGAGGTTCCACCTCAACCTGAGGAGGAACTTCTTGACAGTGAGGGTCCCAGAGCCCTGGAGCAGGCTGCCCAGAGAGGTTGTGGAGTCTCCTTCTGTGGAGCCTTTGCAGCCCTGTCTGGATGTGTTCCTGTGTGACCTGTGCTGGATTCTATGCTCCTGCTCTGGCAGCCAGACCTCCAGCAACTGAGCAGAGGTCAGGGACAAGCTCTGGTTCTGAAGGACAGGCAGCTTCCTGAGGCCTGCCTAGGGAGGCCAGCTGCAGGGGCAGTTCAGTCCATTCAGTTGGTGAAATGCTGATGCCATGAAGTTCATCAAGTCCCTGATGCTCAGTTTCAGGAGGAACCTCAAGGTGAAGCTGACAATCCTGTGACACACTGAGAATGTCCTAAGCTTTGTGAGAAGCTGGAGAGCTGCCACCAGGCAAAAGCTTCTCACAACATGCAAAAGGTGCAAAGTCTGTAAGGCAACACAAAAACAATCACAGAATCCTTTGGGTTGGAAAAGACCTTCAGGCTGATCCAGCCCAACCATTCTCTGAGTCTGCCAAGGCTGGGGCTGAACCATGGCCCTCAGCACCACAGCTCTGCCTCTTGGAAACACCTCCAGGGATGGGGATTCAACCACCTCCCTGGGCAGCCTGGGCCAGGCTTTGAGAACCCTTCCAGGGAAGAAGTTGCTTCTCAAGTCCAACTTAAATTTCCTCTGGTGCAACTTGAGGCCATTCCTCTTGTCCTGTCACTTGTCACCAGAGAGAAGAGACCAAGCCCCATCTCATTCCAACCTCCTGCCAGGTAGTTGTAGAGAGCTCTGCCCTCAGCCTCCTTTTCTCCAGAGAAAGTTCTGGACTTCCTTTCAAATGAAGCCTGAGGAGCACAGGGAGTGTAGCAAACCCAGAAACTGATCTGTGGCATCTCAGCCCCTGCAGGCCAAAGTTAGCTGAGATGTCTCAGGCAGCTCTTACTCTTTTTTTTCCAGACTTCCCAATCAAGTTCTGTCACTGGAAATTCTGCATCAGTTTCTACTGCCACCACTGGAGACGCTCCTGGTCAGCACTTGCAGCTCCTCAGGGCACAGCAGTGTCTCTCCTTTCACTCTCCTGAAACACAACCACAGTACCACAGTACCTTAGAGGCTGGAAGGGACCTCCAGAGATCACCCAGTCCAACCCCCCTACCAGAGCAGCATCACACAGGGCAGGGCACACAGGAATGCAGCCAGGTGGGTTTGGAAAGTCTCCAGAGGAGACTCCACAACCTCTCTGGGCAGCCTGCTCCAGGCCTCCAGCACCCTCACACCAAAGAAGTTTCTCCTCATGTTGAGCTGAAACCTTCTCTGTTCCAGTTTGTCTCCATTGTTCCTTGGCTTATTGCTATGCACCACCCAAAAGAGCTTGGCCCCCTCCACTTGCCCCCCAGTCCTCAGCTACTGATAGACATTGATCAGATCCCTCTCAGCCTTCTCCTCTCCAGACTAAACAGCCCCAGGGCTCTCAGCCTCTCCTCCCCAGGCAGTGCTGCAGTCCCTTCAGCATCCTTGTAGCACTCCCTTGGACTCTCTCCAGCAGGTCTCTGTCTCTCTTGACCTGGGGAGCCCAGAACTGGACACAGGATTACAGATGTGGTCTGAGCAAGGCAGAGCAGAGGGACAGGAGAACCTCCCCAGCCCTGCTGGCCACACTTTTCTTGCTGCACCCCAGGAGCCCATTGGCTCTCTTGGCCACCAGGGCACATTGCTGTCCCATGCTGTCCACCAGCACTCCAAGGTCTATCTCCATGGAGCTGCTCTCCAACAGGGCAGCCTCTAACCTGTCCTGGTGCCTGCTGTTATTCCTCCCCAGCTGCAGGACCCTGCCCTTGTCCTTACTGACCTTCCTGAGGTTTGCCTGCACCCAAATCTCAGCCTGGCCAGGTCTCACTGGACAGCAGCACAGCCTGAGGAGTCTTTCACCTAATGCAGCTCTGCCTATAGGTTTGTCCATCTAGTACAGGCCTCATACAGGGCTCAGGGTTAACAAATGACCTTGCAAGGACATTATTAGTTACTTCCAATTGTTGTAGTCTGGCTGGAGACCAGCAAGTGCAGAAAGCAGATTAGGAAAAGCTTGTGCTGTAACAAAAACACCTTATTGATTCTGTTACTCTATGACCTCCCTGAACAACCTGTTGCAGTGTCTCACTATCCTCACTGTAAATCCTAATCTCTAGTCTCAATCTCCCTTCTTCCAGCTCAAAGCCCTTGCCCCTCATCCTGTCAGTCCCAGCCTTTGTCACAAGTCCCTCCCTGGCTCTCCTAGAGCCCCTTCAGGTACTGGAAGGCTGCTCTAAGGCCTCCCTAGAGCCTTCTCTTCTCCAGGCTGAACAGCCCCAACCCTCTCACTCTGTGCCCATAGGGTAGCTGTTTCAGCCCCCTGATCATCATCTCTTCTAAGCTAACTTGTGTGTTACTGCTAATAGCTTTTGAAGTTGCATCATCCTTTTCCAGAAGGAGCTGTGCCAAGTTCTCCTCTGCCAGCATGCAGGAAGGGCTTCTGACACAGACAGAAGCAGAGCAGCTCACTGGCCAGCATGCCTGATAAATGACACTGCTGGCACAGCTTCCACTCCTTTGCTATGTTCTCATCTTCAGGCAAATCCCTCTGCTGATGACATCATGCCTTGCTGATATCATGCACAGGAGTTTGAGGGTTCTCTACCTGCAAATCCTCTCCTTCAGCACTAAACACTTTGACCATGACCAGACTTTCAGAGAAACACAGCTGCTTTGCTCTCCTTGCTGCAGCCTGAGCTCCAGAGGCTATTTTCCAGCCGCTGTGGGGTGTTTCTGTAAAAGGCCCAAAGCAGCAGGAGGCAGAAAGCCAGGCTGCAGCCATGCAACTTGTTCAAAGCAAGGATGAAGGCGCTGCAGCTGGCCGGCACAGGCAGGGGCTGCAGCGCACAGCCTCCACCACGCGGTGGCGCTGCAGAGCCGACAGAGCCAGCGCCGCGCCTCGGCTCAGCCACAGCGAGTCAGGCTGGAAGGGACCTGGACAACCAACTCCTTCCAACCCCCTGCCATGGGCAGGGACACCTCCCACCAGCACAGCCTGCTCAAGGCTTCATCCAACACGGCCTTTAATCTCCAGGGAGGCGGCAGCCACGACCTCCCTGGGCAACCTGTGCCAGTGTCTCCCCACCCTTCTTCCTCATCTCCAGTCTCAATCTCCCCTCTCCAGCTCAAAGCCATTGTCCCTCATCCTGCCACTCTCAACCCTTGCCCAAAGTCCTTCCCCAGCTCTCCTGGAGCCTCTTCAGGTACTGCAAGGCTGCTCTAAGGTCTCCCTGAAGCCTTCTCCTCTCCAGGCTGAACAGCCCCAACTCTCCCAGCCTCTCCCCACAGGGGAGGTTCTGCAGCCCTCTGTGGTCTCCTCTGGACCCTCTGCAGCAGCTCCAGGTCCTTCTTGTGCTGGGGACACCAGCAGCAGATGCAGTGCTGCAGGTGGAGTCTCACCAGAGCAGCTCTAGCCCATGAATTCAGCAGCACCCCCAGCTTGGAGCCACACTTCCCAACTCGGAGCCACACTTCCCAACTCCCACAGGCTTTCAGTGAATGAATTCCTGCCATCTTCTCCAGCCATGCTGCAGCTCCTACACATCCAGCACCCTGACTCAAGTGGGGTTCTGATGGGGACTGGCCAGGGGGAAACAGCTTCATTATCCTTCATATTGCTTCCCCTCACCTCACTCAGCTACCCCTGCACTGTCTGCCAGCACACACTATGGGCAGACCTCAACTCCTCTTTGGAGGGGCTCAGAAAAATGGAGAGGTTTTAGTGTGGTTCAAAACATTGCCTGGCACAGGTTGCCCAGGGAGGTGGTGGAAGCCTCATCCCTGGAGGTTTTTAGCCAGGCTGGATGTGGCTGTGAGCAACCTGCTGCAGTGTGAGGTGTCCTTGCCCATGGCAGGGGGGGTTGGAGCTGGCTGAGCCTTGAGGCCCCTTCCAACCCTGACAGTTCTGGGATTCCTCTTCCCCATTCAGAGTGCTGGGTTGTAACTTCCTGTGCAGGAACAGAGCCTTGCAATTCATTTGGGCCCAAGAGAAGTGCCAGTGGTAGAATCTAAATGGGCTCTAGCCCAATCAAATGGGCCCTTGCTGGGTCCTCTTGAGCTGCCTCCAAATTTAAAACCACAGCATGGGAATAATGTCTCAAGAATTCAGGTGCTGAGCAGCAGTGGAACATCAGCACTCCTGAGCTACTGTCCAGGCTCTGAAGGAAAGGGAACAACAATAGCTCAGGGCAGTCAGGATTTCTATTCCTTGCTCTACTAAAGGCAGACAATGTGGATTTGCACAAACAACACACAAGCTCTGTTTCCTCTCAGTGGGATCCTGAAACACAAATGTTTTATCCTCCCAGATTCATCCACAGAAGAAATCACCTGAACCTGAAGCTGAGTTTGTAGAGGCAGCAGTTTCTACTGAATCAAACTGATACCTTCCACAACCAACACTGGCACAGCCTGCCCAGGGAGGCTGTGGATGCCTCCTCCCTGGAGGTGTTCCAGGCCAGGCTGGATTAGGCCTTGAGCAACCTGTGCTGGTGGGAGGTGTCCCTGCCTGTGGCAGGGGGTTGGAACTCGGTGATCTTGAAGGTTCCTTCCAACCCCAACCCATTCTATGATCCCCTATGCAGCATGGAGATAAACAGAGGCACTAACTTGAGGCAGACAATGTTGTGGCACACCCTCCTCTCAAAAGATCAGTTGGCAATTGTACTTTGCAAGCAGCCTGCTCTCTGAAAAGCCTGCTTCACTCAGCTGCTGCAAGTCAGCCTCAGAAATTCAGTGGACAGTTGAGCAAGGCTGAAAAATCAAAGCTCTCAGTTAAAACCTTCTGTAGTGAAGGCTAAACAGATTCAAAGGTTTGGGTTGTTTCTTAACTTTGTGCCAAGCACTGCAAACAGGCACCAAGAAAGCAGAAGTGACCACAGCAGAATGCAACACCTGCCAGCTAAGGCCAGGCACCTTCCTAAATCCCCTGGCTACACCCCAAACACTTAACACCTCTATTTGGAGCAAAGTCCCCTCCCCAGCAGCAGCACACTGGAGAGAGTCCAAGCCACACCATGATACTTCACTGCAAGGGTGGTGAGACACTGGCACAGGCTTCCCAGGGAGGTTGTGGATTCCTCCTCCCTGGAGGTGTTCAAGGCCAGGCAGGATGAGGCCTTGAGCAACCTGGGCTGGTGGGAGGTGTCCCTGCCCATGACAGGGGGCTGGAACTGGATGATCTTTTAAGGTCCTTTCCAAGCTGAGCCATTCTGTGATTCTCTGCATGCCAGTCTGAACTGGCAGGTGTGACAAGAACAGGACTAAAGCAGCCCCAGCACACAACACTCTGCAAGTTTATTGCTGTGCTTTAACTCTCAGCATGAATCACACAATCAACAAGGCTGGAAAAGACCTCAGAGATCATCAAGTCCAACCTATCACCCAACACCTCCTGACAACTAAACCATGGCTCCAAGTGCCACATCCAAGCCTATTTTGAACACCTCCAGGGATGGTGACTCCACCACCTCCCTGGACAGCACATCCCAAGGGCCAATCTCTCTTGCTGGGAAGAACTTTCTCCTCACCTCCAGCCTCAACCTCCCCTGGCACAGCTTGAGACTGTGTCCTCTTGTTCTGGTGCTGGGAGAAGAGACCAACCCCCACCTGGCTACAACCTCCCTTCAGGGAGTTGGAGAGAGCAAGAAGGTCTCCCCTGAGCCTCCTGCTGGAACACAACCAGACAGAATTTCTTTCAGGAGGTGGTTTCTAAGTCACTACTGCTCCCTCCTGCGCTGAATGAAGCACCTCTCACACAGGGAAAGTGTTGAGATCAGAATTAGTGATTTCCAATAGGAATAAAGACTCCTAGGGGGGATGGAGCAAAACTAGAAATGGGTAGATTGAGATTGGCTGTGAGGAAGAAGTTGTTCCCCATGAGGGTGGTGAGAGACTGGCACAGGTTGCCCAGGGAGGTGGTGGAAGCCTCATGCCTGGAGGTGTTTGCAGCCAGGCTGGATGTGGCTGTGAGCAACCTGCTGTAGTGTGAGGTGTCCCTTCAGGGAGGTTGGAATTACATTATCCTCGAGGTCCCTTCCCACCCTGACAATTCTATGATGCTATGAAAGATCCCAAAGTACACCAAATCTTCCCACCTTCCAGTGCACAAATGCCACTTTACAGCATCAGTACTAAACCCCCTGGGTGTGAGTGGTGCACATGATGCTGCTGAGCCACAAACCTCAGGGAAAGCAGGGAAGGGAAAGAACTACACTAAAATATTAGCAGCTTTTCCCCAAAGCCTTCTCAAACGTGCATCTGCCAAGAGACTGAATAGCACACTTGAGTTCCAGTATCACACACTTGAGTTCCAGTATCTGAAGGGGGCCTACAGGAAGGCTGGGGAGGGACTTCTCAGGATCTCAGGTAGTGATAGGACTAGGGGGAATGGAATGAAGCTGGAGGTGGGGAGATTCAGGCTGGATGTGAGGAGGAGGGTCTTCACCATGAGAGTGGTGAAGCCCTGGAATGGGTTGTCCAGGGAGGTGGTCGAGGCCCCATCCCTGGGGGTGTTTAAGCCCAGGCTGGATGAGGCTCTGGCCAGCCTGATCTAGTGTGGGGTGTCCCTGCCCATGGCAGGGGGGTTGGAACTAGCTGATCCTTGTGGTCCCTTCCAACCCTGAATGATACTATGATAAGCTTCAAACAAGTGCAAAGGCCTCAGCAAACTCCTCAAAGCAGCATTTTGGTTAACTGATCCTCCTCAAAGGCCACCAAACCAGCATTTGGGTTACTTGGAAGGAGCAACTTCCCTTCTAACTATACAAAATGTGCATCTCCTCAGCAGATTTGTCACTTGGGCCATGCTACTCCTAAGCAGGGTCATTTTTTCCTGCATGCTAATGCAACAAATGCAGCAAGCAATGAAGCTGGTGCACCAGAATGTTGTATTCAGCATCACTAAGGTTGGAAGAGACCTCAAAGATCATGGAGTCCAACCTGTCACCACAGACCTCATAAGCAGAGTAGGGAGGACACTACTGCCCACTGCAGGCTTGAACTCACAACCTTCCCATTAAGGGTCTGATGCACTACCAAATATTTTCCAGGATGCAATGCTATGGGCATTAATTGGCAGCACAGCCACACATTCTTTTGTCCTTGAGGAGAATCCAGGGAGCTTCTCCCTCTTTTGCAAATGAGCTGATGGTTTCCACTGCTAAAAACCAGGGGAAAACACAGAAAACAATGGTCAAAAGGAAAGTGCAATAAGGGCAGAGCTTATTAGCAGCAGCAGACAAACAAAGCAAGTGATGTGATGCTGTAGCCAAGCTTCCTTTTGCCAAGCCTGCAGCAAAATGACCTCCTGGCAGGACATGAGGTCACGCCCTATAAATGCCTCAATGGCCTTTAGCTTTGAAATGTCACCGAGGTGGCACGGCAAATGCCAACAGCACACCTTGGTGCAGGGCTCAGTGAAAGAAACACTTACAGCTGACTGCTTTAGATGCCAAAGATCACAGTGCACCTACTTAGTTAAGTCCCCTCTTCCCAAAACTAGCTATTATGAGGCAAAAAAATCCCCACCACTGTATGATGTTACATATTCTGGTGTGTTGGCCACACTGGAAAGACTGCAAGGCTGGAAAGACTGAACAGCCACTGTGAAGAACTACTTGGCCAAGTTCAGGCTGTTTTAACACCTGGATGTTGCTGTGAGCAGAACACAGCAGAACAGACAGCAGGAGCCATGCCAGTTTTGGTGCAGCCCCCTGGCAGCTAGGGATGCTTACTTGCTGGGAAAAGTAGGCAAAGGATATCCTCTTCCTTAAATATGGCTTAATTAAGGCAAAGAAATAGGATTGCTTTAGAAGGGGGAGATTCCTTTTTCTCCAGCCTTCTGCCATGGCTTTCTCTGGCCCATTGTTATGGTTAGGCATTGTTCTGTAGGACTTTTGACAGGTTTTTACTGTAATCAGGTTTGGGTTTTTCCTTGCCAGTTAAGTCTTGCATGCCAGTCAGCGAGCTGTCTGCACACAGCAGTACAGCTGAAGAGGAGCACAGACAATGCAGAGCAGGCAAATCTCCAAATAAGGATTACCAGAACCTTCAGCATCTGGCTGAGTTTTTCACTCCTACAAAAAGAGAAGTCATAAAACAACCATCATCTGTCCTTCCCTAGGACGGCCTGTGCTGTGCCAGAATGAAAGCACCAGCAGCACGCTGCTGTTACTCCACAGCGTCCTAACAGCAATACTGAAACACAACAAGTGCTCAGTTTCCATCGGCACAGCACAAACTGCGGGAAGTTTAGCTTCGTGCAATCCCAGCCCTCACCCAGTACTGCACTGACAGCACGCTTCCCTGACCGAGGAGGCAGGCTTCGAGCGACATTTTCATCAGCTCCTGCCCCCTCGTGTTTCGAATTTAACCCTTCCTGCGCCGTACTGCGTTCTGCCGGCTCAGACCATCTCTAACGTCCTCTTCCCCTTCCCGCAGCTGCCTGCGGCCCTGCCCGCCGCCTCTACCTGCTCTGCCCCGCCACAAGTTCCTCCGGCCACAGCTGCCCGCCGCGGATCAGCGCTCCCCGGTGCCCCTGGTGTGGACAAGGCCGGTGGGACCCGGGTATGGCGCCCCGGTGGTCCCCATGAGCCCGGTTCCGGGGGCCAGGGAAAGGGGGGGGGGCACCCCCTACGGCCAAGGTCTCCCCTGCCCACACACTTGATAGCGGAAGTGACGTAACCAGGCGCTGACGGCATCTGCGGCCTATCCTCAGCGGGCGCCGCGGCCAACCCGCCACTCCGGAGCGCCCGGGGGCGGCACTTCCGGGCCTTCAAGTTAGTCTGGAACAGAGACGGGGGGTGGGGGGTGCTAAAGCGGTAAAAAGGCCTCAACGGCAGAAATAGCCACAATAAGGGCACCGCAGCGGCGGACGGGCGGCGGGGAGGCCCGCCCAGCCGCGGTGACTGCACGCTAGCCTCTCACCGTGACATGCGGCCGTAGCCACTGCCTTCGCCCGCGGCCTGGGCCGCTCCCCCTCGCCATGGACAACCCCCTTCCCGCGGGGTGGCGACGCCAACCACAGGGGCCGAACACAGGTCTCCGCGCCCGCCCGCAGCTAGAAAAGGGCAGGGCCGGCCCGCCCGCCGCCCCGCCCGCGCCTCGACTCCTGCTCCCAGGCCCCGCAAACCGCTTTCTGCGGGCTAGCCTCAGCTCGCCGCCCTCCCCGCAGCCGACAGCGGAGACCGCGCCCGCTGCCGCGGCCCCATTACCTGCCGCAGGGTGACCCGGAGCCGCGCCGGGACCCGGATGGAGTCACGGCCGCTCCTGCCGCCGCTCGCCGCGGGGCACCACGGGAAGGCGCGACGCGCCCCACGCATCTCGCCCTATTGGCCGACGCGCGCCAAGCCCCGCCTACTGGAGCGGCCCAGCGGAGGGGGCTACCCGTCTATCATCCAGGAGGGATCGCTCCCATTGGGCTTGGGGCCGTGCGGCACCTCCTCCACGGGGACCTCTCCCGCCTCACTGGATGGCGGGGAGAAAGTCTCCGCCCCCTCCGCCATTTATTTCAGGCGCCGGCAGGGGCTGAGCTCCTGAAATGGTGCCCCCGGCGGCAGGCTGCCCCTGCGCCGCTCCCGCGCTCGGCAGCCCGGGGCCGCCTCCCTGTCTCGGGGCCTAAAAGGCCTGTGGCTTGCTTTGCCCTCTCCCCGTGGTGATCTTGCCTTTAGTTTAGACACCTCACAAGATTTCTTCTCTTAGCTGAGAGATGTTTTACCACCGGAGGGTGCCGTCCGGCCCATGCAGCCTTTGTAATGGGTGCGCTGGACCCCTTACACAAACCAACAGCAGTTTGGGGCAGGCTTCAAAGATGTAAAGGGCTGGGGCCCGTGGCTAGGACAAGAATTTAGGTGGTTCTAATCGATGGGCAACTGAATAGGAGCCAGCAGTGTGCCCAGGTGGCCAAGAAAGCCAAAGGCATCCTGGCTGGGATCAGCAATGCTGTGTCCAGCAGGAGCAGGGCAGGGATTGTCCCCTGGCACTCAGCTCTGGGGAGGCCACACCTCGAGTGCTGTGTCCAGTTTGGGGCAGCTCAGTCCAAGAGAGATGTGGAGGTGCTGGAGCCAGGGCAGAGGAGGGCAAGGAAGCTGGGAAGGGTCTGGAGAATAAACCTGGTGAGGAGTGACTGAAGGAGCTGGGGATGGTTGGTGTGAAACAGAGCAGGCTGAGGGGAGACCTCCTGGCTCTCTACAGCTCCCTGAAAGAGGTTGTGGAGAGGCTGCTGCTGGTCTCTGCTCACAGGTCATTAGTGACAGAACAAGAGGGAATGGCCTCAAGCTGCAGCAGGGCAGGGTGAGACTGGACAGTAGGAAAAAAATTTTCCCAGCAAGAGTGGTGAGGGATTGGAATGTGCTGCCCAGGGAGGTGGTGGAGTCCCCAAGCCTGGCTGTGTTTCAAGGTGGTTTGGATGTGGTGCTTGGGGCTCTGTTTTAGGGGTGACCCTTGCAGAGTAGGGTCAAGGGTTGGACTTGGTGCTCCTGAGGCTCTCTTCCAACCTGAATGCTTCTGTGATTCTGTGAAAAGAGCAGAGTGAGGCAGTGTGCATAGGGTCTTGGAGAGCCCATCCTGTGGTGATCTACCCAGGAACAGAGAAAGTTGTGGCTACAAGGAGACTCATGCATACTTTTCCTGTTGTGTGGCAGGTTGGCTAAAAGCCACCCCCTTGGTCCTATCAATATGACAGGTTAATATGATCTTTCCCTGTGTGGATCTACCCTGCAGCTGGGACACCTCACAAGGTTGCCCCCCCTGAGGCCGAGAGGTTGCTCCTGAGGCACTCTTTTACCAGTGGCAGACACTTGAATGAGTTTAATTTCTGCTCTTCCTGAACTGCAGCTGCACTGTGTGGTAAATGACTTTCCCCTTGAGCAAGGGGCTTTCCTATCCCAAGGCAGAGAGACCACTTATTGACAGCAGGTCCTTGATAAGTGACTGGTAGCATGCTGAATGAATGCCAATGACCTCCATGTGGCTAACTTATGGCCATTAGACAGAAAGCTTTTGTCCAAGTCTCAGACCAAGACTGGACTGGAACAGGTTGCCCAGGGGTGTGGTTGAGGCCCCATCCCTGGAGACCATTCAAGGTCAGACTCAATGTGGCCCTGGGTAGCCTGCTGTGGTTGGAGGAGTCCTTACTGACTGCAGGGGGGGTGGACAAGATGACCTCTGAGAGTGCCTTCCAACCCAATGCAATCTGTGACTCTCTGGACCTAGCTGCCCCTAATGCTCTTCAGAGTTTAGAAAGCAAGGCAGGCAACTCTGAACCTCATGGCTCAGTGAGGAGGTTGTCCTTACCCTCTTGTGTCTCTGTGTAAGATCATTCTCACCCAAGTCTGACTTGATTCCCCTTTGTGTGTCTCTTCCCTGTAGTGAGACAGGGAGCAAATCCTGCCATTGAGCTTTGTCAAGTTGCACTTTGACATATTAAAACCGTGGTGACCATTTGCAACAGCCTTGCATTGCCTGGATGGGGTGTGTGTCTTCCAGCCCATAGTCACTCTGACATTGTTCTGCAGTCTTCAGGCCAGGGGTGGCTTTGCTCTGCAGGACAGTCACTAACCCTGGTACTCATTAGCACAGTTAACCTGATGTGGGGGCTTTGGATCCCCTTTGGCCCACTGCCCTCCTGGCTGCTTCCTGTTGCTTTCCCTAAGCTGATTGAGACTGGAAATTGGTCAAAAGACCTGAGACTAATGATCATGCAAACAAAGAGTGGTCACCCAGCCTGCTGCAGGATGCCAAGCAGTGTGACACAGAGTCCAGCAGCACCATCTGCAGCCATAACAGGACCAGCATGATCAGCTGCAGTCTTTAGCCAGCTCTTCTGAGGGCTGAAGAGTAACAGCTCCAGATAATCATGACAGTCAGCATGGCTTTGCTAAGGGCAAATCCTGCCTGACCAACCTGGTGGCCTTCTATGAGCAGGTGACAAAATTAATAGCTGAGGGGTGAGCAACTGATGTCATTTACCTGGACCTGAGCAAAGCCTTCAACACTGTCCTGCACCACATCCTGGTCTCCAAACTGGTGACACATGGGTTTGATGGGTGGACCACTAGATGGATAAGGAAGTGGCTTGATGGCCGCACCCAAAGAGTGGCTGTCAATGGCTCCATGTCCTAGCAGAGGCCAGGGACAAGCAGAGTCCCTCAGGGATCAGTCCTGGGACCAGACTTGTTCAACATCTTTGTGGGTGCCATGGACAGTGGCATTGAGTGCACCCTCAGCAAGTTTGCTGATGACCCCAAGCTGTGTGGTGCAGCAGACAGGCTGGAGGGAAGGGAGGCCATCCAGAGGGACCTGGACAGGCTGGAGAGGTGGGCACAAGCCAACCTCATGAGGTTCAACAAGACCAAGGGCAGGGTCCTGCAGCTGGGTCGAGGCAATCCCAGGCACAAATCCAGGCTGGGCAGTGACTGGCTGGAAAGTAGCCCTGAGGAGAGAGACTTGGGGGTGCTGGTGGACAAAAAGCTCAACATGAGCTCTCAGTGTGCACTTGCAGCCTGCAAAGCCAATCAGATCCTGGGCTGCATCAGGAGAAGTGTGGCCAGCAGGTCGAGGGAGGTGATCCTCCCCCTCTACTCAGCCCTGGTGAGACCCCACCTGCAGTACTGCCTCCAGTTCTGGAGCCCCTATTCCAAGAGGGATCTGGAGGTGCTGGAAGGTGTCCAGAGAAGGGCCACAAGGATGATCAGAGGGCTGGAGCACCTCTCCTATGAGGACAGACTGAAGGAGTTGGGGCTGTTCAGTCTGGAGAAGAGAAGGCTCCCAGGTGACCTAATTGTGGCCTTCCAGTATCTGAAGGGGGCTACAGGAAGGCTGGGGAGGGACTTCTCAGGATCTCAGGTAGTGATAGGACTAGGGGGAATGGAATGAAGCTGGAGGTGGGGAGATTCAGGCTGGAGGTGAGGAGGAAGTTCTTCCCCATGAGAGTGGTGAAGCCCTGGAATGGGTTGTCCAGGGAGGTGGTTGGGGCCCTGTCCCTGGAGGTGTTTAAGCCCAGGCTGGATGAGGCTCTGGGCAGCCTGATCTAGTGTGAGGTGTCCCTGCCCATGGCAGGGGGTTGGAACTAGCTGATCCTTGTGGTCCCTTCCAACCCTGACTGATACTATGATCTGTTACCTGCACTTTCCCTCCAGAGCCCTGGGTAGCCTCTCAGCAGGGCAGCTGGTGCTTTTCTCCTGGATGTTGACAGCTTTTTGCTTTGATTGCATTTTTGTAGTCTGTTTGTGTGGATGGTTGAATGAGCAACCACCTGGAGTCTGATCTGCTTTGCTGAGAGCATTCTCCAAACGCTCCCTGAAACTCCCTTGCTTCCTCAGGGAGCCACCCCTGAAGCACCTTCTCTTCCTTCCTCCTCCCCTGCAATCCTGAGGAAGCACTGAGTCTGTGCCAGAGAGGAGTCTCTTTTCTGCCACCACCCTTGGAAGTGACTCCTGTTTGCAAGTGTGGCAGTTCAGGCTGGCTGCCTCTTGTTGCTGCCACACAAATTGCACCTTCAGTGTCCCGAGGGTCCAGCCCAGGAGGTGGGCACAGGAGAACAGCCTGTTTCATACCCATAATATCCTGTGCCCTATAAATCCAGCTGCAGAGTCACTCATTTCCTCTTTCTTGCCTCTCTGCTCCCATAGGAGATGCTCCCTGTTGGGTAATGGTGGGGGAATATCATAGTATCATTCAGGGTTGGAAGGGACCACGAGGATCAGCTAGTTCCAACCCCCCTGCCATGGGCAGGGACACCCCACACTAGATCAGCCTGGCCAGAGCCTCATCCAGCCTGGGCTTAAACACCTCCAGGGACGGGGCCTCGACCACCTCCCTGCACAACCCATTCCAGGGTTTCACCACTCTCATGGTGAAGAACCTTCTCCTCAAGGATCTCATAGCCTCTTAGGCCTGGCTGGGCCTAATGCCAGGAGGAGAAGGGGTTGGGGCAGAGTCAGAGCTGGCCAGCTGAGACCAGCCTAGCAGTGGGGGAGAGGAGAAGAGAAGAAAGAGCCCTGGGGGGTTGGGGTATACCCCCAGGTGGGGAGAAGGGAAGTGTTGGGAGGCTTTTGGGTGTGCTGTAGGGGACTCTATGCTTTGGGCCTCAAACCAGGACAGCAAGCTCCTGGCCTTTGCAGTCAAGTGAGGCAAAGCTGCAGCACCCTGGAACCTCCTGCTGTGAGTTGTGTGTTTTTGTCCTGGCTCTCACCCTACAGCTAAGATCCTGATGCCTGCCTGGCTCAGAGTCCAGGACTCTTCTTACTGGAACTGCTTGGAAAAATTACCATATGTCTCTGGTTTTTTTTTCCCAGCCCCCCAGCAAGGGCCTGCACTGACACAGCTTCCAGAAGCTGAAACCATCAAATGGTTTAACTGTTTACAGCGACAGATCCAACAGCTTTGGGATTGCTGGTGGTAAATGCACTGGCTGCAAGGCTGAGGGATCTGAAGGTTAATAAACCCTGAACATCCAACAGTCAGAGGCACAAACCTTTGCAGCAGATCTGATAGACCAGAAATAAAGCAAGAGCTCACCAAGAAAGGTGTCCCTGGCATGGGTGGCTGAAAAGAAGCACAGCCTCTGGTGAGCATTCTCATCTCTGCCCTTCCCTTCCATGCTGCCAGCCACCCCCACTGGTGCTGGTGCCCCTCAACACCCAAGGGATGTTCCTCTCATAAGTTTTATACCCTAGCCCTGACTGTTCATGCCTTCTAGGTGCTGTTAGCATGAGCTGAGTAAGCTAATTGTGCATGTTTAGGATGTTGGGCTCATTAGCATACCAAGGGCTGTTAACTAATATCAGAATTGCAGCTCATTAAGCAAAGGGGCTTTGCTGTTTTGAGGTTGGGTGTTTATGTTATTTTATCCCTGGCTTCATCAGGTTTTGCCAAAACAAAGGGCTGCACTCCCACCTTAGGGCAGCAGATGGGGTGGGAATACTTCAAACCGGGACCGCCCAAGCAATGCATTCTGCAGCGAGGCACCAGCTAACCACTGGGGTTTCTCTAGGCACTGTGGTAACGCTTGCTAGCACACGCACTGGAGGCAGTAATCGCCGAGGAGACATTCAGCAAGGGTGTAAGAGGTCCCTGCAATTTCAAGTACACGTTTGGTGAGGAGAGCTGGAGAGCTGGGCCAGAGGAGCAGAGCACTCTGCAGGCTCAGATACCAGAAAATGAGGAGATATCCCAGAATCAAAGAATGACTCAGGTTGGAAGGGACCTCAGAGATCATCCACTCCAGCCCTCCTGCCATGGGCAGGGACACCTTCCACTAGCCCAGGCTGATCAAGGCCTCATTCAACGTGGCCCTGCACACCCCCAGGGAGGAGGCATCCGCAGCCTCCCTGGGTAATCTATGCCAGTGTATCACTACTCTACCAGTGCTGACTCCTTGCTTAAGATTAGGACATCTCAGACCTTTTTGTTTCCCCCAACATTTATAGTTTCTGAAGATAACAATAGGAGACAGGAGACTTTCTTGGCACGACAGCAGACACCAAGAGTTTGGCTGTCACTAGATTGCAAACTGACTTCTCCATCACCACTTTGGAGGAACAAAGGTCACTGAATCACACAAGGCAGCACCCCAGGTCTTCAAGACCACAAGTTCCATCCCATGAAGACTCCCCTCCAGTCTGCTTCTGTGCCTGAACAGCTCACACATCCTGCAGCCCATTGGGCTGGTCAGTGTGCAGCTGGAGATGGGCCTTGATGTAATGTTGATAGTTAGCACAGATAATCTGCCCACAGTGCCACAGCCCAGATGTCAGCCCTTAGGGAGCTCAGGGTGACTGCAGCACAGCAAGAGGACCTGTGGTGTAGGCAGCCAGAGTCCCTCAGGCTCAGATCACCCTAGCATCCCAGCAGGGCACCCACAGCAGCTTGCCCATGATCACAGTGGCCAGGGGGGGTTGGAATCTCTCCAGGGAAGAAGACTCCACAACTTCTCTGGGCAGCCTGCTGCAGGGCTCCAGCACCCTCACACCGAGGACTTTTCCCACAAAGAAAGCATTTGCTGGCACCAGATTTATTCCCAGAGCAGGAAGTACTGGGGGGGCAGTGTTGCCTTCTGCCTGTAGGGAAAAAGTCTCTCTACTTAAAAGTCCCTGTTCACAATGGAGACAGAGGAGTTTAGTAAAGCTTTATTTGAATAGAGGGAGAGTCCACAGGACAATTCCTGGTGGTATCTCTCCCAATTGCTGGGAGTCACAGCTCCCCTTTTCTCCTAACTTCCTGGCCATGAATTTCCCTTTCCCTTTAGGCTCAGGTACTCAGCCTGTCCCAAAATGCCTACTGCATGTGCCCCTTCACATGCAACCCCCACTACTACATACAGCTATGTTCATTTCAATTGGGTTCTTCAAGACTCTGGGTGGAGAACTTAATATTTAGTAGTCTATTAAGGCTGCACTCTGGTCTGAAAGCTTAAGAGTTTAGGCTGTGTTCAGTGTCGTGTCACCCTCTGACAGACTCCTGCTGCTGCACCGTGCTGTGTAAGACAAGGTTATCCTGCATACAGGCTGGGCAGGGACTGGCGGGAAAGCAGCCCTGAGGAGAGAGACTTGGGGGTGCTGGGGGAGGAGAAGCTCAGCAGGAGCTCTCAGTGTGCACTTGCAGCCCAGAAAGCCAACCAGATCCTGGGCTGCATCAGGAGAAGTGTGGCTAGCAGGGCAAGGGAGGTGATTCTCCCCCTCTGCTCAGCTCTGGTGAGACCACACCTGCAGTACTGCCTCCAGTTCTGGAGCCCCTATTACAAGAGGGATCTGGAGGTGCTGGAAGGTGTCCAGAGAAGGGCCACGAGGATGAGCAGAGGGCTGGAGCTGCTCTGCTGTGAGGACAGACTGAAGGAGTTGGGGCTGTTCAGTCTGGAGAAAAGAAGGCTCCCAGGTGACCTCATTGTGGCCTTCCAGTATCTGAAGGGGGCCTACAGGAAGGCTGGGGAAGGACTTCTCAGGATCTCAGGTAGTGATAGGACTAGGGGGAATGGAATGAAGCTGGAGGTGGGGAGATTCAGGCTGGATGTGAGGAGGAGGTTCTTCACCATGAGAGTGGTGAAGCCCTGGAATGGGTTGTCCAGGGAGGTGGTCGAGGCCCCGTCCCTGGAGGTGTTTAAGCCCAGGCTGGATGAGGCTCTGGCCAGGCTGATCTAGTGTGGGGTGTCCCTGCCCATGGCAGGGGGGTTGGAACTAGCTGATCCTTGTGGTCCCTTCCAACCCTGAATGATACTATGATGTTATGCCCCTTTGTTGTTTATGCATATAAATAGAGGCAACTGTCTGGTTCCCCCTTCGTCTTCCAACCCCCCCTCAACAATTCTTCCTTTGCAAAGCCACTGGTTAATTTTAACCCATTAACACTACACGAACGGCCAGGCAAAACTGGCACTTTGCAGGGGCCAGGCAAAAGTGCCACTGTAGGAATGGCCACGGAAGGGCAGCGCCGCGCCCCGCTCCTTGCGCTCCCTCAGCGCCGATCCTCTGCTCCAGCCGCGGCTCCCGCAGCCGCTCACCGAGGGCGCTGCGCTCCAGTGGCCGGAATCATCCAACAGCTGAGGCAAGGACAATGCAGCTGTTCTCCACTGCTCTCCTTTAAATGTGCAACCTGAGTCCCCTTCAGTACCAAACAGAAACACTGCTCACAGGACGGCGTCTTGTTTCCCTCCTGAACACATGCCAAGGGACAAACTGTTGGTGCTGCCCAGGGCCACCCCAGCCCAGAGCCCAAGGCCATCAGCAAACCCTGCAGCTCAGCTGGCAGCCCTCTCCTTGCTCTGTTCCTTCACGCAAACACCTCTGCAGAGGGTGCTGCAGGCACTGACACTATCCTTGACTGCCTCTGCAGCTGGGGCCTCAGCTGTCTCCCCTGTGCCGAGGGCAGCCCAAGAGTTTGTGTTTACCTGCAGCACAGGTGAAAAGCAGCAGCAGCACCTTGCAGAACTCGACAACGTAGTTAAACTAGGACTTTACTGAAGCTTATGAAATCACAGCCATGTCCTGATGTCTGCTGTGAGCAGTGGTGCACAGGACAGACTTGGGTTCCCAGTGCTCGTAGAGCTGCAGCCCACAAGAGAAGCAGGGGTGCAGAGGGCTGCAGAGCCATCAGGCGATGGTGTCCTGGCAGCGTGCGCCAGAGCTGCGTGGGCACCGCACAGCCATTGTGCTGCCAGTGCCCCTTGCACACCTCTTGTGCTATGCCTTGGTGCAGTGGCAGAGGAGCAGAGCAGAGTGAGTTGTTGCTTTTTCCCTCTGCTGCTTCACGTAGCTGTGGAGCAGTTCTGGTCCAGCTGCTGTGCACTGGGGAGACCAAAAGCCTCCACTGGCAGCTGAGGCTTCAGCGGTCTCCTCTCTCCACAGGCAAGCAAGAGCCGATGAGGCTGCTCGGGACGGGCTGAGAGCCAGAAGCTGCTCCTCACACCCCAAAAGCTGGAGCCAACAGCAGGAGCTGCTGCCCCAGTCTGGAAGAGCCTTGGCCCTCCACATGACCTCTGTGCCCACTGCTCCCATGCAGCCACTTCACCCCTGCCTCCCCCAGATCCTGAACCCAGATGAAGCCCTGCTGGGACTGGGTGCTGCCCAAAGAGACGTGATCCCCTTCCCAGGAGGGCAGCTCACAGGCTGTGCTCTCCACCAGCACACCGAGAGCTGTCCCCAGCCAGCCATGGTCTGGCTGTGATGTCACAACTGTAGCTCTTACAACACAAAGCTCCACAATGCCTTGCTGGCTTTATCTGGCAGTCACTCGGCCCCCACACACCTTCTGCCGTAGTGGCAGCAGTGACCACAGTGGTGACCCCAGCAGCAGCAGCAGTTTTGGTGTGGTGTGAGAGCAGGAGCTATGGCCCTGCTCTACCTCCTCCTCCTCGTGCTGGCCCTCCAAGCCAGGCCTCTCCACGCAGCTCCACTGCAAGCGTGGGGAGCAGGTAAGTGATCGGCGCTGCTGCAGCCTTTCCTGGCCAGCTGCCTCTGCTCCCCGGGAAGCCTGGGCTGGGGCCGGTGGCTTTTCCTCCCCTGCTTCAGCCAGGGCTCCTCTGGGTGCCTGAGAGCTCTCCCAGGAAGGGAGCCCCCGGGGGCCATCCCTTGGGGCATCCACTGGCCCTCTACAGCTTTGGCCATCTCCTCTTTCCTCAGGCTGCCACTAGTGCCTGCAGTTTGCTGAGGCAGGAGTGGATCCCCACATGCAATGACATATTTCTCATCTCTGCTTGCTTCTAGAGGAGCCTCAGGGATTCCTTGAGCATCCTCCTTTCCCCCTGGATTTTGGAGTGGAGACTGAATCTTTGGTGTACCCTGAGAGTAAGTTCTCAGTGTTCCATTCCTGGAAAGGATAAACACTGACAATGGGCAAGAGCTTATTCACCTGCAGCTTGCCTGAAAATGCTCTCGTGGTCACTCCTCAACCTCTTGGCCTGCTCTTGACCTCGAGTGAAGAACAGCCCCACAGCTAAGTCCTTGTCAGGAAGGAGCATTGACCTATTCACCTTCTCTCCACATGGGATGCAAGCTGCTCCTTCCATGGCTCCTTCCATGGCTCTCCCTTGAGAAGCTCTTGGTGGCCCTTGGAGCAGGAGGTGCTGCCAGTGCTGGCTGCCAAGGCAGGAGGCTTGTTGGGGCTGAGCTCAGAGCTTGCTTTGGTGCCAGCATGGTGCCACTGCAGGCAGGCTGTAGCTCTTTGCAGGCTGCTCCTGGGCAGAGGGCAGAGCTGAGTGCCGTGGGGTGCCCGGCTCTGAATGCCCCTCAGTGCCACTGCCTGCTGCAGAAGTGTCTGCAGCTGTGCCACAGCAGCTCTTCTCCCCTCTGCTTCTTTGCAGGCTTGCCTGGAGGCCAAGAGAACCCACCTTCCCAGATGTCTTCCCTCATTGAGGCTCTAGCAGAAGACACAGGTAGGTCCTGGCTTTCTCCTGCCTTTGGCAGCTGCCAGCTCCAAGCCCAAGGGACTCCCAGCCGGGCACCTAGGCCTGGTGATGATGCAGGCCTGCCTGTGGTGCCCTCTGCTTGGGTGAGCCCCTGCTGGCTCCTGGGGTTCAGTTCTGCCTAGGCAGATGACAAGAGCTGACTGGAGCTTCTCTGGGTGTTTAGTTTCAGCTATGCCCCTGGAGAGGATTCCTCTAGATCCTCACCTGCCTCTTCCACTGCAGCCCCACTGGTATCAGAGCCGTGAGTCTCTGTTCCCATGCCTTGGAGAGCACTTCCAGCAGCTCCTCCCTCAGTACCCTTGGGTGTTTGCCATGCACCCCAGGGACTTGTGTGTGTCTAGGTGCAGCAGGTGACTGACCATCTCTGTCTCCATTTCTAGGTCATCACCTGAATCGTCCACTGCCACCCCGTGGGCATCGCAGGGGTGAGTCTGTGCTGACCTCACACCAAGCACTGCTGTTCTGTGCTTTATTCATGTGGAACTCAGCTGTACCTTTCTCTTTAGGTCCTCCAA
Source organism: Melanerpes formicivorus (assembly GCF_026170545.1). NCBI lineage: Eukaryota > Metazoa > Chordata > Aves > Piciformes > Picidae > Melanerpes > Melanerpes formicivorus. The sequence continues at coordinate 1,143,346 of NW_027142418.1, read as the reverse complement.
GTGGAAAATACTCAGGTGAGGGAGCAAAGAAGTTGGCAGAGTCCTTGGAAACCATGAAGAAAATGCTGGAGGATCTGGAAGGAGGACAGGGTGAGTGCCCTTCACTCTGCCTTAGCCCTGAGCCTGGGCAGCAGCAGCAGGCACAGGTGAGGCCACGCTGTGGCCTGCACAGGGGCAAGGGCTGGATCCCAGCCTCCAGTAGCCCTGCTGGCTTTCAGGCCTTGCTGCCTGCTTGCTGCCTCAAGCAGCTGCTGTGTGATTGGCCCAGCAGCAGCCCTGGGTCCCTGCCACTGGCAAGGCAAGGAGAGTGGGAAGGAGGGAGATGGGGGTGGCAGTCCCTGCTGCAGCCATGGTTTGTGTCCTGGTGCCCTGAAGGAGGGACTGCTCAGGCAGCTGAGCTCTGCCCCATGCTCTCCTTCTGGCTGCCTGAGTTTTGCTGGGTGGCACAACCTGTCCCAGAGGCTGGGAGGGTGTCTGCAGGCAGCAGCACTGGGGGGAAAGAGAACTTCCTGGCCAGAGCAAACCTGCTGCACGCTTGGCACTCATGGCCTTCCCATTGCTCTTCCAGATGTCGTGAAAGAGCCAACCACAATCGCTGCCAACAGTCAGAGCACCAGCAGTGATGAGTGTCCTCCTGACTACCGAGCCACCTGCATGCTTGCCACAGTCATTACCGTGGCTGTGCTGCTCCTTCTGACGTGCTGTGCCTGCTATGCATGTTTGAATGTCTACTGGTAACTCCCTGCTCTTTTCTCCTCCTCTGCTTTCTTCCGTGGCTGCTCGGAGCCCTAAAGCATTTCTAGTCAGGCTGCTGCGCAGTGCTGGGGTAGTACCTGCCCCCAAACCTGCCCCCTGCGGCTGGGGCCTCAGTAGTCTTCTCTCTTCACAGGACAGGACAGTCCCTGCTGGGAAACAGTGGCGATGGAGGGAAGCTGCTCAGCAAACGGAAAGTGCTCACCTTGGTCAAACTCTTTGCATAGGCTTTAATAAAGCTGTTGGCATCCTCCTCCTCCAGGAGAAACTGGCTGCTGCTCACTCAGACCTCTTCATTGTGCTGGGGAAAAACTGCCTAGACAGGGGTGCCCACAGATGGCCTCTAACTGATGGCCATCAGCACCTTTAGGGAATACTGCACAGTATCTCCATCTCTGTCTGGGTGCTGAGCCTCTCCAGCCTTTTACTGCCTTGGGAGTAACAAAATGGCAACTACCTGTGGCAGCAAAGGTTGAACCTTCTCAACCACTGGAAGGAAATGTTCAAACTGGAAGGTGCAGTTTGGAGACTGAGCCACAAGGTGACCGCATCACCCCTACCCTTCAGTCAGCGATGGCCTTCACACACAGGCCTTGCTGGAGGGAGAGGCAAAGCCATGCCCTGTGGTTGACAGGCAAGGCCCTCAGCCAATGCAGCACCTCTGGCAAGAGACGTTTCTAGGCCAGTGGCCACAGATAGCCACAGCTCAGAGTCCACACAGGTATCACTGGAACTCCACTGGAGCTTGGAGCAGTGAGCCTGCAGTCAGGCAGTCCCTCCTTGAGTTGCTTGGCTGCCGAAGGAAACTTCCCAGCCCTGAGAGCCTTAGCTGATGGATTTGTGCAGTTTGGGTCGTTGGTCTGAAAGCTGAAGCCCTCTTAGTCCTTTGTGCAGTCCTCAACTCCCTCCTGAACTGTGGTTTGCTAACGCTCTCAGAGCTCTAAATAACTTGGATATAAAACAAGCCTTTGTTAACCTTGCCCCTGTCTCCCTGCCTTGTGTCTGCCAGCGGCAGCGTCCCCACAAGCTCAGCTGTGCCATTCAGGGGGTGCCACTGTTCACAGCACCCCAACCCAAACACTGGGGTACAGCCAAGGCTGGCCACTGGGACACTAGACCGGCAGCCCAGAAAGCCAATCCCATCCTGGGTTGCATCAAGAGAAGCACAGCCAGCAGGGCCAGGGAGGTGACTCTCCCCCTCTGCTCCACTCTGCTGAGACCACAGCTGGAGCTCTGTGTCCAGTTCTGGAGCCTCTGAGCCAGGAAGGATCTGGAGATGCTGGAAGGTGCCCAGAGAAGGGCCATGAGGATGAGCAGAGGGCTGGAGCTGCTCTGCTGTGAGGACAGACTGAGGGAGTTGGGGTTGTGCAGTCTGGAGAGGAGAAGGCTCTGAGGAGAACTTTTGTGGCCTTGCAGTATCTGCAGGGGGCTACGAGAAAGCTGGGGAGGGACTTTTGAGGGTGTCAGGGAGTGATAGGACTGGGGGGGGGGAGTGGGGGGGGTGGATCCAAGCTAGTGGAGGAGAAATTGTATTTAGGAAGAAGTTGTTCCCCAGGAGGGTGGTGAGAGACTGGCACAGGTTGCCCAGGGAGGTGCTGGAAGCCTCACCCCTGGAGGTGTTTGCAGCTAGGCTGGATGTGGCTGTGAGCAACCTGCTGTAGCGTGAGGGGTTTAGAATGTTCTTTAGTTTTCCTTTTTACACACAGTAGTGATTCATTTATATTTTGCTACTAGGGTTCCCAGTGCTCCTAGAGGTGCAGCCCACAAGAGAAGCAGGGGTGCAGAGGGCTGCAGAGCCATCAGGCGATGGTGTCCTGGCAGCGTGCGCCAGAGCTGCGTGGGCACCGCACAGCCATTGTGCTGCCAGTGCCCCTTGCACACCTCTTGTGCTATGCCTTGGTGCAGTGGCAGAGGAGCAGAGCAGAGTGAGTTGTTGCTTTTTCCCTCTGCTGCTTCACGTAGCTGTGGAGCAGTTCTGGTCCAGCTGCTGTGCACTGGGGAGACCAAAAGCCTCCACTGGCAGCTGAGGCTTCAGCGGTCTCCTCTCTCCACAGGCAAGCAAGAGCCGATGAGGCTGCTCGGGACGGGCTGAGAGCCAGAAGCTGCTCCTCACACCCCAAAAGCTGGAGCCAACAGCAGGAGCTGCTGCCCCAGTCTGGAAGAGCCTTGGCCCTCCACATGACCTCTGTGCCCACTGCTCCCATGCAGCCACTTCACCCCTGCCTCCCCCCAGATCCTGAACCCAGATGAAGCCCTGCTGGGACTGGGTGCTGCCCAAAGAGACGTGATCCCCTTCCCAGGAGGGCAGCTCACAGGCTGTGCTCTCCACCAGCACACCGAGAGCTGTCCCCAGCCAGCCATGGTCTGGCTGTGATGTCACAACTGTAGCTCTTACAACACAAAGCTCCACAATGCCTTGCTGGCTTTATCTGGCAGTCACTCAGCCCCCACACACCTTCTGCCGTAGTGACTCCAGCAGCGACCCCAGCAGCAGCAGCAGTTTTGGTGTGGTGTGAGAGCAGGAGCTATGGCCCTGCTCTACCTCCTCCTCGTGCTGGCCCTCCAAGCCAGGCCTCTCCACGCAGCTCCACTGCAAGCGTGGGGAGCAGGTAAGTGATCGGCGCTGCTGCAGCCTTTCCTGGCCAGCTGCCTCTGCTCCCCGGGAAGCCTGGGCTGGGGCCGGTGGCTTTTCCTCCCCTGCTTCAGCCAGGGCTCCTCTGGGTGCCTGAGAGCTCTCCCAGGAAGGGAGCCCCCGGGGGCCATCCCTTGGGGCATCCACTGGCCCTCTACAGCTTTGGCCATCTCCTCTTTCCTCAGGCTGCCACTAGTGCCTGCAGTTTGCTGAGGCAGGAGTGGATCCCCACATGCAATGACATATTTCTCATCTCTGCTTGCTTCTAGAGGAGCCTCAGGGATTCCTTGAGCATCCTCCTTTCCCCCTGGATTTTGGAGTGGAGACTGAATCTTTGGTGTACCCTGAGAGTAAGTTCTCAGTGTTCCATTCTGGGAAAGGATAAACACTGACAATGGGCAAGAGCTTATTCACCTGCAGCTTGCCTGAAAATGCTCTCGTGGTCACTCCTCAACCTCTTGGCCTGCTCTTGACCTCGAGTGAAGAACAGCCCCACAGCTAAGTCCTTGTCAGGAAGGAGCATTGACCTATTCACCTTCTCTCCACATGGGATGCAAGCTGCTCCTTCCATGGCTCCTTCCATGGCTCTCCCTTGAGAAGCTCTTGGTGGCCCTTGGAGCAGGAGGTGCTGCCGGTGCTGGCTGCAGCTCTTCTCCCATCTGCTTCTTTGCAGAGTTGCCTGGAGGCCAAGAGAACCCAGCTTCCCAGATGTCTTCCCTCATTGAGGCTCTAGCAGAAGACACAGGTAGGTCCTGGCTTTCTCCTGCATTTGGCAGCTGCCAGATCCAAGCCCAAGGGACTCCCAGCCGGGCACCTTGGCCTGGTGATGATGCAGGCCTGCCTGTGGTGCGCTCTGCTTGGGTGAGCCCCTGCTGGCTTCTGGGGTTCAGTTCTGCCTAGGCAGATGACAAGAGCTGACTGGAGCTTCTCTGGGTGTTTAGTTTCAGCTATGCCCCTGGAGAGGATTCCTCTAGATCCTCACCTGCCTCTTCCACTGCAGCCCCACTGGTACCAGAGCCGTGAGTCTCTGTTCCCATTCTTGGAGAGCACTTCCAGCAGCTCTTCCCTCAGTACCCTTGGGTGTTTGCCATGCACCCCAGGGACTTGTGTGTGTCTAGGTGCAGCAGGTGACTGACCATCTCTGTCTCCATTTCTAGGTCATCACCTGAATCGTCCACTGCCACCCCGTGGGCATCGCAGGGGTGAGTCTGTGCTGACCTCACACCAAGCACTGCTGGTGTGCTTTATTCATGTGGAACTCAGCTGTACCTTTCTCTTTAGGTCCTCCAAGTGGAAAATACTCAGCTGAGGGAGCAAAGAAGTTGGCAGAGTCCTTGGAAACCATGAAGAAAATGCTGGAGGAACTGGAGAGAGGACAGGGTGAGTGCCCTTCACTCTGCCTTAGCCCTGAGCCTGGGCAGCAGCAGCAGGCACAGGTGAGGCCACGCTGTGGCCTGCACAGGGGCAAGGGCTGGATCCCAGCCTCCAGCAGCCCTGCTGGCTTTCAGGCCTTGCTGCCTGCTTGCTGCCTCAAGCAGCTGCTGTGTGATTGGCCCAGCAGCAGCCCTGGGTCCCTGCCACTGGCAAGGGAGGGAGAGAGGGAAGGAGGGAGATGGGGGTGGCAGTCCCTGCTGCAGCCATGCTTTGTGTCCTGGTGCCCTGAAGGAGGGACTGCTCAGGCAGCTGAGCTCTGCCCCATGCTCTCCTTCTGGCTGCCTGAGTTTTGCTGGGTGGCACAACCTGTCCCAGAGGCTGGGAGGGTGTCTGCAGGCAGCAGCACTGGGGGGAAAGAGAACTTCCTGGCCAGAGCAAACCTGCTGCACGCTTGGCACTCATGGCCTTCCCATTGCTCTTCCAGATGTCGTGAAAGCGCCAACCACAATCGCTGCCAACAGTCAGAGCACCAGCAGTGATGAGTGTCCTCCTGACTACCGAGCCACCTGCATGCTTGCCACAGTCATTACCGTGGCTGTGCTGCTCCTTCTGACGTGCTGTGCCTGCTATGCATGTTTGAATGTCTACTGGTAACTCCCTGCTCTTTTCTCCTCCTCTGCTTTCTTCCGTGGCTGCTCGGAGCCCTAAAGCGTTTCTAGTCAGGCTGCTGCGCAGTGCTGGGGTAGTGCCTGCCCCCAAACCTGCCCCCTGCGGCTGGGGCCTCAGTAGTCTTCTCTCTTCACAGGACAGGACAGTCCCTGCTGGGAAACAGTGGCGATGGAGGGAAGCTGCTCAGCAAACGGAAAGTGCTCACCTTGGTCAAACTCTTTGCATAGGCTTTAATAAAGCTGTTGGCATCCTCCTCCTCCAGGAGAAACTGGCTGCTGCTCACTCAGACCTCTTCATTGTGCTGGGGAAAAACTGCCTAGACAGGGGTGCCCACAGATGGCCTCTAACTGATGGCCATCAGCACCTTTAGGGAATACTGCACAGTATCTCCATCTCTGTCTGGGTGCTGAGCCTCTCCAGCCTTTTACTGCCTTGGGAGTAACAAAATGGCAACTACCTGTGGCAGCAAAGGTTGAACCTTCTCAACCACTGGAAGGAAATGTTCAAACTGGCAGGTGCAGTTTGGAGACTGAGCCACAAGGTGACCGCATCACCCCTACCCTTCAGTCAGCGATGGCCTTCACACACAGGCCTTGCTGGAGGGAGAGGCAAAGCCATGCCCTGTGGTTGACAGGCAAGGCCCTCAGCCAATGCAGCACCTCTGGCAAGAGACGTTTCTAGGCCAGTGGCCACAGATAGCCACAGCTCAGAGTCCACACAGGTATCACTGGAACTCCACTGGAGCTTGGAGCAGTGAGCCTGCAGTCAGGCAGTCCCCCCTTGAGTTGCTCGGCTGCCGAAGGAAACTTCCCAGCCCTGAGAGCCTTAGCTGATGGATTTGTGCAGTTTGCGTCGTTGGTCTGAAAGCTGAAGCCCTCTTAGTCCTTTGTGCAGTCCTCAACTCCCTCCTGAACCGTGGTTTGCTAACGCTGTCAGAGCTCTAAATAACTTGAATATAAAACAAGCCTTTGTTAACCTTGCCCCTGTCTCCCTGCCTTGTGTCTGCCAGCGGCAGCGTCCCCACAAGCTCAGCTGTGCCATTCAGGGGGTGCCACTGTTCACAGCACCCCAACCCAAACACTGGGGTACAGCCAAGGCTGGCCACTGGGACACTAGACCGGCAGCCCAGAAAGCCAATCCCATCCTGGGTTGCATCAAGAGAAGCACAGCCAGCAGGGCCAGGGAGGTGACTCTCCCCCTCTGCTCCACTCTGCTGAGACCACAGCTGGAGCTCTGTCTCCAGTTCTGGAGCCTCTGAGCCAGGAAGGATCTGGAGGTGCTGGAAGGTGCCCAGAGAAGGGCCATGAGGATGAGCAGAGGGCTGGAGCTGCTCTGCTGTGAGGACAGACTGAGGGAGTTGGGGTTGTGCAGTCTGGAGAGGAGAAGGCTCTGAGGAGAACTTTTGTGGCCTTGCAGTATCTGCAGGGGGCTACGAGAAAGCTGGGGAGGGACTTTTGAGGGTGTCAGGGAGTGATAGGACTGGGGGGGGGGAGTGGGGGGGGTGGATCCAAGCTAGTGGAGGAGAAATTGTATTTAGGAAGAAGTTGTTCCCCAGGAGGGTGGTGAGAGACTGGCACAGGTTGCCCAGGGAGGTGCTGGAAGCCTCACCCCTGGAGGTGTTTGCAGCTAGGCTGGATGTGGCTGTGAGCAACCTGCTGTAGCGTGAGGGGTTTAGAATGATCTTTAGTTTTCCTTTTTACACACAGTAGTGATTCATTTATATTTTGCTACTAGGGTTCCCAGTGCTCCTAGAGGTGCAGCCCACAAGAGAAGCAGGGGTGCAGAGGGCTGCAGAGCCATCAGGCGATGGTGTCCTGGCAGCGTGCGCCAGAGCTGCGTGGGCACCGCACAGCCATTGTGCTGCCAGTGCCCCTTGCACACCTCTTGTGCTATGCCTTGGTGCAGTGGCAGAGGAGCAGAGCAGAGTGAGTTGTTGCTTTTTCCCTCTGCTGCTTCACGTAGCTGTGGAGCAGTTCTGGTCCAGCTGCTGTGCACTGGGGAGACCAAAAGCCTCCACTGGCAGCTGAGGCTTCAGCGGTCTCCTCTCTCCACAGGCAAGCAAGAGCCGATGAGGCTGCTCGGGACGGGCTGAGAGCCAGAAGCTGCTCCTCACACCCCAAAAGCTGGAGCCAACACCAGGAGCTGCTGCCCCAGTCTGGAAGAGCCTTGGCCCTCCACATGACCTCTGTGCCCACTGCTCCCATGCAGCCACTTCACCCCTGCCTCCCCCCAGATCCTGAACCCAGATGAAGCCCTGCTGGGACTGGGTGCTGCCCAAAGAGACGTGATCCCCTTCCCAGGAGGGCAGCTCACAGGCTGTGCTCTCCACCAGCACACCGAGAGCTGTCCCCAGCCAGCCATGGTCTGGCTGTGGTGTCACAACTGTAGCTCTTACAACACAAAGCTCCACAATGCCTTGCTGGCTTTATCTGGCAGTCACTCGGCCCCCACACACCTTCTGCCGTAGTGGCAGCAGTGACCACAGTGGTGACTCCAGCAGCAGCAGCAGTTTTGGTGTGGTGTGAGAGCAGGAGCTATGGCCCTGCTCTGCCTCCTCCTCCTCGTGCTGGCCCTCCAAGCCAGGCCTCTCCACGCAGCTCCACTGCAAGCGTGGGGAGCAGGTAAGTGAGCGGCGCTGCTGCAGCCTTTCCTGGCCAGCTGCCTCTGCTCCCCGGGAAGCCTGGGCTGGGGCCGGTGGCTTTTCCTCCCCTGCTTCAGCCAGGGCTCCTCTGGGTGCCTGAGAGCTCTCCCAGGAAGGGAGCCCCCAGGGGCCATCCCTTGGGGCATCCACTGGCCCTCTACAGCTTTGGCCATCTCCTCTTTCCTCAGGCTGCCACTAGTGCCTGCAGTTTGCTGAGGCAGGAGTGGATCCCCACATGCAATGACATATTTCTCATCTCTGCTTGCTTCTAGAGGAGCCTCAGGGATTCCTTGAGCATCCTCCTTTCCCCCTGGATTTTGGAGTGGAGACTGAACCTTTGGTGTACCCTGAGAGTAAGTTCTCAGTGTTCCATTCTGGGAAAGGATAAACACTGACAATGGGCAAGAGCTTATTCACCTGCAGCTTGCCTGAAAATGCTCTCGTGGTCACTCCTCAACCTCTTGGCCTGCTCTTGACCTCGAGTGAAGAACAGCCCCACAGCTAAGTCCTTGTCAGGAAGGAGCATTGACCTATTCACCTTCTCTCCACATGGGATGCAAGCTGCTCCTTCCATGGCTCCTTCCATGGCTCTCCCTTGAGAAGCTCTTGGTGGCCCTTGGAGCAGGAGGTGCTGCCGGTGCTGGCTGCAGCTCTTCTCCCATCTGCTTCTTTGCAGAGTTGCCTGGAGGCCAAGAGAACCCAGCTTCCCAGATGTCTTCCCTCATTGAGGCTCTAGCAGAAGACACAGGTAGGTCCTGGCTTTCTCCTGCCTTTGGCAGCTGCCAGCTCCAAGCCCAAGGGACTCCCAGCCGGGCACCTTGGCCTGGTGACGATGCAGGCCTGCCTGTGGTGCGCTCTGCTTGGGTGAGCCCCTGCTGGCTTCTGGGGTTCAGTTCTGCCTAGGCAGATGACAAGAGCTGACTGGAGCTTCTCTGGGTGTTTAGTTTCAGCTATGCCCCTGGAGAGGATTCCTCTAGATCCTCACCTGCCTCTTCCACTGCAGCCCCACTGGTACCAGAGCCGTGAGTCTCTGTTCCCATTCTTGGAGAGCACTTCCAGCAGCTCTTCCCTCAGTACCCTTGGGTGTTTGCCATGCACCCCAGGGACTTGTGTGTGTCTAGGTGCAGCAGGTGACTGACCATCTCTGTCTCCATTTCTAGGTCATCACCTGAATCGTCCACTGCCACCCCGTGGGCATCGCAGGGGTGAGTCTGTGCTGACCTCACACCAAGCACTGCTGGTGTGCTTTATTCATGTGGAACTCAGCTGTACCTTTCTCTTTAGGTCCTCCAAGTGGAAAATACTCAGCTGAGGGAGCAAAGAAGTTGGCAGAGTCCTTGGAAACCATGAAGAAAATGCTGGAGGAACTGGAGAGAGGACAGGGTGAGTGCCCTTCACTCTGCCTTAGCCCTGAGCCTGGGCAGCAGCAGCAGGCACAGGTGAGGCCACGCTGTGGCCTGCACAGGGGCAAGGGCTGGATCCCAGCCTCCAGCAGCCCTGCTGGCTTTCAGGCCTTGCTGCCTGCTTGCTGCCTCAAGCAGCTGCTGTGTGATTGGCCCAGCAGCAGCCCTGGGTCCCTGCCACTGGCAAGGCAAGGAGAGTGGGAAGGAGGGAGATGGGGGTGGCAGTCCCTGCTGCAGCCATGGTTTGTGTCCTGGTGCCCTGAAGGAGGGACTGCCCAGGCAGCTGAGCTCTGCCCCATGCTCTCCTTCTGGCTGCCTGAGTTTTGCTGGGTGGCACAACCTGTCCCAGAGGCTGGGAGGGTGTCTGCAGGCAGCAGCACTGGGGGGAAAGAGAACTTCCTGGCCAGAGCAAACCTGCTGCACGCTTGGCACTCATGGCCTTCCCATTGCTCTTCCAGATGTCGTGAAAGCGCCAACCACAATCGCTGCCAACAGTCAGAGCACCAGCAGTTATGAGTGTCCTCCTGACTACCGAGCCACCTGCATGCTTGCCACAGTCATTACCGTGGCTGTGCTGCTCCTTCTGACGTGCTGTGCCTGCTATGCATGTTTGAATGTCTACTGGTAACTCCCTGCTCTTTTCTCCTCCTCTGCTTTCTTCCGTGGCTGCTCGGAGCCCTAAAGCGTTTCTAGTCAGGCTGCTGCGCAGTGCTGGGGTAGTACCTGCCCCCAAACCTGCCCCCTGCGGCTGGGGCCTCAGTAGTCTTCTCTCTTCACAGGACAGGACAGTCCCTGCTGGGAAACAGTGGCGATGGAGGGAAGCTGCTCAGCAAACGGAAAGTGCTCACCTTGGTCAAACTCTTTGCATAGGCTTTAATAAAGCTGTTGGCATCCTCCTCCTCCAGGAGAAACTGGCTGCTGCTCACTCAGACCTCTTCATTGTGCTGGGGAAATACTGCCTAGACAGGGGTGCCCACAGATGGCCTCTAACTGATGGCCATCAGCACCTTTAGGGAATACTGCACAGTATCTCCATCTCTGTCTGGGTGCTGAGCCCCTCCAGCCTTTTACTGCCTTGGGAGTAACAAAATGGCAACTACCTGTGGCAGCAAAGGTTGAACCTTCTCAACCACTGGAAGGAAATGTTCACACTGGCAGGTGCAGTTTGGAGACTGAGCCACAAGGTGACCGCATCACCCCTACCCTTCAGTCAGCGATGGCCTTCACACACAGGCCTTGCTGGAGGGAGAGGCAAAGCCATGCCCTGTGGTTGACAGGCAAGGCCCTCAGCCAATGCAGCACCTCTGGCAAGAGACGTTTCTAGGCCAGTGGCCACAGATAGCCACAGCTCAGAGTCCACACAGGTATCACTGGAACTCCACTGGAGCTTGGAGCAGTGAGCCTGCAGTCAGGCAGTCCCCCCTTGAGTTGCTCGGCTGCCGAAGGAAACTTCCCAGCCCTGAGAGCCTTAGCTGATGGATTTGTGCAGTTTGGGTCGTTGGTCTGAAAGCTGAAGCCCTCTTAGTCCTTTGTGCAGTCCTCAACTCCCTCCTGAACCGTGGTTTGCTAACGCTGTCAGAGCTCTAAATAACTTGGATATAAAACAAGCCTTTGTTAACCTTGCCCCTGTCTCCCTGCCTTGTGTCTGCCAGCGGCAGCGTCCCCACAAGCTCAGCTGTGCCATTCAGGGGGTGCCACTGTTCACAGCACCCCAACCCAAACACTGGGGTACAGCCAAGGCTGGCCACTGGGACACTAGACTGGCAGCCCAGAAAGCCAATCCCATCCTGGGTTGCATCAAGAGAAGCACAGCCAGCAGGGCCAGGGAGGTGACTCTCCCCCTCTGCTCCACTCTGCTGAGACCACAGCTGGAGCTCTGTGTCCAGTTCTGGAGCCTCTGAGCCAGGAAGGATCTGGAGGTGCTGGAAGGTGCCCAAAGAAGGGCCATGAGGATGAGCAGAGGGCTGGAGCTGCTCTGCTGTGAGGACAGACTGAGGGAGTTGGGGTTGTGCAGTCTGGAGAGGAGAAGGCTCTGAGGAGAACTTTTGTGGCCTTGCAGTATCTGCAGGGGGCTACGAGAAAGCTGGGGAGGGACTTTTGAGGGTGTCAGGGAGTGATAGGACTGGGGGGGGGGGGTTGGGGGGGGTGGATCCAAGCTAGTGGAGGAGAAATTGTAATTAGGAAGAAGTTGTTCCCCAGGAGGGTGGTGAGAGACTGGCACAGGTTGCCCAGGGAGGTGCTGGAAGCCTCACCCCTGGAGGTGTTTGCAGCTAGGCTGGATGTGGCTGTGAGCAACCTGCTGTAGCGTGAGGGGTTTAGAATGATCTTTAGTTTTCCTTTTTACACACAGTAGTGATTCATTTATATTTTGCTACTAGGGTTCCCAGTGCTCCTAGAGGTGCAGCCCACAAGAGAAGCAGGGGTGCAGAGGGCTGCAGAGCCATCAGGCGATGGTGTCCTGGCAGCGTGCGCCAGAGCTGCGTGGGCACCGCACAGCCATTGTGCTGCCAGTGCCCCTTGCACACCTCTTGTGCTATGCCTTGGTGCAGTGGCAGAGGAGCAGAGCAGAGTGAGTTGTTGCTTTTTCCCTCTGCTGCTTCACGTAGCTGTGGAGCAGTTCTGGTCCAGCTGCTGTGCACTGGGGAGACCAAAAGCCTCCACTGGCAGCTGAGGCTTCAGCGGTCTCCTCTCTCCACAGGCAAGCAAGAGCCTATGAGGCTGCTCAGGACGGGCTGAGAGCCAGAAGCTGCTCCTCACACCCCAAAAGCTGGAGCCAACAGCAGGAGCTGCTGCCCCAGTCTGGAAGAGCCTTGGCCCTCCACATGACCTCTGTGCCCACTGCTCCCATGCAGCCACTTCACCCCTGCCTCCCCCAGATCCTGAACCCAGATGAAGCCCTGCTGGGACTGGGTGCTGCCCAAAGAGACGTGATCCCCTTCCCAGGAGGGCAGCTCACAGGCTGTGCTCTCCACCAGCACACCGAGAGCTGTCCCCAGCCAGCCATGGTCTGGCTGTGATGTCACAACTGTAGCTCTTACAACACAAAGCTCCACAATGCCTTGCTGGCTTTATCTGGCAGTCACTCGGCCCCCACACACCTTCTGCCGTAGTGGCAGCAGTGACCACAGTGGTGACCCCAGCAGCAGCAGCAGTTTTGGTGTGGTGTGAGAGCAGGAGCTATGGCCCTGCTCTACCTCCTCCTCCTCGTGCTGGCCCTCCAAGCCAGGCCTCTCCACGCAGCTCCACTGCAAGCGTGGGGAGCAGGTAAGTGAGCGGCGCTGCTGCAGCCTTTCCTGGCCAGCTGCCTCTGCTCCCCGGGAAGCCTGGGCTGGGGCCGGTGGCTTTTCCTCCCCTGCTTCAGCCAGGGCTCCTCTGGGTGCCTGAGAGCTCTCCCAGGAAGGGAGCCCCCGGGGGCCATCCCTTGGGGCATCCACTGGCCCTCTACGGCTTTGGCCATCTCCTCTTTCCTCAGGCTGCCACTAGTGCCTGCAGTTTGCTGAGGCAGGAGTGGATCCCCACATGCAATGACATATTTCTCATCTCTGCTTGCTTCTAGAGGAGCCTCAGGGATTCCTTGAGCATCCTCCTTTCCCCCTGGATTTTGGAGTGGAGACTGAATCTTTGGTGTACCCTGAGAGTAAGTTCTCAGTGTTCCATTCCTGGAAAGGATAAACACTGACAATGGGCAAGAGCTTATTCACCTGCAGCTTGCCTGAAAATGCTCTCGTGGTCACTCCTCAACCTCTTGGCCTGCTCTTGACCTCGAGTGAAGAACAGCCCCACAGCTAAGTCCTTGTCAGGAAGGAGCATTGACCTATTCACCTTCTCTCCACATGGGATGCAAGCTGCTCCTTCCATGGCTCCTTCCATGGCTCTCCCTTGAGAAGCTCTTGGTGGCCCTTGGAGCAGGAGGTGCTGCCGGTGCTGGCTGCCAAGGCAGGAGGCTTGTTGGGGCTGAGCTCAGAGCTTGCTTTGGTGCCAGCATGGTGCCACTGCAGGCAGGTTGTAGCTCTTTGCAGGCTGCTCCTGGGCAGAGGGCAGAGCTGAGTGCCGTGGGGTGCCCGGCTCTGAATGCCCCTCAGTGCCACTGCCTGCTGCAGAAGTGTCTGCAGCTGTGCCACAGCAGCTCTTCTCCCCTCTGCTTCTTTGCAGGGTTGCCTGGAGGCCAAGAGAACCCACCTTCCCAGATGTCTTCCCTCATTGAGGCTCTAGCAGAAGACACAGGTAGGTCCTGGCTTTCTCCTGCCTTTGGCAGCTGCCAGCTCCAAGCCCAAGGGACTCCCAGCCAGGCACCTTGGCCTGGTGACGATGCAGGCCTGCCTGTGTTGCGCTCTGCTTGGGTGAGCCCCTGCTGGCTCCTGGGGTTCAGTTCTGCCTAGGCAGATGACAAGAGCTGACTGGAGCTTCTCTGGGTGTTTAGTTTCAGCTGTGCCCCTGGAGAGGATTCCTCTAGATCCTCACCTGCCTCTTCCACTGCAGCCCCACTGGTACCAGAGCCGTGAGTCTCTGTTCCCATGCCTTGGAGAGCACTTCCAGCAGCTCCTCCCTCAGTACCCTTGGGTGTTTGCCATGCACCCCAGGGACTTGTGTGTGTCTAGGTGCAGCAGGTGACTGACCATCTCTGTCTCCATTTCTAGGTCATCACCTGAATCGTCCACTGCCACCCCGTGGGCATCGCAGGGGTGAGTCTGTGCTGACCTCACACCAAGCACTGCTGTTCTGTGCTTTATTCATGTGGAACTCAGCTGTACCTTTCTCTTTAGGTCCTCCAAGTGGAAAATACTCAGGTGAGGGAGCAAAGAAGTTGGCAGAGTCCTTGGAAACCATGAAAAAAATGCTGGAGGATCTGGAAGGAGGACAGGGTGAGTGCCCTTCACTCTGCCTTAGCCCTGAGCCTGGGCAGCAGCAGCAGGCACAGGTGAGGCCACGCTGTGGCCTGCACAGGGGCAAGGGCTGGATCCCAGCCTCCAGCAGCCCTGCTGGCTTTCAGGCCTTGCTGCCTGCTTGCTGCCTCAAGCAGCTGCCCTGGGTCCCTGCCACTGGCAAGGCAAGGAGAGTGGGAAGGAGGGAGATGGGGGTGGCAGTCCCTGCTGCAGCCATGCTTTGTGTCCTGGTGCCCTGAAGGAGGGACTGCTCAGGCAGCTGAGCTCTGCCCCATGCTCTCCTTCTGGCTGCCTGAGTTTTGCTGGGTGGCACAACCTGTCCCAGAGGCTGGGAGGGTGTCTGCAGGCAGCAGCACTGGGGGGAAAGAGAACTTCCTGGCCAGAGCAAACCTGCTGCACGCTTGGCACTCATGGCCTTCCCATTGCTCTTCCAGATGTCGTGAAAGAGCCAACCACAATCGCTGCCAACAGTCAGAGCACCAGCAGTGATGACTGTCCTCCTGACTACCGAGCCACCTGCATGCTTGCCACAGTCATTACCGTGGCTGTGCTGCTCCTTCTGACGTGCTGTGCCTGCTATGCATGTTTGAATGTCTACTGGTAACTCCCTGCTCTTTTCTCCTCCTCTGCTTTCTTCCGTGGCTGCTCGGAGCCCTAAAGCATTTCTAGTCAGGCTGCTGCGCAGTGCTGGGGTAGTACCTGCCCCCAAACCTGCCCCCTGCGGCTGGGGCCTCAGTAGTCTTCTCTCTTCACAGGACAGGACAGTCCCTGCTGGGAAACAGTGGCGATGGAGGGAAGCTGCTCAGCAAACGGAAAGTGCTCACCTTGGTCAAACTCTTTGCATAGGCTTTAATAAAGCTGTTGGCATCCTCCTCCTCCAGGAGAAACTGGCTGCTGCTCACTCAGACCTCTTCATTGTGCTGGGGAAAAACTGCCTAGACAGGGGTGCCCACAGATGGCCTCTAACTGATGGCCATCAGCACCTTTAGGGAATACTGCACAGTATCTCCATCTCTGTCTGGGTGCTGAGCCTCTCCAGCCTTTTACTGCCTTGGGAGTAACAAAATGGCAACTACCTGTGGCAGCAAAGGTTGAACCTTCTCAACCACTGGAAGGAAATGTTCAAACTGGAAGGTGCAGTTTGGAGACTGAGCCACAAGGTGACCGCATCACCCCTACCCTTCAGTCAGCGATGGCCTTCACACACAGGCCTTGCTGGAGGGAGAGGCAAAGCCATGCCCTGTGGTTGACAGGCAAGGCCCTCAGCCAATGCAGCACCTCTGGCAAGAGACGTTTCTAGGCCAGTGGCCACAGATAGCCACAGCTCAGAGTCCACACAGGTATCACTGGAACTCCACTGGAGCTTGGAGCAGTGAGCCTGCAGTCAGGCAGTCCCTCCTTGAGTTGCTTGGCTGCCGAAGGAAACTTCCCAGCCCTGAGAGCCTTAGCTGATGGATTTGTGCAGTTTGGGTCGTTGGTCTGAAAGCTGAAGCCCTCTTAGTCCTTTGTGCAGTCCTCAACTCCCTCCTGAACTGTGGTTTGCTAACGCTCTCAGAGCTCTAAATAACTTGGATATAAAACAAGCCTTTGTTAACCTTGCCCCTGTCTCCCTGCCTTGTGTCTGCCAGCGGCAGCGTCCCCGCAAGCTCAGCTGTGCCATTCAGGGGGTGCCACTGTTCACAGCACCCCAACCCAAACACTGGGGTACAGCCAAGGCTGGCCACTGGGACACTAGACCGGCAGCCCAGAAAGCCAATCCCATCCTGGGTTGCATCAAGAGAAGCACAGCCAGCAGGGCCAGGGA
The DNA here is from genome assembly GCF_026170545.1 of Melanerpes formicivorus. Classification (NCBI taxonomy): domain Eukaryota; kingdom Metazoa; phylum Chordata; class Aves; order Piciformes; family Picidae; genus Melanerpes; species Melanerpes formicivorus. The sequence continues at coordinate 1,127,187 of NW_027142418.1, read as the reverse complement.
GGTGACTCTCCCCCTCTGCTCCACTCTGCTGAGACCACAGCTGGAGCTCTGTGTCCAGTTCTGGAGCCTCTGAGCCAGGAAGGATCTGGAGATGCTGGAAGGTGCCCAGAGAAGGGCCATGAGGATGAGCAGAGGGCTGGAGCTGCTCTGCTGTGAGGACAGACTGAGGGAGTTGGGGTTGTGCAGTCTGGAGAGGAGAAGGCTCTGAGGAGAACTTTTGTGGCCTTGCAGTATCTGCAGGGGGCTACGAGAAAGCTGGGGAGGGACTTTTGAGGGTGTCAGGGAGTGATAGGACTGGGGGGGGGGGGTTGGGGGGGGTGGATCCAAGCTAGTGGAGGAGAAATTGTAATTAGGAAGAAGTTGTTCCCCAGGAGGGTGGTGAGAGACTGGCACAGGTTGCCCAGGGAGGTGCTGGAAGCCTCACCCCTGGAGGTGTTTGCAGCTAGGCTGGATGTGGCTGTGAGCAACCTGCTGTAGCGTGAGGGGTTTAGAATGATCTTTAGTTTTCCTTTTTACACACAGTAGTGATTCATTTATATTTTGCTACTAGGGTTCCCAGTGCTCCTAGAGGTGCAGCCCACAAGAGAAGCAGGGGTGCAGAGGGCTGCAGAGCCATCAGGCGATGGTGTCCTGGCAGCGTGCGCCAGAGCTGCGTGGGCACCGCACAGCCATTGTGCTGCCAGTGCCCCTTGCACACCTCTTGTGCTATGCCTTGGTGCAGTGGCAGAGGAGCAGAGCAGAGTGAGTTGTTGCTTTTTCCCTCTGCTGCTTCACGTAGCTGTGGAGCAGTTCTGGTCCAGCTGCTGTGCACTGGGGAGACCAAAAGCCTCCACTGGCAGCTGAGGCTTCAGCGGTCTCCTCTCTCCACAGGCAAGCAAGAGCCTATGAGGCTGCTCGGGACGGGCTGAGAGCCAGAAGCTGCTCCTCACACCCCAAAAGCTGGAGCCAACACCAGGAGCTGCTGCCCCAGTCTGGAAGAGCCTTGGCCCTCCACATGACCTCTGTGCCCACTGCTCCCATGCAGCCACTTCACCCCTGCCTCCCCCCAGATCCTGAACCCAGATGAAGCCCTGCTGGGACTGGGTGCTGCCCAAAGAGACGTGATCCCCTTCCCAGGAGGGCAGCTCACAGGCTGTGCTCTCCACCAGCACACCGAGAGCTGTCCCCAGCCAGCCATGGTCTGGCTGTGATGTCACAACTGTAGCTCTTACAACACAAAGCTCCACAATGCCTTGCTGGCTTTATCTGGCAGTCACTCAGCCCCCACACACCTTCTGCCGTAGTGGCAGCAGTGACCACAGCGGTGACTCCAGCAGCGACCCCAGCAGCAGCAGTTTTGGTGTGGTGTGAGAGCAGGAGCTATGGCCCTGCTCTGCCTCCTCCTCCTCGTGCTGGCCCTCCAAGCCAGGCCTCTCCACGCAGCTCCACTGCAAGCGTGGGGAGCAGGTAAGTGAGCGGCGCTGCTGCAGCCTTTCCTGGCCAGCTGCCTCTGCTCCCCGGGAAGCCTGGGCTGGGGCCGGTGGCTTTTCCTCCCCTGCTTCAGCCAGGGCTCCTCTGGGTGCCTGAGAGCTCTCCCAGGAAGGGAGCCCCCAGGGGCCATCCCTTGGGGCATCCACTGGCCCTCTACAGCTTTGGCCATCTCCTCTTTCCTCAGGCTGCCACTAGTGCCTGCAGTTTGCTGAGGCAGGAGTGGATCCCCACATGCAATGACATATTTCTCATCTCTGCTTGCTTCTAGAGGAGCCTCAGGGATTCCTTGAGCATCCTCCTTTCCCCCTGGATTTTGGAGTGAAGACTGAATCTTTGGTGTACCCTGAGAGTAAGTTCTCAGTGTTCCATTCTGGGAAAGGATAAACACTGACAATGGGCAAGAGCTTATTCACCTGCAGCTTGCCTGAAAATGCTCTCGTGGTCACTCCTCAACCTCTTGGCCTGCTCTTGACCTCGAGTGAAGAACAGCCCCACAGCTAAGTCCTTGTCAGGAAGGAGCATTGACCTATTCACCTTCTCTCCACATGGGATGCAAGCTGCTCCTTCCATGGTTCCTTCCATGGCTCTCCCTTGAGAAGCTCTTGGTGGCCCTTGGAGCAGGAGGTGCTGCCGGTGCTGGCTGCCAAGGCAGGAGGCTTGTTGGGGCTGAGCTCAGAGCTTACTTTGGTGCCAGCATGGTGCCACTGCCGGCAGGCTGTAGCTCTTTGCAGGCTGCTCCTGGGCATAGGGCAGAGCTGAGTGCCGTGGGGTGCCTGGCTCTGAATGCCCCTCAGTGCCACTGCCTGCTGCAGAAGTGTCTGCAGCTGTGCCACAGCAGCTCTTCTCCCCTCTGCTTCTTTGCAGGCTTGCCTGGAGGCCAAGAGGACCCAGCTTCCCAGATGGCTTCTATCACTGAGTCTCCAGCAGAAGGCACAGGTAGGTCCTGGCTTTCTCCTGCCTTTGGCAGCTGCCAGCTCCAAGCCCAAGGGACTCCCAGCCGGGCACCTTGGCCTGGTGATGATGCAGGCCTGCCTGTGTTGCGCTCTGCTTGGGTGAGCCCCTGCTGGCTCCTGGGGTTCAGTTCTGCCTAGGCAGATGACAAGAGCTGACTGGAGCTTCTCTGGGTGTTTAGTTTCAGATATGCACCTAGAGAGGATTCCTCTAGATCCTCACCTGCCTCTTCCACTGCAGCCCCACTGGTATCAGAGCCGTGAGTCTCTGTTCCCATTCTTGGAGAGCACTTCCAGCAGCTCCTCCCTCAGTACCCTTGGGTGTTTGCCATGCACCCCAGGGACTTGTGTGTGTCTAGGTGCAGCAGGTGACTGACCATCTCTGTCTCCATTTCTAGGTCATCACCTGAATCGTCCACTGCCACCCCGTGGGCATCGCAGGGGTGAGTCTGTGCTGACCTCACACCAAGCACTGCTGTTCTGTGCTTTATTCATGTGGAACTCAGCTGTACCTTTCTCTTTAGGTCCTCCAAGTGGAAAATACTCAGGTGAGGGAGCAGAGAAGTTGGCAGAATCCTTGGAAACCATGAAGAAAATGCTGGAGGATCTGGAAGGAGGACAGGGTGGGTGCCCTTCACTCTGCCTTAGCCCTGAGCCTGGGCAGCAGCAGCAGGCACAGGTGTGGCCACGCTGTGGCCTGCACAGGGGCAAGGGCTGGATCCCAGCCTCCAGCAGCCCTGCTGGCTTTCAGGCCTTGCTGCCTGCTTGCTGCCTCAAGCAGCTGCTGTGTGATTGGCCCAGCAGCAGCCCTGGGTCCCTGCCACTGGCAAGGGAGGGAGAGAGGGAAGGAGGGAGATGGGGGTGGCAGTCCCTGCTGCAGCCATGCTTTGTGTCCTGGTGCCCTGAAGGAGGGACTGCTCAGGCAGCTGAGCTCTGCCCCATGCTCTCCTTCTGGCTGCCTGAGTTTTGCTGGGTGGCACAACCTGTCCCAGAGGCTGGGAGGGTGTCTGCAGGCAGCAGCACTGGGGGGAAAGAGAACTTCCTGGCCAGAGCAAACCTGTTGCACGCTTGGCAGTGGTGCCCAGGACAGCCTGACGTTGCCATTGCTCCTGCAGATGTGGCCAGCGTGGGCACCAGGACTGCCAATGGCCTGAGCACTGTGAGGAGGTGGTGTCCTGGCAGCGTGCGCCAGGGCTGTATGATCGCTGCAGCAGTGCTGGTGTTGCTGCTGCCTGTCAGCATCCTGCTCTGCTGTGTGCTGGTGCGCTGGCAGAGGAGCAGAAATCGGTGAGTTGTTGCTTTTTCCCTCTATTGCTTCCTTTGAGTGCTGCTTGTAGCCATGAAGCAGTTGTGGTCCAGCTGCTGTGCGCTGGGGAGACCAGAAGCCTCCATCAGCAGCTGAGGCCTCAGTGGTCTCTTCTCTCCACAGGCAAGCAAACTTCAGCGGCTACTCCATGCCCAACTCCTGGACCTATCGCTAGGAGCCAGCAGTGCTGCAGTTTGGAAGAGCGGAGCCTTTGCCTTCCACATTACCTCTGCTCCTGGGGCTCTCCCACAGCCCCTTCCCAGCCCTTCGACCTCCCTCTCCTTGCCACCACTTCCACCTCCGTCACCTCTCCTTCACCTCTTGCCCTCTTCCTCCTCCTCCCCACCTCATGGATGCAGCTTTCCTGTTTCCCAGTGTCAATAAATCCTTGTGTTTATGTGACGTGGTTTGGTGAGCTACTTGGAGGTGTTTGCTGAATGGTTACATGCAATGATCTGTGTGAAGGTCTTCTCCAATCTAAAGCACTCTGTGATTCTGTGAGCACCTCCTCAGAGTGCTCTGCTCAATGTTACCAGCTTTGACCTTGGCCTTCCTCTTGTGCCCACACAGCCTGAACTGCCCTTTCAGCACCCCCTGAGAGCTGGACCCAACCCCAGCAGCCACTGCTCCTGCAGGGAAACCCAGAGCACCCAACCTGCCCCAGGGCCCCCAGCCCCCCACACCCCCCCAGCCCAACACCCTCCAGCTGCAGCTGCCATGGAACCAGCCCAGGCCCAAGCCTGCTGGTCTGGTCCTGCAGCAAGGGCCGAGGGCAGCTCTGCCAGGGTAGGTGTTGGGCTGTGCTGATGGGACTCTGGCCAACAGCCTCGGGGATCAGCTCTTTCTCTGCACACAGAGGAAGACAGAGCTGCCACACAGGTGTCAGCCTGATACCGACAGCAAACCCTGTGAGACACCACCACAGGCTCAGCTTAATGCCCAGGCACAGCCACGGATGCCCTCGGTGCTGGCAGGCAGGACACAGGGCTCCCAGTCGATGGTGGGCCCCGAAAGCCCATGGCCATGGCCAGGGCACCTGAGCTGGCCAGCCCCACACACTGGTGAGGCTCTGTTCTGGGGCCATGAAGGGAATGCTTACTGCAGCAGGATCAGCTGGCATGAGCCTCCTCAAACAGGGCACCCAGGAAAAGAGGGAAGTCATCAAGAGCTGCTCCAGGGACACAAGCCTGACAAGCAAAGGTACTAGAGACAAAACAACGGTCCTAGTTACTGGTCCCTTGATGAACCCTGGCTGATGGGCCATCACCAACTGGGAATGCTGCAAAATCCACATCTGGGTGCTGAGTCTCCAGTAAGATGTTCCATGAGTGAGGCTTTTACTGCCTTGGGAGGAATAAAGTGGTGAGCACCTGAACTGCTGTGGCCTGAGCAACAGGCCCTGAACCAAAGCTGACCTCTAGATGAACATCCCAACCAAATGTCAGATATTATTAGTGCCTACTCATGAGTGAAATATGTACTGTCCTTAGCATCTGTTATCAGTTAACAAAACATGGATGCTCCTTAGTGACAGATGGAGCTTAGACAGAACACTATCATCAGTGAGGATGAAATGTCACGAGAATGGGTTCAGCTTTCCTTGTTTAGAGGCAGACCATCAGGGCCATGCAGTCAGATGTCTGGCCTTATGTGGCGGTGTGATCAAAGCAAAGAGATAAAAACATTCCCTTCCTTTCTCCCTGGGACCTGGCCAGGCTCTGAGGAAATCCAAGTGGAAGATGAAGTCAGAAGTTTCCAGGTTTAGAATCACGTAAACTTGTTTAGCCAACAATTTAAAAGCTGAAGGTTCTTGCATTGACTTTGAATCACAGATCACAGGATGTTAGGGGTTGGAAGGGACCTCTGGAGATCTTCCAGTCCAAGCCCTTGCCAGAGCAGGACCACAGAGTCCAGCACAGGTCACACAGGAACGCATCCAGACAGGGCTGGAAATGCTCAAGAGGAGGAGACTCCACATCCCCCCTGGGCAGCCTGCTCCAGTGTTCCATTGCCCTAAAAGGGAAAGAGTTCTTCCTGATGTTCACATTGAACTTCCTCTGCCTCAGCTTCCACCACTGCCCCTTGTGCTGGCATTGGGCATCACCTAGCAGAGCCTGGCTCCAGCCTCTGGGCACTCACCCTGCAAATCTTTAGCAACAGCAATGAGGTCACCTCTCAAGCTCGTCCTCTCCCAGCTACAGAGCCCTCAGCTCCCTCAGGCTCTCCTCATGAGGAAGATGTTCCATTCCCCTATCATCTTTGTGGCTCTGGGCTGGACTCTCTCAAGCAGTTCCCTGAGGTCCTTCTTAAACTGAGGGGCCCAGAACTGGACACAAGATTCCAGATGTGGCCTCAGCAGGGCAGAGCAGAGGGGAAAGAGAACCTCTCTCAACCTCCTGATCACAGCCTTTCTAATCCACCCCAGGATGCCTTTGGCCTTCTTGGCCACCAGAGCACATTGCTGGCTTATGTTCATCCTTCTATCCACCAGGACCCCCAGGTCCTTTTCCCCTTCACTGCTCTCCAGCAGGTCAGCCCCCAGACTGTCCTGATACCTGGGATTGTTCTTTCCCAGGTGCAAGACTCTCCCCTTGCCCTTGTTGAATTGCTTTCAATTTCACCCTGCCCAGCTCTCAGCCTGTCCAGGTCTGGCTGAATGGCAGCACAGCCTGTCAGATGATGGTAAAGTATTGGGGCAATTAGTGACAGATCATAATCACTGTCACTAACCTTATGCAGTAATGATTAGGGGCATCACTTCCAGATATGCTATCCTTGCTTTGGAGTAGCCCACTGCTGGAGTAGCATGCTGGAAGGCTGGCTGGAACATCTGCAGCTTTGCAGGTGCGCTGCTCAGGCCGTGGCCACTCAGCAGAGAACACCAAAGCAAACCACACTTTGACATCTGAGGCCATTCATTAGTTCAGATCAGGGTGTCAGGATTGGGGGCAATGGATCCAAGCTAGAGGAGGGGAGGTTTAGATTAGACATTAGGAAGTAGTTCTTCCCCGTGAGGGTGGTGAGAGACTGGCACAGGTTGCCCAGGGAGGTGGTGGAAGGTTTTTGTGGCGAAGGCACTACATGCTCAGAATTATGTCCCAAATACTGAAAACTTGTCCCAGCACATTTGGACACAGCCCTTCCTTTCCTGAGGAGAACAACCAGGCAGCACAAACAACCTCCCCTGCCTTCCCAGGCATGCATCCATGGCATGGGATGTTCATGCTGCTGCCAAGTATGGGCATAATGCTTAGCTCCACGTTTTCTATAGCCTAAAGCTGGGTGTTTATGAGAGTGCCCACTGGCCAAATCCAGCCTCCAGAAACTGGTAAGTATTAGCCCAACTTGTAAACAAGTTGCCCTCATTCTTTTTACCCAAGCTGCCAAGCTCCTTGCTTTCATGCTGAAGCCTTTGATGCTAAGCTCCACAGCCATTGCTAGTAAGTCTTCTCAGTTCCACATGCAGGCAAACTGGGGGGCTCTGCACGACGACGAGAAGCCAGCATCCGGGCAGACCCGGCGTGCAGACCCCGGCGTGCAGACCCCAGCGTGCAGACCCCGGCGTGCCTCAGCGCCAAGAGGCTCTAGAGGAGGGACCACCCTCACTGATAACCTGAGAAGCCACAGCATTGTACTGACAGCCCCAGCGGTTGGCAGAAGAGCCTGCCGTGTCTTCAAGAGGACTGGACCCCCGAGGGTGAGAGTGCCCAGCTGATGGGGAAGGGACTAGCCTCAGCCTTAAGCAGCACACTGACAAGCCACCACCATGTGTACCAGCCCACGTAAAGCAGGAACAGTGCCTAGCCGCATGTCTGCGTGACCCCGCCATTGCGGGAGGGAAGAGGAGCTGCCACTGCCGCTGCTCCGTGCCCTGTGAACCCCAGGGCAACCCAGAGCACTGTGTGCCTGTGCTCCAAAGCTGGGACCACTCTGAGAGGGTCCCATCTGCTACTCGGAGCCAAGCAAAGGGGAAGCTGCCGCTCCATGCAGCTGCGCCTCTTCCCCAGGGCCACCCATGCCAGCCCCAAAGCCTGTTGCCGGCCCTGCTGTGGGCTGACCCCGCAGGACCACTCCCTGCCGTCCGGAGGGAACCACCTACTCCTGCAAAGGGAGCCTGCCTACCTGCCCCCTCTCCGCTGAGGGACGAGGCTGCCCGCCAGCCGCTCTGCCGCAGCCTAACAACTACCCTCACAGCGAACAAGGGATGCAGTGCACCTTCCACCTGCTTTGCGCTCACTAACACCCAGCGGCGTAACATTTCCAGTCCAAGCCTGTGGCACAGTGCAATTCTGTGTGGAGACAAGCAGCCGCCAACGTCCTGTCGAGTCGCCGCCTGGTGGACAAGCATCGGAATTGCACCTTCTGTTCCTTTACATTGAAATTCAGTCTGTAAATACTTTAATTGGGTCCAAACTGTAAATAGTAAACCACTTATGGGATGTATTTCACAACTGTGCACTGGAATCTGTATATAGAATAGAATAGAATAGAATAGAATAGAATAGAATAGAATAGAATAGAATAGAATAGAATAGAATAGAATAGAATAGAATAGAATAGAATAGAATAGAATAGACCAGGATGCAAGAGACTTTAAAGATCATCATGTCCAACCTATCATCCAACACGATCTAATCAACTCAACCATGCAACCAAGGACCCCATCCACTCTCCTCCTAAACACCTCCAATGATGGTGACTCCAACACCTCCCTGGGCAGCACATCCCAAGGGCCAGTCTCTCTGGCCAGGAAGACCTGGGAAGACCAACCCCCACCTGGCTACAACCTCCCTTCAGGGAGTTGGAGAGAGCAAGAAGGTCTCCCCTGAGCCTCCTCTTCTCCAGGCTAAGCAACCCCAGCTCCCTCAGCCTCTCCTCACAGAGGAGAGGCTCTAGACCCCTCCCCAGCTTTGTTGCCCTTCTCTGGACACCTTCCAGCGTCTCAACATCTTTCCTAACCTGAGGAGCCCAGAACTGGACACAGGACTCAAGGTGTGGCCTAACCAATGCAGAGTACAGGGGCACAATGACTTCCCTGCTCCTGCTGGCCACACTCTTCCTGATGCAGGCCAGGATGCCCTTGGCCTTCTTGGCCACCTGGGCACACTGCTGGCTCATGTTCAGCTGCTGTCAACCACTACCCCCAGGTCCCTCTCTGCCTGGCTGCTCTCAGCCACTCTGACCCCAGCCTGTAGCACTGCCTGGGGTTGTTGTGGCCAATGTGTGGAACCTGGCACTTGGATGTGTTCAATCTCCTACCCTTGGACTCTGCCCATCTGTCCAGCCTGTCCAGGTCTCTCTGCTGAGCTCTCCTACCCTCCAACAGATCAAACCCTGCCCCCAGCTTGGTGTCATCTGCACATTTACTGCTGATGGACTCAATGCCCTCCTCCAGATCATCAAAGAAGGCATTGAACAGGATGAAGCCTGTTCACTCTGCTGAATGCACCCCAGGATCCCCTTGGCCTTCTTGGCCCCCAGGGCACATTGCTGTGCCATGCAGAACTTGCTGTCCCAGGTCCTTCTCCACAGTGCTGCTCTCCAGCAGGAAAAATGGATGTGAAAGGTAAATGGATGTAATAAGCTCAGTCAGTATTTATTTTCTGTAAAGTAAAACCAAACCACATTAATGTAAACAAATGCAATACATAAATATCAACTCAGTCCCCACTGAACCTTGGCTGTACCATGGCACTGAACTTAATGGCAGTTGTGGGACCTGAAAATACTGTTGCTTGCCCAGTGACAGAGGTATCTAAGTCCATAAGTATGTCTGAAAACAGGGGAGGGAGCAGTTCACAATATAAAAGCACAGGGAGCCAAATGCTAGGGTCCAGTCACACAGGCACTGTTCTGTAGAACTGCCTCTACAAGTCCCTCTACAAAAATAGACTCCTTTGGTAACAGCTGCCAGGGCCCAGCCTTAGCTGAGTCAAGCCACACCGCGCAGAGGACAGCAGCTGGAGAACGCAGGGGAGCCTGGTAGGCCCTCTTAGGTCCTCAGCACAGCTGTGCAGAAATCAAGAGGGATTCTCTGCTCCTTCCTTCAGCCTTTTCCTTTTTTCTTCCAGTGTTTGTTTAAATACTTTCTTCAGGGTGCTGTAAACATATGGTCCGTTTTCAGAATCGATGCTTGCCTAAAGAAAGGAGAGAAAAGTTCAGCTGGTAAATAAATGCAAAGGAGATGACAACCCCATGGATCAGGACAGGCTGGGGGCTGACCTGCTGGAGAGCAGTGAAGGGGAAAAGGACCTGGGGGTCCTGGTGGATGGGAGGTGACCATGAGCCAGCAATGTGCTCTGGTGGCCAAGAAGGCCAAAGGCAGCCTGGGCTGTGGTCAGTAGGTCAGAGAGGTTCTGCCCCTCTGCTCTGCCCTGCTGAGGCTGCATCTGGAATCTTGTGTCCAGTTCTGGGCCCCTCAGGTCAAGAAGGACCTCAGGAAACTGTTTGAAAGAGTCCAGCACAGAGCCACAAAGATGCTGCAGGCAGTGAAACATCTTCCTCATGGGGAGAGCCTGAGGGAGCTGAGGGCTCTGGAGCTTGGAGAGGAGGAGCCTGAGAGGTGACCTCATTGCTGTTGCTAAAGATGTGCAGGGTGAGTGCCCAGAGGCTGGAGCCAGGCTCTGCTGGGGGATGCTCAATGCCAGCACAAGGGGCAGTGGTGGAAGCTGAGGCAGAGGAAGCTCCACAGAAACATGAGGAAATTTTTTTCCCCTGTGAGGGTGACAGAGCCCTGGCACAGGCTGCCCAGGGGGGTTGTGGAGTCTCCTCTGGAGAGATTCAAGACCTGCCTGGATGTATTGCTGTGTGACCTGCTCTGGGTGACCCTGCACTGACAGGAGGCTTTTTCTGGATGAACTTAACAAGGTCCATTCCTGTCCCTAACATTCTGTGATTCTGTGAATATACCACAGAGCTCTGATTTCAGATGGACCAAAGACAGTATCTGTCTCCTGGTGGAGCTGTGTCTCCTGATAGAGTGCTCAATGCTAAGTGGTTGTGCTGACTAGACATTAAACCGAACTATAGGAGGAGGATAAAAGCCCTGATTGTTTTAACAAGGTGTGGCTGTAGTAGACTTAGTGGCTGAGGGACCTGGGGTTGTTCAGCCTGCAGAAAAGGAGGCTGAGGGGAGACCTTCTCACTCCACAACTCCCTGAAAGCAAATAGCCTCAAGTTACACCAGAGGAGGTTTAGATTGGGCATTAGGAGAAAATTCTTCCCTGAAAGGGCTCTCAAAGCCTGGCACAGGCTGCCCGGGAAGGTGGTTGAATCCCCATCCCTGGAGGTGTTTCAGAGAGGCAGAGCTGTGCTGCTGAGGGCCATGGTTCAGCCCCAGCCTTGGTAGACTCAGAGAATGCTTGGACTTTGTGATCTTAAAGGGTTTTTCCAACTGAAACAATTATCTGCTTTACAAGAGGTTAGGATGCAGTGTGCTGAAGGTTCTGTTCCTACCCCCTGCTGAACCTGAGGAGGAAGCAGCTGAGCAATAGCAAGTGTAGTGTAACCTGTCACTGTGATTGAACTACCCCCAAAGCAGAAGCTATTCACAGACAGTCTGGATTAAAGATGGGCCTGAAACATAGTTGCATTGCAGTGCACTCTCAGAAAATCCTGTAACCTGATGGAAAGACTCCAAGTGGTACAGAAGCCACCAAAGCCTTTGGTAAGTTACCCTCACCACTTACAAATTCTCATTTCCCTGGTTTGAAGGAGTTCATGAACTGGCAGTGATCCAGAAAGAGCAAAATGAGACCAAAGGATTGAGGCTGCAGTGACAGAATGTCCTTTGGCTGAGAAGATTTGCTACCCTCATTATTATCAAATGTGAACTCTGAAAGAGATTAGCACAAGCATGCCAGGTGTGAAGTGCTGGGGAGCAGCTCCATGGAGAAAGACCTTGGAGTGCTGGTGGGCAGCAAGTTCTGCATGGGACAGCAATGTGCCCCTGTGGCCAAGAGAGCCAATGGGATCCTGGGGTGCAGCAAGAAAAGTGTGGCCAGCAGGGCTAGGGAGGTTCTTCTCCCTCTCTAATCTCCCCTGCTGAGACCACAGCTGCAATCCTGTGTCCAGTTTGGGGCTCCCCAGAGACAGGGATCTGCTGGAGAGAATCCAACAGAGGCTATGAGGAGGACTGGGGGAACCTGAGCATTTCCCCTATGGAGAGAGAATGAGAGCCCTGGGACTGTTTAGTCTGGAGAAAAGACTGAGCAGGGATCTGATCAATGTCTATCAATAGCTGAGGGCTGGGGGTCAGGATGAAGGGGCCAGGCTCTTTGCAATGGTGCCCAGTGATAGGACAAGGAACAACAGGTACCAGCTGGAAACCAGGAGGTTCCACCTCAACTTGAGGAGAAACATCTTTGGTGTGAGGGTGCTGGAGCCCTGGAGCAGGCTGCCCAGAGAGGTTGTGGAGTCTCCTGCTCTGGAGAGATTCCAAACCAGTCTGGATGTTTTCCTGTGTGACCTGCCATGGATGACCTTGCTCTGGCAGCGGGGTTGGACTGGATGATCTCTGGAGGTCTCTTCCAGCCCCTAGCATTCTGTGATTCTGGGATCTATGATCCCAGCTTCTCTCCCAGAGGCCTGCTCTGCTGATTCACCCTCCAGGACTTAAAACAAATAAACACAGTGCCAGAGACAAAAGGGTACTTGCCTTAGTGAAAGCTTTAATAGCACGAGCAAGTAAGGCCTCCTCCACATCAGCTGGCAGCATTTGCAAGTTCACCACACAGTGCAGAATACACAGGATGGTCTGACACTGTTCCTGGTGGGGAAAAGAGAAACAGCAGCTCTTTAGGAGAAATATTCTCATGACAAACATTTCACTTGCAGGTTCTGTGAATTGGTGTTTAAATACCAGGCTGTGCCTTCCCATGTTGAAGCCCTTGGGGGTAGGAGTTGGGGGCGGGGGGGAACTTTCACAAGCCTAAAGAACCTCTAGTTAATGGTTTCAGTCATGATGGGAGAAACCCTCCTCTTGCAGTGCACCACAAACTGCTCTGGAAATCTTCAGGTCAAGCATACATCTGGAGGTGTATTTTGCAAGGTCCTCCACACAAACAGGAGCATTCAGGTGACTTGGCATCACAAAAGAGTCAGGGCTGCTCTTTGGGCTCCTCATTCCCAGAAGGACATTGAGGTGCTCTTCCAAAGAAGAGCAAGCAAGCTGCTGAAGGGCCTTGAACATAAGTTTAATGTGAACAGCTGAGGGCTTGGTTAGTCTTCAGAAGAGAAGGCAGAGGGAAAACCTCCTCACCCTCTACAGCTCCCTCAAAGGAGAAGTCAGGAAGTTCTTCCTCATCTTGAGGTGGAACCTCCTGTGCTGCATAGTATCATAGTATCATAGTATCAGTCAGGGTTGGAAGGGACCACAAGGATCAGCTAGTTCCAACCCCCCTGCCATGGGCAGGGACACCCCACACTAGATCAGGCTGCCCAGAGCCTCATCCAGCCTGGGCTTAAACACCTCCAATTTCTATCCACTGTCCCTTGTCCTATCCCAGGGCACAAGTGAGCAGAGGCTGTCCCTGTCCCTTCCTTCCTGACCCCCAGCCCTCATCTATTGATAGACATTGACCAGTTCCCCTCTTAGCCTTCTCCTCTCCAGACTAAACAGCCCCAGGGCTCTCAGCCTCTCCTCCCCAGGCAGTCTCCAGTCCCTTCAGCATCCTTGTGGCCTCCCTTGGACTCTCTCCAGCAGATCCCTGTCCCCTCTGAACTGGGGAGTGCAGAACTTCATGCAGGTTGGAGCGAGGTGGGGTTTGGTCCCTTCTCATATGCAGCAAGTGACAGGACATGAAGAAAAGGCCTCAAGTTGTGCCAAAGGAGGTTCAGGTTGAACACTAGGAAAAATTTCTTTCCAGAAAGGGTTCTCAGGCCCAGGAAGAGGCTGCCAGTGAGGCCACTTTGCTTGGAGCTATTTAAAGGCCATGCAGATGTGGAGCTGAGGGACGTGGGTTAATGGTAGGACTGTGGGCTCCAGGCAGCTTGATGACCTCAGAGGTCCCTTCCAGCTGCAACTGTTCTGTGATTCTATGTCTAAAGCTTTTTGCCCAGCTAACACAGGATAACCTGCATCTCTCTCTGTCCTACCAAGTCTCCTTCACCCATTAAGGGATCTTGCAGAAGGACACTTGGGCAGTGCTAGCAAGGACACAAAGGGAGCACCAGTATTTTGTGGCTGGTGTCTTCACCCCTTTTCCTGCCAGGGGAGGCAGGTCTCCAGGCTGGCAGGTCACTTGCCAATGAAAATTCAAGTACCACTTAGGGGTTTGTAGGAAGAGCAGCTAAATATGCACCAGTAGGAACAGGAGGCTGACTGGAGAGAACCTGGGGGTGCCAGTGCATACAAAGTTGAGCATGAGCTAGCATTGGGTAAAGGCCACTTAAGAGCAACCTGGACTGCACTAGACAGAGACTTGCCAGCAGGTGAGTGGAGCTGACACATTCCAGTGACTGAAGGGCTCCAGGAGAGCTGGGGAGGGACTTTTGACAAGGGCTGGGAGTGCCAGGACGAGGGACAATGGCTTTGAGCTGGGAGAGGGGAGATTGAGACTGGGGATGAGGAAGAAATGAATGAAGGTGGTGAGACACTGGAAAAGGTTGCCCAGGCAGGTTGTGGATGTCCCCTGCCTGGAGGTGTTCAAGGCCAAGTTACTTAAGGCCTTGAGCAATCTGGGCTGGGGGCAGGGGGTTGGAACTGGATGATCTTTGTGTTCCCTCCCAACCCAGCCCATTCTATGAACCTATGAACATGACAAGCAGGAAGTGCAGCTGCCAGGTGTGACACTAACCAAAGCCATACCTCCAGGCACAGAGGGAAGATTTCTCTTTTTTGCCTTTGGATCTCAAAGTGAAGAATTTGCAGGGAAATAAACTGAAATTGAGCTTCTGCTGACTGCTGCTCAAAAACAGGAGCTGGCATTTTTCTTACATATTGATTGTAACTTGATTGAGGCCTTGAGCAGCTGACTCTAGCCGAGAGGCACCTGTGGCAGGAGGCTTGGAGTAGGGGATCTCTGAGGTCCCTTCCTGAGCCATTCTGTGATCCTATGGCTGCAATCTCATCACAGATTGATTACAACTCCTGCTATCCAGTACCAAAACAATCCTCTTTCTGGTTTTTAGAGACTGAAATTGCCTTTTGAAGTTGCAATTCCATTGCCTGAAGGCCATAAATGACTAGCAGACTAGTCGACTGACTGGACAGATGGGCAGAGTCCAACAGGATGGCATTCAACAAGTCCAAGTGCCAGGTGCTGCACTTTGGCCACAGCAACCCCATGCAGAGCAGGCTGGGGTCAGAGTGGCTGAGAGCTCCCAAACAGAGAGGGACCTGGGGGTGCAGATTGACAACTGCCTAAACAGGAGCCAGCAGTGTGCCCAGGTGGCCAAAAAGGCCAATGGCATCCTGGCCTGCATCAGGAATAGTGTGGCCAGCAGGAGCAGGGAAGTCATTGTGCCCCTGTACTCTGCATTGGTTAGGCCACACCTTGAGTCCTGTGTCCAGTTCTGGGCCCCTCAGTTTAAGAAGGACATTGAGAGACTTGAAGGTGTCCAGAGAAGGGCAACAAGGCTGGGGAGAGGCCTTGAGCACAGCCCTGTGAGGAGAGGCTGAGGGAGCTGGGATTGTTTAGCCTGGAGAAGAGGAGGCTCAGGAGTGACCTCATTGCTCTCTACAACTACCTGAAAGGTGGTTGTAGCCAGGAAGGGGTTGGTCTCTTCTCCCAGGCAACCAGCACCAGAACAAGAGGACACAGTCTCAAGCTGCACCAGGGGAAGTTTAGGCTGGAGGTGAGGAGAAAGTTCTTCACCGAGAGAGTCATTAGTCATTGGGATGTGCTGCCCAGGGAGGTGGTGGAGTCACCATCCCTGGAGGTGTTCAAGAGGGGATTGGATGTGGCACTTGGTGCCATGGTCTAGTCATGAGGTCTGTGGTGACAGGTTGGACTCGATGATCCCCGAGGTCTCTCCCAACCTTGGTGATACTGTGACGCTGTGATACTGTGACATTAACAAAGTGTACTTGGCAGTGAGAGGATGAGTTGACACAGACAATATCTACCTTTCTCAGTAAGTAAAGAGCATCCTGGGATTCAGTGCCTTTTTTTGCCAGCAGGTCAATATCATCTTTGGATATAATAGGTTCTTTCAGCTGCTCTATCCAGGACCACATCAAGCTACAGAGGATAAAAGGATCTCTCTCAGTACAGATTTTATCCCAAGCTCCATCTCGAGAATTCAGTTCTTTCTTCAAAAAAACAAAAACAGAACAGAACACAACTGAAAACACATCATCTCCATTTACAACATCCTCTTTGACTGCAGCAGTACTTGGCTGCTCAAGTTCAAGCAAAACAAAAAGGACTTCAGAGTTACAAAGAAAGAATTGCTATTTTTAACCACTCATCAGCATGAAGCAGCAGTAGATACAAATGAGTCCTTAATGCAGAAGGGTGACATAAACAGTGCAGCTCAGAATAGAGAGAGCAGGCTTTGGATTCCAGCTCCAAAGCAAATGTTTGCTGTGAGGATTTGGTCTCAGGGATAAGCAGTTGAGCTTCTCCTAAATTCTTGCCCTTCTACACAGAGAATCCTCTGATCAGCTCTGAGGAAGCAGTGATGAGGAACAAACACCACAGCTCCACCTTGCAATCTGTGTCACTTGCTGCTACCAATATCACCACAGTCAACTGCATTAATTTGTGTTGCGTAGTAGAACAAAGGAACTCAACCAGAAACAATCTCCTAACCTCCTACTAGAGATCAAAACTTGCAGGTACATTTTGCTTGCTTTTGAAAGGACTTTTTACACTTTTTTTTGTAGTGCCAGGATGAGAGGGAATAGATTGGTGCTTGAGGAGGGGAGATTGAGACTGGAGGTGAGGAAGAAATTCTTTGCAGTCAGGGGTGGGGAGAGACTGGCACAGGTTGCCCAGGGAGGCTGTGGCTGCCTCCTCCCTGGAGGTGTTCAAGGCCAGGCTGGATGAGGCCTTGAGCAAGGTGGGCTGGTGGGAGGTGTCCCTGCACATGGCAGGGGGGGGTGAAACTGGATGATCTTTAATGCCCTTTCCAACCCAAAGCATTCTGTGAATCTATGACTGAATGAACTGGCTGTGAGGGGTTTAGGCTGTGCCTTTGAGAGAGGGACAGTTGCTGGAACACTCTGGCTGAATGTTTTAGTGAAGGTAATGAGAACAAAGATATTCTAAACGAATTTCCTTGGTAGATTGGTAAAATGCAACTTTTAGTTCAGTTGGAGTCTCAGTTCAGTCTGTTCTGTCTTTTCAGCCTGTCTGTTTCAGTCTCTCTCTGAGCAACAGCTGCTGGATGGAGTTAAGCTTGAACTAACAGATAAGAAACTAATTCTTGCATAGGCTTTGAGCTAACAGAATTTCCTCCTTAATAATTACCTTTTGTCTCTCTCTAACCCTTTTTGGGAGAAAAGGGAGGTAGGGGGAGAGAGGGGGTACAGGGGGGGACACCCTCCTGGCTGGAGGAGGGAAAGCTTTGTTCTTTGCTGTATATTTCTGAACATATTGTAAGTACTGTATATTGTGTATGTATTCACTGCATTCCATCCTGCTTGTAAATATAGCTGCTGCTTCTCCAACTGAGTTAGCTGTGGTTTCTTTGTGTGGGGGGGAGGCAGAGCTGAACTTTCTCTCACCACCACACTGGCCCTTAACTGACAGCTACAATGAGTCACTGATCTGCAGTGTGCATGGTGTCCCCATGTGCCATTGCAAAGGCCATGGAGGCCCTCTGGCCATTGCAGGAATTAGCCTAGGTGAAATATGCAGAGTCTGTAACATTGACTGAGAATTACCTGCCACATCTCTACCTTCTCCTTCACTTCATCCTCTCCCAGAAATTCATTGATGTCTGCGAGAGCTTTGGCTGCCAAAACTCTTCGGGCTTCCAAACTTAACTCTGACTGCAGCACGATGTGTGGAATTGCCTCTGACACATCTTTGCTACCTTGGCTTTCGTATCCAATGCAAAAGTTCACTTTGGAAGAGGAAGAGGAGTCGGAGTCCTCGGAGGCATAGACTCCTCTGCCATAGCCATAGGTCTTGTGCTCTTTTCTATGCCCAACCTCATTGCTGTAATGGTGCCTTGGGGGTCCAGCTTCCCTGGCATTTGGGAGAGATGCTAGGCCAGAAGAAAAGGTCCTGCTGCGTTGTACTTCTTTGGTCGAGTTCCTCCTGTGGTACAGCGAGGCTCCGTCCCTGTGCCCGCCCAGGTCAAACCTCCCTTGGCTCCAGAACGCGCAGGTGTTGCGCACCAACAGCTCCTTGTTCAGCTCCACCTGCGGCTTTTGCTCTCCTGGGGCAGAACTCTCCTCGCCACTGCTCTGCTTCTGCTTGTTGCACAGCAGGATCTGAGCAGGTACAGTCCAGGCAGTTTCTCCTTGCTCTACAAGAAACTCCGTTCTCCTTAAGTCTGACTCACTGTAGCTGAGACGCCTCCTCAGGTGGGTAAGAGGCTGGAGGCATTCAACGTTCCTTCTTTTCCAAAGATCATTTGCGTGTCCCAGGGAGAAAGAGCTGTCCTGGGTCTCAAAGGTGGAGGAGTGGGTGTGGGAGGACTCTGAGGTATCACTGTCCTGCCTTGCAAGCTCTCTGTCTAGCTGCGTGGACACCAGGTGAGAAACAGTCTCTTCGATCTCAGCGGAGAGATCCGGGATCTCCAGCAGCTCTGCCTCCACCACCTGCCTGTTTTCAGCCAGGTCCAGCAGCAGCTTGCAGACGAGGTGGATGAGCTTTGGCACGTGCTTGAGGTGCCTGCTCTCGTAGCCGTGGAGCAGGTGCCTCTGGCGGGTCAGGTACTGGGCCAGCGTCACGGTGTGAGCCTTGGGCTCACAGCAGGCAAACACATTTCTGAGGGGAACCAGGAACTGAGTGAACTCTCTGACACACAGCAGCTGCCCTCGGGTCTGAATGGAGTTAGGCCTTTTGGCTCTGACAAAGAGAATGGCTTGGTCAGCACTCATTCTTGTGGCAAAAACCAGGTAGCAAGCTATCAGAACACCTGGGGAAGAGGGAGACAAGCATTAGCTGGAGAACAATCAGAGCAACGCAATACTCAGTGCAACTGCTGCATGAAAATTAACCTAGGGAGAGATGCAGGATCTAGAAGCACCCTGTTAGCTCTGTGAGTACCTGCTGAGTGCAGGAGAGAGAGCCTGTGGGTGATGCTCTACTGGACTTTAGCCTTTGACCCTGTTCCCCACAGCATCCTGCAGGAGAAACTGGCTGCTCCTGGCCTGGGAGGGGTGGATGCTTGACTGGGTTAAAGCCTGGCTCATACCCACACCCAGAGAGTAGTGGGGAATGGAGTTAAATCTGGTCACCAGTGGTGTTCCCCAGGGCTCAATGCTGGGCCAGTCCTCTTTAATGTCTTTAGCAATGATCTGCATGAGGGGATTGAGGGCACCCTCAGGAAGTTTCTGATGATGCTAAGCTGGGAGGGAGGGTTGAGCTGCCCAGGAGAGACAGACCTGCAGGTCTTGATCAATAGCCAGCTGAAGATGAGCCAGTGTGTCAGCAGGTGGCCAAGAAGGCCACCAGCATCCTGACCTAGATCAGCAACAGTGTGGCCAGCAGGAGGGAAGTGATGGTGCCCCTGAGGTGCTGGAGCAGATACAGAGAAGGGAAACAAAGCTGGTGAAGGGTCGGGAGAACAGGGCTGGGGAGGAGCAACTGAGAGACCTGGGGGTGTTTAGTCTGGAGAAGAAGAGGCTGAGGGAGTCCTCATTGCTCTCTGAACAAAACCTGAGGTGTACATTGATTTGTTCTCCTCAGTAACAAGTGACAGAATGAGAGGAAATGGCCTCAAGTTGCCCCAGGGGAGGTTTAGGTTGGACAGCAGAAGAAACTTCTTCCCTGAAAGGGTTCTCAATGCCTGGCACAGGCTGCCCAGGGAGGTGGTTGAATCCCCATCCCTGGAGGTGTTTCAGAGAGGCAGAGCTGTGGTGCTGAGGGACAAAGTTTAGCTGCAGACTTCAGGTAGAGTTAGAGAATGGTTGGACTGGATGATCTCAAAGGTCTTTTCCAACTGAAGTGATTCTATGACACAATCCTGTTCCCTAAGTACAGTTGTATTTGCTGGATCCCAAGACAGTGAACCCATTCTCATCACACTCTCAGTGAACCCATTCTCACCACAGCATCTCAAGGAGCTCCACCATCGTGGCTTCTAGAGGAAGGAGATGGGCAAAAATGTCTTTGAAGAAGTAAGTGAAACTGGAGCTGTTCCACCAAAACTATCTGATCTCACAGAAGTGGCAGGTTTGGAGAGCCATAGAGCTTGGAGGGGAGTTGTCCCAGCAAACTGGAGCTGTCCCAGCAAACTGGAGTTGTCCCATTTGCATGTAACAGGGAGTTATTAATCAACAGGGTCCAGCAGGGCTAGGGAGGTTCTCCTCCCCCTCTACTCTGCCCTGCTGAGACCACACCTGGAAGATTGTATACACTTCTGGGCTCCCCAATTCAAGAGAGACAGAGACCTCCTGGAGAGAGTCCAAGAGAGGCTATGAAGATGATGAAGGGACTGCAACATCTCTGCTGTGAAAAGAGGCTGAGAGCCCTGGGGCTGTTTATTGTGGAGAAGGCTGAGATGGGATCTGATCAATGTCTATCAATACCTGAGGGCTGTGGGTCAGGATGAAGGGGCCAGCCTCTTTTCAGTGATACCCAGTGATAAGACAAGGAAGAACAGGTACAAGCTGGAACCCAGGAGGTTCCACCTCAACAAGAGGAGAAACTTCCTTGGTGTGAGGATGCTGGAGCCCTGGAGCAGGCTGCCCAGAGAGGTTGTGGAGCCTCCTGCTCTGGAGACTTTTCAAACCTGCTTGGATGTATTCCTGTGTGACCTGACTAGTTACCCCTCCTTTGGCATGGGGGCTGGACTGGATGATCTCTAGAGGCCCCTTCCAGCTCCTACCATTCTGTGATTACCAGAGAGAACCAAACGTTTTCTAACCTCAGAGGTTTCTGGGGTTCCTACACTAAAAGCAATCTCCTCATTTTCACAGACAAGCTTAGCATTGTTAATCATTTCATAGATGAAGAGAATACCACAGCTGGCAGTGGTACAGAGCCTAAACAAACCATTCATGAGTGATAAGCAGAGGCTGGTTTGCAGCTGCAGAGAAACACTGGAGCTGAGCTTGCAGCAGAGCACGAACCTGTCCGGCCGAGTCCTGCGTGGCAGTGCACAGCCACCCTCCCCTCCTGCAAGGCAAAGGCCATCACCTTGACCATGTCAAGGATGGTAGTGAGAGAGGCCACTCCATAATCCTTCCAGCCAAAATTGTAAAAATAAACTGAAATGAAAAGAGAGAAAAGTTAATTCCTGCCACACCAACGTGAAGTTTGAACTGCTGCCTGCAGAGGCCAGCTCACCACTCACAAATGACATCACTGCCACTGCACACTGCTGTTTGACCACCTGCTGAAAAGCAGCTCCACTGAGAAGGACCTGGGAGTACTGCTGGACAAGTTCACCATGAGCCAGCAACATCCTCTTGTGGTCAACAAGTCAAAGGTCTTCTGGGGAGCATTTAGAAAAGTGTAGCCAGCAGGTCAAGGGAGGTTCTCCTTCCCCTCTGCTGTGCCCTGGAGAGGCCACATCTGGAGTGTTGTGTCCAGTTCTGAGCTCCTCAGTTCAAAACAGACTGGAGAGAGTCCAGCAGAGGCTATCAAGATGACAGGGCCTGGAGCATCTCTGTTGTGAAAGGAGGCTGAGACACCTGGGGGTGTTTAATGTGGGGAAGAGCAGCCTGATCAATGCTAAGGAGTATCTAAAGGGGGCTGGGGGGCAAGAGGCTGGGGCCAGACTCTTGTTGTGGTGCCCAGTGATAGGATAAAGGGCAATGGGCACAAACTGGAACCCAAGAGGTTCCACCTAAACATGAGAGAAACTTGTTTGGTGTGAGGGTGCTGGAGTCCTGGAGCAGGCTGCCCAGAGAGGCTGTGGAGTCTCCTTCTCAGGGGAGATTCCAGACCCCTCAGACACTGCAACCCTGAGTGAGCTGCTGTGGGTGCTCTGCTTGAGTAGGGGCCTTGGGCTGGATGATCTCCAGAGGTCCCTTCCCAGCTCCACCATGTGGGATTCTGGGATGCTGTGAGATTATTTTCCCATTTCAGCTGTACTCTTGACATCTGTTAAATACACAAAGCCAGCAGGGAGTTGTCAACCTGTCGTTCAGCTGCAGTGTAAAAGGTGTAACAAAACTGAGTGGTTCACACAAAAGTTACTCAGCTATATATAGGTAGAAGGTCATTTTGTTTGTGTTCAGAAATGAAAGCACTTCTTCAGTCAAAGCCTGGTGCTTAGAGAGAGGCACTTTTCCTCCCCTCACCAGAGTACCAACATAGAAAAATACTGTAAACACAAATGTCCCCAAGTGAAATAACCTCCTATGGTTAGAACAGGAATTGTACCAGAATCTGAGCCACCCCCATTAATGTTTCATACATCTGTGAGCTCAGAAGAGAGCTTTAACTACCTCTGGTCCTTTCTCTGTTCTAAACACCCTCATTAACCTGATCTTTGCTCTCTTAGATTTGCCAGGGTTTGGGCTTACATCCCATTTTGTGCAGCTTTTCTTACACAGCTGCTTTCCACACACAGGAATTCGAGTTCAAGTATCTCTGAGTGCCAAAATCGATAATAAATGAGGAAGAGCAGCAGGAGGGAACTTACTTCCAGCCCCCATAAAAGCCTCAGGCAGGTAGGTGAAGCCACTTTCTTGTTCCAGTGGATTCCCACAGCTCGCGTGCTCCCCAGGACGCTGCAGGTTAATTACAGTTTTTATGCCACATCTGAAGGAAGGAACAGATGAGTCAGAGTATGATACCCAGCCAGCACCTCACAGCTTCACAGATTGAATCAGGATGGAAAAGACCCTCAAAGGTCAGCTTGTCCAACCCCCCTGCAGTCAGCAGGGACAACTCCAGCTAGAGCAGGTTGCCAAGAGACACAGTAAGGCTGGCCTTGAATGTCTCCAGGGATGGGGCTTCAACCACCTCCCTGGGCAGCCTGTTCCAGGGTCTCCCCACCCTCATTGTGCAGAGCTTCCTCCTGATGTCCAACCTAACTCCGCCCTGCTCCAGTTTCAAACCATTGCCCCTGGTCCTATCCCCACAGCCCCTTCTGAACAGCCCCTCCCCAGCCAGCCTGTAGGTCCCCTGTAGATATTGAAGTGCTGCTCTAAGGTCTCCCTGGAGCCTTCTCTTCTCCAGGCAGAACAGCCTCAACTCTCCCAGTCTGTCCCCATAGAGAAGGTTCACCAGCCCTCTGAGCATCTTCATGAGCTCCTCTGGACCTGCTCCATCAGGTCCATGTCCTTTTCTGGACCTGCTCCATCAGGTCTATGTCCTTTTTGTGATGGGACCCCAACAATACATTTATCCTTAATAGAGAAGGAGTTTTTACCTGTATCTTGTTAAAATGAAAGGAACTTTTACCACTCACCCACACCTCTGTTCAAAGAGCAAATGGGTCAGGAATTAGACTAACAAATGACTGCTCTGTTACCTTTCAAACTGCTCAATAATGTTGTACTTCTCAATCAATTCCGTGGAGGGTCGAGCCATAGCCAGTATGTTATCTGTTATCCTGAGAAAGGAGAAAAAGGAGAAAATGCTGCTGTTACCCATCACTTCCTGGGATGGAAGCTACCCAAACAAGATTAACTAGAAATGATTTCTCCAAAAGTTCTACTCCCTGATAGTACTGATGATCAATCTGCTTAAACTGACAGAGATAAGACCCAGCACACAGCCAGCATATGGAGTTCTTGCAGTGCCAGCCCTGGGATCCCACTAAGCAATTCCTCTGAAAGAAACCTGCACTCAGCTCTCCCTCTGGCCCTCTAAGGTTCCCTTGCTTCTGAGGAGCATTTGCTGTTACAAAGCAATCAGTAAGAATGTAAAGATAATTTTGTGTGCACATTGCTGCATATGAATCACTGAATCATTTGGGTTAGAGCAGCCTTTTAAGCTCATCCAGTCCAACCATTCTCTGAGTCTGCCAAGGCTGGGGCTGAACCATGGCCCTCAACACCACAGCTCTGCCTCTTGGAAACACCTCCAGGGATGGGGATTCAACCACCTCCCTGGGCAGCCTGGGCCAGCCTTTGAGAACCCTTTCAAGGAAGAAGTTTGTTCTGATATCCAACCTAAACCTCCCCTGGTGCAACCTGAGGCTATTTCCTCTCATCCTATCCCTTGTTCCTTGTGAAAAGAAACCAGTCCCCACCTGGCTTCAACCTCCTTTCAGGGAGTTGTAGAGAGCCAGAAGGTTTCCCCTGAGCCTTCTTTACTCCAGACTAAAGAACCCCAGGTCCTTCAGCTTTTGAAGAGATACCTCACATTATTTAAGCCACTACATGTTATTAAATTAATACATTATTTAAACATTCTATAATGCTAATAAAATTAACAACCAATGTTCTTGCTTTTGAATTGTGCTGTGAACACATTCAAATGCATTTGCAGTTTAAACCTTGGCAGGAATCGCCTATAACCCACAACTCTTTTGGCTGTCATTCCTGGCAGATATATAGTATCTGGTCTTGAGCCAAACTTATGGTAAGTCAGCAGAGGTCTTTCAACATCTTTCCTGGGCTCTGTACAATGGCCACTATGGGTTACTGTTATGGTGTAATTCTGAATCAAGCTGTCACAGAATGGTAGGGGGTTGGAAGGGGTCTCCAGAGATCATCCACTCCAACCCCCTGCCCAAGCAGGATCACCTAGGGCAGGTGACAGAGGAAGACATCCAGGTGGGTTTTGAAAGTCTCCAGAGCAGGAGACTCCACAACCTCTCTGGGCAGCCTGCTCCAGGGCTCTGTCACCCTCACACCAAAGATGTTTTTCCTCAAGTTGAGGTGGTACCTCTTTGGTTCCAGCTGGTACATGTTTACACAGAGAGAGTGATTGCCCTTTGGAATGGGCTGCCCAAGGAGGTGGTGGAGTCACCATCACTGGAGGTGTTCAGGAGGAGACTTGACAGGGTGCTTGGTTGCATGGTTTAGTTGGTTGGGTGGTTTTGGACGACAGGTTGGACGCGATGATCTTGAAGGTCTCTTCCAACCTGGTCTGGTCTATTCTATTCCTATTCCTATTCTATTCTATTCTATTCTATTCTATTCTATTCTATTCTATTCTATTCTATTCTATTCTATTCTACTCTAATGTTGTTCCTTGTCCTATCACTGGGCACCACTGCAAAGAGCCTGGCCCCTTCATCCTGACCCCCAGCCCTCAGTTCTTGATAGACATTGATTAGATCCCCTCTCAGCCTTCTCTTCCCTAAAGAAAACAGCCCCAGGGCTCTCAGCGTTTCTTCACAGCAGAGGTGTTCCAGTCTTATCACTTTGTTGTATACTTAGCAGCAGCTGACTTAGGCCAAACCCCTCATTATTTCCCTTTAAATTCTCTCTTTTAGCAATGATGGATGCAGTTACATTTATGCAGAGTAAATGCTGCTCATTACCAAGATGAGTAGAGCCCTTTGATGGCTTGCTCCTGGTCACTCCACCGGGCTGGGTTCTCATACTTGCAGGCACGTCCACCACAGGCCATGGAGCACTGCATGTGACCAGGAATCACATGGCGAAGGCGCTCCCCCACCTTAGTGTACTTTGCTGTCGGACGCCTGGAGCCCCCTGCAAGACAGCCAAAAGACAGGGTTAGACAGGGAGCTTGGAAAGCCATCCTCACCTGAAGAGTAGCAGTTCAACCTGAACACCATCAGGTCAACCTTAGAAGCAGCAGTTCAACCTTAAAACCATTGACCTTCAAAGTACCAATTCAAGCTTAAAAGCATCAGATCAAGCTTAAAAGTATAAATGGAAGTTTAAGAGCATTAGATCAAGCTTAAAAGTAAAAGACCAACCCTAAAACCACCAGATCAACCCTAAAACCATCAGATCAACCCTAAAACCATCAGACCAACCCTAAAACCAAAGTACCAGATCAACCTTAAAAGTATCAAGTCCAGCTTAAAAGCAACAGATCGACCTTAAAACCACCAGATCAACTCTAAAACCATCAGACCAACCCCAAAACCACCATATCAACTCTAAAACCACCAGACCAACCCTAAAACCATCAGACCAACCCTAAAACCACCAGACCAACCCTAAAACCAAAGTACCAGATCAACCTTAAAAGTATCAAGTCCAGCTTAAAAGCAACAGATCAACCTTAAAACCACCAGATCAACAACAAACCCCATCAGATTACCCATAAAAATATCCATTCAAACTTAAAAGCATCAGATCAAGCTTAAAAGTAAAAGATCAACACTAAAACCACCAGATCAACCCTAAAACCACCAGATCAACCTTAAAACTACCTGATCAACCCTAAACCACCAGATCAACCATAAAAATATCCATTCGAACTTAAAAGCATCAGATCAAGCTTAAAAGTACCAGATTAACCCTAAAAGTACCAGATCAACCTTAAAACTACCAGACCAACCCTAAAACTATCAGATCATCCTTAAAACTACCAGATCAACCCTAAAACCAAAGTACCAGATCAACCTTAAAACTACCAGACCAACCCTACAACTATCAGATCATCCTTAAAACTACCAGATCAACCCTAAAACCAAAGTACCAGATCAACCTCAAAAGTGTCAATTCCAGCTTAAAACCATCAGATCAACCTGAAAACCACCAGCTCAATACTAAAACCATCAGATCACCCATAAAAATATCCATTCAAACTTAAAAGCATCAGATCAAGCTTAAAAGCAACCCTGAAAGCATCAGATCAACCCTGAAGGCATCAGATCAACCCTGAAAGCAAGATCAATCTTAAAAGTACCAGACCAGCTCTAAAAGACCAGGTCAGTACCAGATCAACCCTAAAACCATCAGATCAACCTTAAAAGCAGGAGTTCAACCTTAACTTGGTGCCACCACAAACAGCATCAATCCATGGAGTATGTAAACTTAAGCCACGTTTTCCAACACAGACTCCAAGGAAAGGTTGTGTGAGGGGGGCACTGGCTCGCATTGCTGCAGGAGTTGTTTCTTCTCACTGTTATTTTGGGGTTTCTCATGAAGTCAGAGCTGTGTGGTGCCCTTTGCAACAGAAAACAAAAGTCAAAAGAGAGGTCAAAAGAGAAGTCAAATCAGAAGTCAAAAGAGAAGTCAAAAGAGAAGTCAAAAGAGAAGTCAAAAGAGAAGTCAAAACAGAAGCCACTGTCCTCTTCCACCTGCAACTGAAAATATTTAGCCATGTTCTTGGGGGCTGTGTGTGTGAGGACTCCTTTCTCATCTGCTCTTTGCAACTGAGCTGTTAAGAGTGGAGAATGTGGATTAATCCTTAAATAAGGAATGAGGGAACTCAAATGAGCTAGCCAGGAGGACTGCAGCAGTCTGAACAGCACCCAAATTCTCAGGCAGTTATGTGTGGAAAGGTTGGAGCCCACGATAAACGGTTGGACGCCACCACCTCAAAGGTCTTTCCCAAACTGAAACAATTCTGTGATTCTAAACACAAAATACAGGGAGAAAAATTATTAATAAGACTTTTTTTATATCTGCACAGACATTTATTTGATGGGTGCAGCTAAAATACAGTTACCAGAACAAAGGTATCTTGATTTAATGCCAAGGAAAGGGATGGCAATTTAACATCAAGTCAAATAATGCCTATTTATTATCAAGTAAAGGAAGATCAATTTGAAGCCAAGTAAGGGAGTATCAATTTAATGTCAAGTAAAAGAATATCTAGTTATTATCAAATGGAGAAATATCCATTTAATGCCAAGGTAAGGAATATCAGTTTAATATCAAGAAAAGGAATGTCAGTTTAATATCAAGTAAAAGCAATCTTAATATCAAGTAAAGAAATATCAATTTACTGCCAAGTAAAGGAAGATCTATTTAATGCCAAGTAATGGAATCTCAATTTCATATCAAGGAAAGGAAATCCCAATTTAACACCAAGGAAAGGAATCTCAATTTAACACCAAGGAAAGGAATCTCAGTTTAACATTAGGGAAAGGAATCTCAATGTAACACCAAGGAAAGGAATCTCAATTTAACATCTAGGAAAGGAATCTCAATTCAACATGATGCAAAGGAATATCAGTTTAACATCAAGTAAAGGAATCTCAATATCAAGTAAAGGAATCTCAATTTAATATCAAGTAAAGGGATCTCAGTTGAATATCAAGGAAAGGAATCTCAATTTAACACCAAGGAAAGGAATCTCAATTTAACATCAGGGAAAGGAATCTCAATTTAATCTCAAGTAAAGGGATCTCAGTTTAATATCAAGTAAAGAAATCTCAATTTATTATCAAGGAAAGGAATCTCAACTTAACATCAAGGAAAGGAACCTCAATTTAACATCAAGGAAAGGAATCTCAATTTAACACCAAGGAAAGGAATCTCAATATCAAGTAAAGGACTCTCAACTTAATATCAAGTAAAGGGTTCTCAGTTTAATATCAAGTAAAGAAATCTAAATTTATCAACAAGTAAAGGGATCTCAGTTTAATATCAAGTAAAGTTTAATACCAGTTTCATATCTAGTAAAGGAATCCCAATTTACTCTCAATAAACAAATCTCAATTTACTATCAAGTAAAGGAATCTCAATTTAAAGCCAAGTAAGGAATCCCAATATATTATCAAGTAAAGAAATACCAATTTAATGCCAAGTAAAGGAATCCCAGTTTAATGCCAAGTAGAGGAATCTCAGTCTAGTATCAAGTAAAGGAATCTTAATTTACTATCAAGTAAACACATCTCAATACCAAGTAAAGGAATCTCAATGTGACAGCAAGTAAAGGAATCTCAATTTGCTATCAGTTAGAGGAACCTCCGCTGACTGCCAAGTCAAGGTGTCCCAATTTAACACCAAGTAAATCCCCAGAGCTGCCAGCTGCCCTCACGACAATACTTTACTTCTTTTTTCAGGCAAACTTGCGTCCAGCTCCTCGGGACTCAGGGACGACACCGCCACCATCACCCGGCGCGTCGAGGAGGACAGGACCTCGACCACCGAGCTGCGGCGCCTCTGGATCATGCGGAGCAGGGGGTCAGAGGAGGAATGCCTGCGACCCTGGAAAAAGCTGCTAAAAATGCTGACGGCTGAGCGCCTCTGGGGTGAGCCCTGCATGGCCAAGCAGCCCCAGAAGCCTTCGGGGTGGGAGGGCTGCTGAAGAGGCACTGGTAAGGAAATCCAAGTTGCTCAGAGCTGAAGTTGCGCTGGAGAGCTGTGCATCCTTCTGCGCGCTCCGGCAGCTAGGCAGCACGGGCTGAGCTGTCTCCATAGTAACTAACAATGAGGGAGCTGCTGCCAGCCATCCTTGGGGCTGCTCCTTTCGATCTGCATCCAGTCTGTTTGGGACACGCTGTTCCGCTGCTGGGTGAAAATAGTTGCATTGCAAGTAGATGGTTTTGCAAGCGGGCGGGGAAGAACCAAAACATCTTCCCTCAACAATGTGAGTATTTAGGGAGTTGTAAATACCAGGCATTCACTGCTCCCCCTAGACACGCACCACCAGACTCAAAGGAACAATCCAAAGGGAGCTGGAGGCTCTGCTTCCTGAGCAATCTCTAAGTAGGTACATTATACTCCCCCACCTCTCGCTTCAGCGTTCCACAACCACCTCTCCTCCTCCACTGGCTTGCTACAAAATGCATCATTAGCTCTGTAATGATTGGGATTAGTGTGTTCCTGCTGGAATGGTTGGGGGGGGAGGGTGTGATGAATTGTAGGCTGTTCCCTCTGGACCATTCCTATCTCCTAACAGAACACAATTTGTTATTCAAAACAAAAGGCTTTTTTTTGCCCTTTCTTGCTTTTTCCAGGGCACAGCTCTTTTACTAAGCAAAGCTGTTAGCCCTGCAGACTGAGATAAAGCAGATTAGGGGGAGGAGGAGATGGATCAGCTGAGTGCTTTAGGCTCTTGAAGGTAGAATTAGGTGGCAAATTGCCTCCCACTTTGCTTCCAGTGTTCGGAGGAGAATGAGCTGGCCGGGAAGATTGCAGTGCTCTCAAAAGCACAAAATCCTTCTCTAACTATGGGTGGAACAAACTAGGGAGAAGCCAAAAGACTTTGACATCTTCCTGTCTGTGCAGGAGGCTGCACATTTAAGACTGAGGAAGTGAAGAAAGCCCACGGGACCCCACCTCCAATCCTGCCTCCAGCTCTGGTGGCCCCAGTACAAGGACACAGAGCTGCTGGAGTGATTCCAGAGGAGACCAAAGATGATCCATGGGCTGGAGCAGCTCCGCTGCGAGCACAGGCTGAAGGAGCTGGGGGTGTTCAGCCTGCAGAGGAGAAGGCTCCAGGGGCACCTCAGAGCTGTCTGCCAGTGCCTGAAGGGATCCTGCAGGAAGGCTGCAGAGGAACTTTTCCTGAGGGTGCCTGGAGCCAGGCCAAGGGGGGATGGTTTGAAGCTGAGGCAGAGCAGGGTCAGAGTGGAGCTGAGGAAGACGTTCTACCAGAGTGGTGAGACTCTGTCACAGGCTGCCCAGGAAGGCTGTGGCTGCCTCCTCCCTGGAGGTGCTCAAGGCCAGGTTGGATGAGGCCTTGAGCAGCCAAGTGTAGTTGAGAGGTGTTCTTGCCCATGGCAGGGGGTCTGGGATAGATGATCTCTGAGGTCCCTTCCAACCTGAGCCATTCTAGGATTAATTGATTTTTATTATCCAAACTATAAGAAGAGCAGAAAGTGAAGCTGGCAATGTCCAGAGCCAGGTGGCTCAGAGCCATGGGAGATGCCCCATCCCTGGAAACACTGCAGGTCAGGTTGTCTGGGGCTCTGAGCAAGCTGCTCTAGTTGCAGGTGCCCTTGAAAGGTCCTTTCCAACCCAAACCATTCTATGATCCTGCATTAACACAGGGTGGTGATAACCAAGTAATCATCAGAGTTGGAAGGGCCCTCAAGGATCATCCAGTTCCAACTCCCCTGCCATGGGCAGGGACACCTCACACTACAGCAGGTTGCCCACAGCCACAGCCAGCCTGGCTGCAAATACCTCCAGGCATGAGGCTTCCACCACCTCCCTGGGCAACCTGTGCCAGTCTCTCACCACCCTCAAGGGGAACAACTTCTTCCTAATGACAATTTCCCCTCCTCTAGCTTGGATCCACCACCCTCCCGCCCCACCAAGACCTATCACTCCCTGACACCCTCAAAAGTCCCTCCCCAGCTTTCTTGGAGCCCCCTTCAGATACTGCCAGTCCACAAGAAGATCTCCTCAGAGCCTTCTCTTCTCCAGACTGCACAACCCCAACTCCCTCAGTCTGTCCTCAGAGCAGAGCAGCTCCACCCCTCTGCTCCTCCTCGTGGCCCTTCTCTGGACACCTTCCAGCACCTCCAGATCCTTCCTGGAACAGAAGCTCCTGATCTGGACACAGTGCTCAAGTATTTGGGGTTTTTAGTTTTGCTACAGACACTCTGTTTGTGATGTGGGATACCATTCTGGGAGGAGGGGTGGTTATTCTTCCATGGAATTTCTGTATGCACCTTCCAGGAATGGCAGCTCAGAGGAAAATTGTTACCTGAACTCATCTCAGCAAGGTGTAAACTGCTCTCTAGCAACGAAGAGTAGGGCAGCTCATTTTGCATCAGCACTCCTGCAGCCATGGCAGTACCTGTTGGAACAGCAACATGGTCACTGAAAATCAATCAGAGAGGCTCAAAAAGGCACAGCAAAGCTGAGTACCTGGCACCTGCTCAGAGAGGAGCTCTCCAAGGCTTAAGATGTGAGCAGTCAGACATGGCCTATGCCTTCTGGCGTGCTCTCATCTTACAAGTGAACAGCTCCACTGCCTGCCCCAGCCATTAGAAGTCAGTCAGTTGTATGTTTCAGGATCTGAAGTGTTTTACATGGGCAGGAGGCACTCAGCTAAAAGCATCTGAAACTGGAGCAGGGCAGATTTGGGTCAGACACCAGGAGGAAGCTCTGCCCAGTGAGGGTAGTGAAATACCAGACCAGGCTGCCCAGAGATATGGTGAAGGCCTTATCACTGGAGACATTCAAGGTCAGACTTGATGGGGCCTTGGGCAGCCTGATCTAGTTGGAGGTGTCCCTGCAGACAGCAGGGGGGTTGCACAAGCTGACCCTTGAGGGTCCCTTCATTCTGTAACTCTATGATTTAATGCAATGCCACCTTGGTTGCCTCAGGTTCTTCAAAGTACAGACAGAAGCAGAGCGCTGAGCTGAGGTCTGGCAGGGAGCAGCTTCAGCAAAGCCAATCCTGTGCTAATGGCAGCAGGATTTTGAGATCACCCCATTTAGCATTTCACAACCTCCTTGTCTCCTCTGCTCTCAGTTTCAGTCTGTTGGTGAGTCTGAAGTCACCTAAATGACAATTCTCTTCCACCATGAAAAGCTAACACGAGAGTCACAGGATCACAGAGTGGTTTGGGTTGGAAGGGATCTTTCAAGCTCACCCAGTCTAACCCCCTGCAGTCAGCAGGGACATCCCCAACCAGAGCAGGTTGCTGAGAGCCCCAAACAACCTGACCTGGAGTGGTTCCAGCCATGGGACATCTCCCACCTTTCTGGCCAGCCTGGGCCAGGCTCTTACCACCCTCAGTGTCAAACATTTCTTCCTTTTCTCCAGTCTGAATCTTCCTCTTCTAGTTCAAACCATCCCTCCTTTTCCTGTCACAAAAGTCTGTCCTCAGCTTTCTGAGCAGGTCCTTGAAGCACTGAGAGAGTGATTGCCCATTGGAATGGACTGCCCAAGGAGGTGGTGGAGTCGCCATCACTGGAGGTGCTCAGGAGGAGATTTGACAGGGTGCTTGGTTACATGGGTTAGTTGATTAGGTGGTGTTGGGTGATAGGTTGGACACGATGATCTTGAAGGTCTCTTCCAATCTGGTCTATTCTATTCTATTCTATTCTATTCTATTCTATTCTAAAGATCAGAAGAGTTTGAAAAGTAGAAACAGTGTCTGGGGCAAAGCAACAAGGCTCGCCTGATTCTTCCGGGTAACATATTCTTGGTTTTGTAAAGGTCTTCTCCAGTCTTTTGTTCATCACATCAACACCTGACAGATGCTGGAGAACCCAAGGCTGCAGGGTTATTCCAGGTCATGACCCTCATTAGCTGCCCGAGGGAACTGAGTGTGCCTTGTGGGTGTCATGAGGCCACCTTAATCAGATCCACTCCATTATCTCTGACAGCCATTGCCATGACAGCACAGAAGCTGCTCTCTTCCTCCCTGCTTCCCAATTCCTCTGGGTCTGAGGTGCTGTTCCACCTCTTCCTGTTTTATCCCAGGAAGCAGTGTCAGGATGTGTGCCTCAGCACCCCAGCCACAGCGAAAGCCATGCCTGTGGTGCTGGCTGACTGAAGGGAAGGGCAGCACCACAGTGCCCAAGCAAACACGGGGCTGGGGAGAGCAGATGTCAACCACTAAGGAGGATATCCCAGGAGGACCCCTCCAGGTGTGGATTTCAGGCTCATTCTGATGCCTGCAGGTGGCTTTGAGGTGTTGGGGTTTTTTTCCCCTCATTTTTGAGCAGGCCAATTCCCATCTGAACTGCCTCTGCAGCTGGCCTCCCTAGGCAGGCCTCAGGAAGCTGCCTGTCCTTCAGAACCAGAGCTTGTCCCTGACTTCTGCTCAGTTGCTGGAGGTCTGGCTGCCAGAGCAGGAAGCTGAAAGGACTCTCAGCTTCCCTACCATGTCCAGAGAAGAGCCATGAGGATGAGCAGAGGGCTGGAGCTCCTCTGCTATCAGGACAGGCTGAGGGAGTTGGGGTTGTTAGAGCCTTAATAGAGCCAGAGAATGGTTGGGCTGGATGAGCTTAATGGCCTTTTCCAGCTGAGCTGCTTCTGTGACTCTCTGAAAGATGACTTTGTCATATTGACATGAAAACATCTTGGATAAGCTTTCAGTTGTACAATACCAGGGTGTAAGGAAAGCTACTTGAAGCTTCAAATCTATTCCCTCAACCTAGGCAGATGCTGCTGCTCTCTGCCTGTCACAGATAATTTGGAGGTTGTTGTTACTATTTTCTTGTCTTCTGAAGTGAACTTGTTCCCTCCCTGTTGCAGTCAGGTGCAGGGAACTAGGCAGCAGCCAATTTTGTAAAGGAACAGGAACACAGCTCAGCAGAGAGGTGGGCAGAGGCCAGCTCAGTACCTAAACACTCAGGTAACACCCCTACAATTCACTCCATGGCCTGATGCCACAGCTACTTCTCCTCTTGAGAAGCATGGCTTTTGGGAGCAGTCCTACAGAAGCCAGCAGGGTATTTGTCTGAATATAAAATCATACAGGTTAAAGCATCAGCTGGAACCCAGGAGGTTCCACCTCAACATGAGGAAAAACTTCTTTGGTGTGAGGGTGCTGAAGGCCTGGAGCAGGCTGCCCAGAGAGGCTGAGGAGTCTCCTGCTCTGGAGAGATTCCAAACCCACTTGGATGCATTCCTGTGTGACCTGCCCTGGGTGATCCTGCTCTGGCAGAGGGGTTGGACTCAATGATGTCTAGAAGTCCCTTCCAGCCACTAACATTCTGAGCTGGAGCTATGGGTCCAGTTCTGGAGCCTCTATTACAGGAAGGATCTGGAGGTGCTGGAAGGTGTCCAGAGAAGGGCCACGAGGATGAGCAGAGGGCTGGAGCTGCTCTGCTGTGAGGACAGACTGAGGGAGTTGGGGTTGTTCAGCCTGGAGAAGAGAAGGCTCTGAGGAGACCTTCTTATGGCCTTGCAGTATCTGAAGGGGCTCCAAGAAAGCTGGGGAGGGACTTCCTCTGCAGCCTTCCTGCAGGATCCCTTCAGGTCCTGGCAGACAGCTCTGAGGTGCCCCTGGAGCCTTCTCCTCTGCAGGCTGAACACCCCCAGCTCCCTCAGCCTGTGCTCACAGCAGAGCTGCTCCAGCCCTTGGATCATCTTTGTGGCCTCTTCTGGACTTTCTCCATCAACTCTGTGTCCTTCTCCTGCTGGGGCCACCAGAACTGGAGGCAGGACTGGAGGTGAGGTCTGAGCAGAGCAGAGTAAAATTTCAGAAGTACTTAAGTCACAACGAAGCCTGGAGGGCAGCTGGAGCATTGAGAACACAGCTTTCAGCTGCCACACACCTCAACTCCTTAGGCTTCTTTGAAATTTGAACAGTTTCCTACCTCTAAGGAAACAACAAACAACTGAAAAGTAACCTCAGAGAGAGCAGCAGACAGAGAAGGGAAGAATTTAACCCAATTTCCCTATGTGATTTACAGAGCAGAACAATACCAGAGCTGTTGTAAAACTCCACTGGGACCACAGCCAGCACTGCTTTGGTATTTCCAAGTGTGTTTTCCCCCCACTTTGGGATAAAAAAGGAAAGATTCCCCAGGTGGTTTAGGTGAGTGCTATTTAACCAGGAAGTTTGATATTGACAAGGGACTGGCACTGCTTTCACCTACAAGAGAGACAAAACAATGGCATTCAGCAGCAGATGAGGTAGGTGTTGGGCTGCTGATTCAGGATTTGCTATTCAGAGAGACTTTTTTTTGGACATAACTAGCAAGAAGCTGCAAGCTGAGTGGATGAGGGCTCTAGCAATTGACTTCATTCATGTTCTTTAAGTCAGGTCAGCTTGCTGTGCTTAGTGTTAACCCAACAGTAAATCACCTTGAACAGGCTGGCAGCCACTAATTACTACTGAGATTTAGAACAGAATCACAGAAATAGAGCAGCATTTGGGATGGAAAAGCCATTTAAGATCATCCAGGCCAACCACTGCCTAATTCCACTAAGGCTGGGGCTAAACCATGGCCCTCAACACCCCAGCTCTGCCTTTTGGGAACACCTCCAGGGATGGGGATACAACCACCTCCCTGGGCAGACTGTTTTAGGGCTTGAGAACCCTTTCAGTCAAGAAGTTTGTTCCGATATCCAACCTAAACCTCCCCTGGTACAGCTTGAGGACATTTCCTCTCATCCTATCACTTGTTACCAGGGAGAAGAGTCCAACCCCACCTGGCTCAAGCCTCCTTTCAGGGAGCTGTAGAGAGCAATGAAGTCTCCCCTCAGCCTCCTCTTCTCCACACTGAACACCCCCAGCTCCCTCAGCTGCTCCTACCCAGCCCTGTTCTCCAGACCCTCCACCAGCAAATTATAAAGGAGATGATGCAAAATTAATTCTTTAAGTGCTCTGCAAACAAAAGTGGTGACTCAGACACTCCTGATCAGGAATATCATCTGTACTAAGAGACTACCAGAGCTGTAAGACTGACTATAGCCAGAAGAATGAGATCTGGGCAGTTAACACAGTCAGAAGAGGAGTCCTTTAAAGAGAGCTCTGCAAGCTAGAGGAGTGATTTTCAAGTCTCACCCAGTCCAAACTACAGTCAGTTTAGAGGAGTTTTATGAGAGGTGAAGGAATTGGGATCTAATACCTTACCTGTTACACTGCAAACTGAGTAAGTGATTGCTGAGCCCTTCATTGCTGCAGTGTCAGCCCCAGGAGTGCTGCTGGAGGGATTCAGGTTTGACAGCAGAGAAGCTGCATGATGTTGCCATGGAATTTCCTGTGCCTAATTGGATTGCTGATGGTAAGCTGGGAGGAGCCTGCAGATATCTTTTCTTAACTTAAGGAACTTAAGTCTGTATGAGGAGTGCCTTAGGGACTATGCCACTAATCATCCCATAAACTGCTTGCTGCCTTTGCCTAGATTTTAAAGGGATTGAGGCAAACAGGCCACACCAACAGAGCCAACCATGGAAGGGCTCAGTTTGTAAGGGACCTCAGAGACCATCTACTCCAAACCTCCATGGACAGGGACATCTTCCACTAGCCCAGGTTGCTCAAGGCTTTGAACACCCCCAGGCTCGAGGCATCTGCAGCCTCCCTGGGCAGCCTGTGCCAGTCTCACCAGCCTCCTACTGAACAACATCTTCCTCAGCTCCAGTCCAACCCTGCTCTGCCTCAGCTTCAAACCATTCCCCCTTGGCCTGGCTCCAGACACCCTCAGGAAAAGTTCCTCTGCAGCCTACCCGCAGGACCCCCTCAGGTGCTAGCAGGCAGCTCTAAGGCCCCCCTGGGAGTCTCCTCCTCCCCAGGATTGTTCTGGCCAGAAAGAACTGAAGGTCAGCTAGAAAGAACTGGAGGGTCAGCTACTCCAACACCCTGCACAAGGCAGGGCTGGCTCCCAGATCGGATCCAGCACTGATGGATTGCCTGTCTGAGGATCCCTGCACCAGGAATGCTTCCCAGGGGCAGCACTGCCTCTTGGCTTCAGCATCCATTGTTCCCAGGCACAGAACTATGAGTAAAGAACCACATATTTTTATTGTCAGCACACAAAAAAATGTATTCAGCAAATGGAGCATCTGGTAAAAGGTTTTGTAGGTGGAAATGCAGGAAGTTCACTGTGGAATTTTTTTTCAGTTGACTGAAGAACAAAGAGCAGCTTCAGTTAATTAAGTATTAATTACATTCTTAGTAGAAGCACTTTCCCCAGCTCTCTGTTGGGGAAAGCTCCAAGTGATGGTATTTGAGAACCTGTCACCAACAGGAACATCTTCCTTCTGAGAGCTCTGCTGGAAGAACAAAGATGAGCAGGTAGAAGGAAGAGAGAGGCTCCTGTGTGATCTGCTCTAGGTGACCCTGCTCTGGTAGGGGGGTTGGACTGGATGAGCTTTTGAGGTCCCTTCCAGCCCCTGGCATTCTGTGATACTTACTGCACTTTTTTCTACGGATAATATAGAATACAGAATTCTTGGGTGTTGGAAGGGACCTCAAGGTTCATCCAGTTCTAACCCCCCCTGCTATGGGCAGGGACACCTCACACTACAGCAGGTTGCTCACAGCCACATCCAGCCTGGCTGCAAAAACCTCCAGGCATGAGGCTTCCACCACCTCCCTGGGCAACCTGTGCCAGTCTCTCACCACCCTCATGGGGAACAGCTTCTCCAAACATCCAATCTCAATCTCCCCATTTCTAGTTTTGTTCCACCCCCCCAAGTCCTATCACTCCCTGACACCCCCAAAAAGTCCCTCCCCAGCTGTGACAGGTTTAGGCTATGCCTTTCAAATTTAGCTGCAGATTTTCAAGCATATGAATATAGAAATATGAACAAACCCAGAGCTGGGTGTAAAAAGGAAAACAAGAGATTATTCTAAACAAACTTCACTGGTCAGATGAGTGGGATGTGTTCTAACAGTCTCACATTCTACTTCATTCCTGTCTTCCTCTTCTGGCTGCCTGGCTGCTTTGCTGGAAAGGACTTCTTGTTTTCCCCTGTTCAGGGGGGGTTTCTGTGCTGATTTCTCCCTGTAAATAGCTGTACAATATGGTAACTCCTGCATATTTGTGCATCTTCATTGCATCCCACTGCAGAGTGCAGTTCTGCTTGTAAATGCCAGGTGCTGCACTTTGGCCACAGCAACCCCATGCAGAGCTACAGGCTGGGGTCAGAGTGACTGCAGAGCTCCCAAACAGAGAGGGACCTGGGGGTGCTGATCGACAGCTGCCTAAACATGAGCCAGCAGTGTGCCCAGGTGGCCAAGAAGGCCAAGGGCATCCTGGCCTGCATCAGGAATAGTGTGGCCAGCAGGAGCAGGGAAGTCATTGTGCCCCTGTACTCTGCATTGGTTAGGCCACACCTTGAGTCTTGTGTCCAGTTCTGGGCCCCTCAGTTTAGGAAGGACATTGAGACACTTGAAGGTGTCCAGAGAAGGGCAACAAGGCTGGGGAGAGGCCTTGAGCACAGCCCTGTGAGGAGAGGCTGAGGGAGCTGGGGTTGCTTAGCCTGGAGAAGAGGAGGCTCAGGGGAGACCTTCTTGCTCTCTCCAACTCCCTGAAGGGAGGTTGTAGCCAGGAAGGGGTTGGTCTCTTCTCCCAGGCAACCAGCACCAGAACAAGGGGACACAGTCTCAAGCTGCACCAGGGGAAGTTTAGGCTGGAGGTGAGGAGAAAGTTCTTCACAGAGAGAGTTGTTAGCCATTGGAATGTGCTGCCCAGGGTGGTGGTGGAGTCACCATCCCTGGAGGTGTTCAAGAGGGGATTGGATGTGGCACTTGGTGCCATGGTCTAGTAATGAGGTCTGTGGTGACAGGTTGGACTTGATGATCTTTGAGGTCCCTTCCAACCTTGGTGACTCTGTAAATACAGCTTCATTTGCTTTCCCTGACTGAGTTGAACCGAGTTTTTGTTACAGTATCACTAAGGTGTTAAACGACCACACCAGCTTTCTTGTAGCCCCCTTCAGATACTGGAAGGCCACAGTTTGACACCAGAAGTTGATTAACTCTTGGTTGGTTTGGATTTTCAGCACAACAACCCTCCCTGGAGGTGTTCAAGGCCAGGCTGGATGAGGCCTCAAGTAAGCTGTGCTGGTGGGAGGTGTCCCAGCCCATGGCAGGGGGTTGGAGCTGGATGAGCTTTAAGGTCCCTTCCAACCCAACCTATTCTGTGAATCTCTGAGCCTGCTGCTTTGCAGAGCCAAGCTGTAGGTGTTAGAGCTTTGCTGGGTTCCTACCTCTGTACTTTTCAGCATGAATAAATGCAGATTATTCAGCTGAAGAACTCCTCTTTTTTCCCCAGGGATCTGCAAAGTTTAGCTAAGCTGCAGGAATCAATGCCAAACATGTTTGCTGGAGCAGGTTATGTCATTGTGTGTTTGTCAAGACAAGGCTTTGTGCTAAGTGAGGATGACTCCTTGGGGGAGGTAAGCATTAGGTTTGAAATCATTTGCCATTTTCATGGAAAGAATACAGAGAGTAGGTGGGAAGCTAGTGACTAATCTTCTTTATCTCTCTAGGCTTGGCATTTGCCTGTTCAAACCAAATGAAGAGTCCCAGATTCTCTGGAAGATGCTATTGGATGCTGACTGCCATCTGAAGATACCAAGGAGCTTTTGAGGGAAGCAGAACAGGCTCAGCAGGCTGCTGCCAGCTAATTCTCTTCCACTGCATGAGCTACCTCATAGCTGCTTTACAGAGGACTTAGCAAACCCATATGTCCCATGACCCTGGGCTCTACCTCATTAGATTAGGCAGGTAGAACACTGCTTAAATTATCATGGAATCATAGGATTGGAAGGGACCTCAAGGGCCATCCAGTTCCAACCCCCTGCCATGGGGGGTCTCCAACTCCCTGAAGGGAGGTTGTAGCCAGGTGGGGGTTAGTCCCAGGCAACCAGCAGCAGAACAAGAGGACACAGTCTCAAGCTGTGCCAGGGGAGGTTTAGGCTGGAGGTGAGGAGAAAGTTCTTCCCAGAAAGAGAGACTGGCCAGTGAGATGTGCTGCCCAGGGAGATGGTGGAGTCACCATCATTGGAGGTATTTAGGAAGAGTCTGGATGAGGCACTTGGAGCCACTGTTTAGTTAATTAGATGGTGCTGGGTGATAGGTTGGACTTGATGATCTCAAAGGTCTCTTCCAAACTGGTTAATTCTATTCTGTAGCTCATTTTCTATGCCCCTGCCACAATGGTATCCATGAGGCTGCCACACCAGAGTCACAAAATGTTAGGGGTTGGAAGGGACCTCTGGAGATTGTCCAGCCCAACCTCCCTGCCAGAGCAGGATCACCCAGAGCAGTTCACACAGGAACACATCCAGGTGGGTTTTGAATGCCTCCAGAGCAGGAGACTCCACAATCTCTCTGGGCAGCCTGCTCCAGGCCTTCACCACCCTCACACAAAAGAAGTTTCTCCTCATGTTCAGATGGAACCTCCTGGGTTCCAGTTTGTGCCCACTGCCCCTTGTTCTATCACTGGATACCACTGACGAGAGTCTGGCACCTTCATCTTGACACCTACCCCTCAGATATTTATACATGCTCATAAGATCCCCTCAGCCTTCTTCAGACTAAGCAGCTCAGGGGCTCTCAGTCATTCTTCATATCAGAGATATTCAAGTCCCTTCATCATCCGTGTAGCTCTGTTGGAGCAGATCCCCCTCTTGAACTGGGAAGCCCAGAACTGGACACAGTGTTCCAGTGCAAATGCTCTGTAAAAGGAGCAAAAGAGAGGAATGGAGGTGTGCCCTAGAGAAAGAAAATACAGCTTGAACGAGAGAAAAAATAGCTACCCAGAAGGCAGCTTTGTTGAGAAAGCAGTCTTGCACCTTACCTGAGCACCTGCAAGCCCTTCTTTATGTTATTTGTAGCACAGCAACTAGCTTCAGCCATGCCAGACTCCACCAAGTCTCCTCCTGAATCATCTCCTTTGTAATTTTTAAGGGCTGTTACAAAACAAAGATGCTCACTATGGGATCGCTGGGTTCATGCTGAAGTAAAATATTTACTCCAGTGTGTGGAAGGCACCTGTTCAGACAGGGTTTATGCTGCCACCCAATCAATCACAGAAGAGAGGATTACAGTGCTAATTAGATCTCCAGAGGGATGCTCTGGCAGCATCTGGCCCCTCAGAGTCTGTCTCCCTGGTTTCATCTTTGTGTGACACACACAATCATAGACTCACAGAATGGTCTGGGTTAGAAGGGACATTAAACATCATCCAGCTCCAACCCCCTGCCATGGGCAGGGACACCTCCCACCAGCCCAGGCTGCTCAGTGCCTCATCCAGCCTGGCCTTGAACACCTCCAGGGAGGGGACATCCACAGCCTCCCTGGGCAACCTGTGCCAGTGTCTCCCCACCCACATTAGAAACAATTTCTTCCTCATCTCCAGTCTCAATCTCCCCTCTCCCAGCTCAAAGGCATTGCTCTCATCCTATCACTACACATGTCACACATACAGCTCCATGTCTGTTTCACATGAACTGCTAAAAGCAAGAGATGGAAAAATCTTCTCAAGCAACAGAACTGCAAACACTTGGATTTATTTTGTACATATTCCTTTGGGATTCATTACTCCATAGCTCTGGTGCTCAGTGTTACTAACTGAGGTGCAGGCCACCTGAAAACATGACACAGAAAAGCAAGGGAGCTGTACAAACACATCTAGCTTACTGATACATCAGGCAATAGCTTTAAGCTGCACCAGGGGAGGGTTAGGTTGGAGATCAGGAAGAATTTCTTTCCTGAAAGAGTGGTCAAGCTTTGGCACAAGTTGCCCAGGGAGGTGGTGGAGTCCCCATCCCTGGAGGTGTTCAAGAAGATGAGTAGATTTGGCACTTTGGGACATGGTCTAGTTAGTGGTCATGGAGGTGTTGGGTAGACTTTGATGATCTTAGAGGTCTTCTCCAACCTTGACGATTCTATGATTCACCTTTATGTTAACCTACTGCAGAGCCTCTCGGCAGCAGCAGCAGTAGCTGCATCTATAAATGCCTGCCTTGCCTTTAAAGAACACGCCACATGCACGTCCAGCTTTCCAACTCCAAAGGGGGCTGGCTGCCTGCGGCTGTGAAGGGTAATTAAATGGTGAGCAGGGGGAGGGTACAGCTGCTACAAACCAGGAGAACGCTGCTGCGAAGGAGGAAGCCTCTCTCCATCACCCGGACCGCCTACAGCAGCCCTGGTCCCCGGCTCTCCTTCCCCGGCAGAGGTTGGCCGGGCATAAGGTTAAGCTCCGCAGCATTATTACCACACGCCGCAGAGGGCTGGGCTCCAGCCCCCGGCAGCGACACACCGCTCAATGCTCCGGAAACTCTCGGCGCTGGGCAAGTCACCGCGGAAGGAGCTGGGCAGCTCCCGCCCCTCGGCATCCCGGAGAGCCCAGGGGACAGAGCTAACGGCGGAGCCCCTGCTCGGACGTCACCGAGGCGGCGAACGTCCGGCCGCGGCAGCGCTCAGTCCCCAGCCGGCGAAGCGCTCCGGAGGCCTTTCCGCCCGCGTTCAGCACACCGCAGCTGCCTGCCTCAGCCCGCAGGGGCGGAAAGGGGGCGGCAGGGCTGGAAAGGGGGCGGCAGGGCTGGAAAGGGGGCGGCAGGGCTGGAAGCCGCAGACCCGCCGGGGCCGCCGCTTAGCACCGACCGGTCCGAGCGAGCCCTGCAGCCTCACCGGAGCCCCGGGATGGCGACGAGGCGCCGCGCAGCAGCGCCTAGGCCCCTGGCAGGCGTGCGGCGCTGCCATGGCGACGGGGGCGGTCCCCGGGGGGGACGGCGGCAGCGGGGCGAGCCCGGGGAAGCGGGGCGGGGAGGGGGAGCAGAAGGACGAGCGGAGCGCGGGGCGGGCGGAGGAGCGCGGGGGCGGGCAGGGACGCGGGGAGGGCGCAGGACCCACCTGGCTCCCGCCGCGTCCCGCTCCGCGGCCGGCACGGGGAAGGGCGGCGCCGGGCAGCGGGCGCAGGCGCGGCGGCGGCAGGCGGGGCTGGCCCGCGGCTTCCCCGGCGCTCCTGTCCGAGGCTGCGGAGGTTGGCTGGCGGCCGCCGGCTGTATCTGGGGATAAATGGGTGAGGGAGAAGCTCGGGCTGGCTGCGGGCTGACGCCCAGCATCGCTCGGTTCCTCCTGAAGCCTGTGTGCCCCTCAGCCACCGCTGCCAGGCTTGGGACCTCAGTACACAAAAGAGTGGTGAAGGAACTTGCTGATGCGGGTTCGAGTGTCGTGGGTTCCTCGGAGGTCGAAGTCCGGGGGCTCAAAATGCTCCCAGGGCAGTTTCTCTCCATGGCCGTAGATTGTTCCTGTAGCTGCTGGGGGATTCGCTGAGTCCCACCCGCAGCCCAACACCACCGCGGCCACCAAACCGCATCCCCGGGTGTGCCGTGGCCGCACAGTCCTGGAACACCTCCAGGGATGGGGACTCCGCCACCTCCCCGGGCAGCCTCTTCCAAGTGCCTCTTGCGGCAAAGAGATTTTGCCTCGTGTCCAATCAAGTTCACACTGCAGAAGAGGTGGAAGAAGTAGAAAATAAATCGAATGCTGGCATTCGGTGTGGTGGGTTGTTTGGGGTTTTTTATTTACATTTTTTTCATGAACAAAAGCGAAACCTTGCAATTAGAGCAGAGGTTTAGAAATAAAAACTCCCTCAATCCTCTTCTAGATTAGCTACTGTATGTCAGACAGGTCCCTTCCCGTGTGTATGCTTTGAGAATGGCAATTCTGCTGAAATTGGAGAATTAGTCTGATTTATTCGTGTGTCTGTGACATCAGGTGGAAGAGGGAGCAGCTCTCCTACAAGGACAGGCTGAGGGAGCTGGGGGTGTTCAGCCTGGAGAAGAGAAGGTTCCAGGGAGATCTAATAGCAGCCTGCCAGTGCCTGAAGGGAGCTACAGGAAGGCTGCAGAGAGATTGTTTGCAAAGGCCTGCAGGGACAGGACCAGGGGCAGTGGCTTCAAACCAGAGCAGAGCAGATTGAGATTGGATGTGAGGAACAAGTTCTGCACCAGGAGGGTGGTGAAACACTGGAACAGCCTGGAGAAGAGGAGGCTCAGGGGAGACCTTCTTGCTCTCTGCAACTCCCTGAAGGGAGGCTGTAGCCAGGTGGGGTTAGTCCCAGGCAAGCAGCACCAGGACAAGAGGACACAGTCTCAAGCTGTGCCAGGGGAGGTTTAGGCTGCCTGGAGATATTGAAGGTGAGTCTGGACAGAGCTCTGGGCAACCTGATCTAGCTGAGGATGTCCCTGCTGACTGCAGAAGGGTTGGACTGGATGAGCTTTGGAGGTCCCTTCCAACTCAGGTCATTCTATGACTCTGTGGCACTGATGCCCACAGAATTCATAGGTTCATCGAAAGGAAGCTCACGAATCATCTGGTCCAACCTCCCTTGGTCCATTGGAGATCTTCAAGAAAAGTCTGGATGAGGCACTTACTGCCATGGTCTAGTTGAATGGATAGGGCTGGGTGATAGGTTGGACTGGATGATCTTGGAGGTCTCTTCCAGCCTGGTTGATTCTGTGATTCTATGATTTACAGCCCCAAAGGTCTCATCACCAGCTCACTGATGAGTTGGATGTGCTACACCTGACTCATTAAGGATCATGGTGGTGAAAACATCAGTTAGGGTTTGGAGAGGCTTCATTTAAGGGGGGATTTAATAGCATTTTTAACACATAAAACATCTTGGGCCCAGAGTTAGAAGAGGTTTGTAATGGTTTATTTAAATCCCAGAGTTGAATACACAGTTCCTGATTAAAGGAGTCCTAAGTGCTGTGTCCCAGTGTGTTAGTGTGCTGGGCTGAAACATCTGCTGGGTAAGGAGGATGCTTTTGGAGTGAGTGTCCCTCTAGGACCCTTGTGAAGTTAAGCTGTGGTTTTCAAAATGCTTGCAGATTTTTGGCAG
This sequence comes from Melanerpes formicivorus, assembly GCF_026170545.1. Classification (NCBI taxonomy): domain Eukaryota; kingdom Metazoa; phylum Chordata; class Aves; order Piciformes; family Picidae; genus Melanerpes; species Melanerpes formicivorus. The sequence continues at coordinate 1,082,342 of NW_027142418.1, read as the reverse complement.
CATTATGTGTTCTGTCTGCTGAGCCACATTAGCTCACAGAGCTAGTGCCTCCAGTACATCCTAGGAATCACAGATGGGCTAAACTTAGGGGTTTTAGAGATAAAACCAGAATTGGGCACTTAGTGGAAATCACAGAATGCGAGGTTCAAAGGGACCCCAGGGATCATCTGCTCCAACCTTTCTAAGTGATGGTGGAGCTGGAATGAGCTGGGCCAGCAGCCTGGCAAGTTCAGTCTGGAAACTGCCCAATGCAGGGACTCCACTGCTGCCCTTGGGAGGTGATTCCAGTCTCTGACTCTGCTCATGGGGAACATTTTCTTCTGGAGTCCAGTGGGAATGCCCTCAGCAGTAACTTGTCCCCAGCAACCCTTGTCTCCTCCATGGAGCTCCTTGTACAGAGGGAGTCTCCATCCTCCTAGTAGCCAAGCTTTCTGTATTGATCCATGGCAAGAAGGCCTCCCCTAAACCTCTTCTCCAGGCTGAGCAACTGCAGCTCTCAGCTTTTCCATGTGAGTATGGCAGTTCTACCAAAAAATGCTGAAGAGATCTCTCTTGCTCCTTTTCCTTCTGCTAAGCTAAAGAGCACAAGAGACAGGGCTTGCTTCTTAAAGTATGTCAGTCCAGGACTGAAGTCTCTTAAACATGGCTTGGGTTTTGACAGCCTCTTCTCCTTGGTGCCAAGCGACTGGATCAGATGAAATGGATACAAACGGTGCCAGGGGAGGTCCAGGCTGGGTAATAGGAAATATTTCTTCACTGACAGGATTCTCAAACGTTGGAACAGTCTGCCCAGGGTAGTGCTGGGCTCACCAATCCCTGTTGTGTGGAGCTGGCACTTAGGGACACGGTTTAGTGTTGACCTTGTAGTGCGGGGTCAAAGGTGGGACTGGATGAGCGTGGAGGTCTCTTCTAGCCCAAGATATTCCCTGATTCTGCAGCACATTTCCTACAAGAACTGTGATTTCTAAACAAGGGGCAGGGGGGAAATGGCTGTGCCACTCCTACCTCTGTCTCCCCCTGAAAGACTCAGATGTGGTTTCCCTTCCTGTGCCCTCCTGGCAGAAACTGTTGCTGGCATTTCCAAGTTTGTTTTTCACAGTTAAGTACAGGAATGGCATTTAAATGTTCATTCCTGCTGAGTGTGATTTGTGCCTTTATCCTCAGTTATCATCCTCCTGTGGTTAGAGTTTTGCTGGCTTGGGGCTGAGCAGGGCTATGATCTCTGCTCCCAGCGTTTGTGTTTATCAAGACATAATTGCGGGGATAAGCAAACTTCCCAGGGGGCTTCAGAAACCTTTCTAACCTTCAGAAAGTTTCCCTCCTTTCATTGTGAAGCTGCAACCACAGGAGACATAGCTCACTTTGAAAAGCTGTGCTGGATTTTTTTCCCCTTTCTGGCTGAAAGAAGGAAAAAGAAGAGTTGTTCACCACACCACGTCCCAGGGCTGGCTCGTGGCACAGCTGCACAGACCCTTGTGCCAGCACAGGGCTGCAGAGGTGGCAGGGCTGCCTCTGTCACTGTTTGATTCAGCAGGCTCAACTCTTGTCCCAGAGTGGTGGGATCCCCAGCCCTGAAGGGGTTTTGGGCCTGAGGAATCATAGAATCAACCAGGTTGGAAAAGACCCCAGAGATCATCAAGTCCAAACCATTGCCTACTACTTAACACCTCCTAACAACTAAACCATGGCTCCAAGTGCCACATCCAATCTCCTCTTGAACACCTCCAGGGATGGTGACTCCACCACCTCCCTGGGCAGTACATCCCAATGGCCAATCTCTCTTGCTGGGAAGAACTTTCTCCTCACCTCCAGCCTAACCTCCCTTGGCACAGCTTGAGATTGTGTCCTCTTGTTCTGGTGCTGGTTGCCTGGGAGAAGAGACCAACCCCCTCCTGGCTATGACCTCCTTTCAGGTAGTTGTAGACAGCAATAAGGTCTCCCCTGAGCCTCCTCTTCTCCAAGCTAAGCAACCCCAGCTCCCTCAGCCTCTCCTCACAGGGCTGGGCTCCAGACCCCTCCCCAGCTTTCTTGCCCTTCTCTGGACACCTTCCAGCAGCTCCAGCAGCTCAACATCTTTCCTAACCTGAGGAGCCCAGAACTGGACACAGGACTCAAGGTGTAGCCTAAGCAGTGCTGAGCACAGGGCACAATGACTTCCCTGCTCCTGCTGGCCACACTGTTCCTGACCCAGGCCAGGATGCCCTTGGCCTTCTTGGCCACCTGGGCACACTGCTCGAAGAAATGTGAATGCAAGTTTGATAATAATCTGAGGAACCTAATGAGATTCTCTAGGACAGATAGTACAGAACCAAGTGTGAACCTGACACAAGTGGAGTGACTCCAGAGAAGCTGACTTCCACTAGAGCCAGATCTAAGTTTTGCTACTGAGGTCTGACAACTCTTACCCAAACCCTGGGGCAGGCTGCCCAGAGGAGCTGTGCAGACTCCTCTGGAGACATTCAAACCCCTCCTGGATGCATTCCTGTGCGGACTGCCCTGGGTGATGATCCTGCTTTTGGCATGGGGGTTGGACGGGGCAATCTCTGGAGGTGCCTTCCAGCCTCTCACGTTGTCATTCTGTGACTCTGTGACTTATTTCAGACTGGCACCTGCCACCTTGTGGCACATTCACATGCTGCAGCTGTTCTTCTTCCAGCTCTGGGAACTGGAACCGGAGAGACTGGAACCTTGCTGGGCAGACCAGGACCTGGTGGTGTTGCTCAAAAGCTGTCTGAACATGAGCCAACAGTGTGCTCTGGTGGTCATGGAGGCCACCAACGTCCTGAGCTGGATCAGCAGCAGTGTGACCAGGAGAAGGGGAGGGATTTTACTCCTTCACTCACAACTGGTGAGGTTCACATCTCAAGTACTGGGTTCAGTTTTGGGGCCCTCATTCCAAGAAGGACATTGAGAGGCTGGAGCAGGTCCAGAGAAGGGCAACAAAGCTGGGGAAGGGTCTGGAGAATAGGGCTGGGGAGGAGCAACTGAGGGAGCTGGGGGTGTTTAGTGTGGAGAAGAGGAGGCTGAGGGGAGACCTCCTTGCTCTCTACAACTCCCTGCAAGGAGGAGAGAGGTGGGGGTTGGTCTCTCTAGTGAATCAGGTGATTGGATGAGAGGAAATGGCCTGAAATTGTGCCAGGGGAGGTTTAGGTTGGAAATTAGGAACCATTTCTTTGCTTCAAGAGTAGTCAGGGATTGGAACAGGCTGCCCAGGGAGGTGGTGGAATCCCTATCCCTGGAGGTGTTCAATGAAAGTGTAGCCATGGCACTTGGGGACATGGTTTGATGGCCATGGGGGTGTTCAGTTGATGGTTGAACCTGATCATCTCAGAGGCCTTTTCCAACCAAACCAATTCTATGGCTTTTTGATTAAACACTTTGTTAAGGTTCTGCCCTCTCTTTAAACTGCTTGGAGTGCTGTGGGTACAGAGATAAGACTCAGCTGTGAAGCTGCAGTGCTTCATCTCAGTAGCTCCTGCATAAATGAAGATCTCAGCTACTGGGCTTGGCGGTGTTTTGCACCACACAGTTGGGCCAACATCAAGCTGCAAGCTGCACCAGGGGAGGTTCAGGCTGGATACTAGGAAATAGTTCTTCGCTGAAAGGCTTCTCAAACATTGGAAGAGGCTGCCTGGGGCAGTGATGAAGTCATCATCCATGGGGTTGGACCTTTGCAAAGATGACTCCAGGTTTCACCGCAGGCCTCTCATTTGCAGTGTTTGTGCAGGCACATTACGCCTTGTACAATGTCCCTCCTGCTGATGATGAGCCTCAGCACCATGAGAAGAGAACAGATGACAGGGAGGCACAGTCAGCGGGAGGAAGTAGCATGAGAGGCTGCTTCTGGCACTGGGAGAGTGCTCAGTGGAACGTGGAAGTGCTGTTGTGAGCATGGAAAGTGCACCCCAAGTATGCAGGTTCACTGGAGCCCATGGACCCTCTGCATAGTGTATGACTGTGTTGCTGGAACTTGTTCAGCTTTTGCCTTCCCACATTTTCTTGGAAAAGAGGTGATCTCTGCTGCCACAGCTGCCCCAAGATCTTTTGCCTGGGGCTGTGTTTTGGTGACATCTCCTACTCATCCCTCCTGTCCTCTGGCATCCAGCAGCATGAGGATGGAAGCCTCTGACTGTGAGTTAGGTTTAAGTTTCAAAGCAGGACAAGTCCAGTAGGTACAGTTGTGCTTCCTGTCATGCTCATTTCATGTCCTTTGGTTCAGTTTCATGTGGATCAGTTCCTGTTTCTTCTAAAATGATGCAAATCACAGAATGCTCAGGTTGGAAGGGACCTCAGAGATCATCTGCTCCAAACTACCTGTTGAAAGGGCTGGGACACCTCTCGGCTAGACTCAGCTGCTCAAGGTCTCATCCAGCCTGGCTTTGAACACCTCCAGGAAGGAGGCAGCCACAGCCTCCCTTGACAACCTATTCCAGAGCCTCACCACACTCACACCGAAGAACTTCTTCCTCAGCTCCACTCTGGTCATATTTGAAGAGCCATTTGGTTTGCCTGTGGCCTTGTCTCCCTCCTGTAAACATTTGTGCCAGTACAAACAGGATCACAGGTCACAGGATGCTAGAAGAAAGGTTGGGAGGGACCTCTGAAGAGCTTCATGTCCAAGAGCAGGACCACAGAATCCAGCACAGGTCACACAGGAACACATCCACACAGGGCTGCAAAGGCTCCACAAAAGGAGACTCCACAACTTCTCTGGGCAGCCTGCTCCAGGGCTCTGGGACCCTCACAGTCAAGAAGTTCCTCCTCATGTTGAGGTGGAACCTCCTGTGCTGGAGTTTCCATCCATTGCCCCTTGTTCTATCCCAGGGCACAGTGAGCAGAGGCTGTCCCTGTCCCTTCTTTCCTGACCCCCAGCCCTCAGCTATTGATAGACATTGATCAGATCCCTCTCAGTCTTCTCTCCAGACTAAATAGCCCCAGTGCTCTCAGCCTCTCCTCCCCAGGCAGTGCTGCAGTCCCTTCAGCATCCTTGTAGCCCTCCCTTGGACTCTCTCCTGCAGATCTCTGTCCCTCCTGAACTGGGGAGCCCAGAGCTGGATGCAATATTGCAGGTGAGATCTCACCAGGGCAGAGTATAGGGGGAGGAGAACCTCCCTGGATCTGCTGGCCACACTCCTCTGAATGGACCCCAGGATCCCATTGGCCTTCTCGGCCCCCAGGGCACAAGAGCACAGATCTGGAGTCTTCTGTGCAGAGTTTCAGCTGACAGGCAGCTGCTTTCCTGCAGGAACAGCAATGGAGACTTGGTTCTTTGGGAGCCTAAAGCCATAGACCTTGCTTTCTCACAGCTGTTCTGCGAGTGGCTTTCCTGCTTCCCCCAAGTTACTTCAGTTAAACCCAGAGTGCTTTAAAATGGGAGCTGAACTCCAGGAAACTGCATTCAAGCTTCAGAGCTATTATGGAAGCCATTAAAAAAAAAAAAAAAAGGGAAAAGGGGAGGGAAAAACAATAAATAAAAACCCAGGAGTTTTCTGGAGGTGATTTGCTCAGCTCTGCTCTCAGTCTTCTTGTGTTTGCCAGACTGTGATCAAAAACATTTGGCAGGCAGGACTGGGTGGGGGGGAAAGTGAGCCAGCAAAGTTGAGCTGTCAGCTAGGCACGTCCAGAAAAGCCTTCCCCTGGCGTGGAAAACAGACTGTTTACAGAGATAATAAACATGCCCTCGAAAATGATGTTCCCTCTCCCTGGAACCATGGAAGGTCACGAGGCTCTGCCCCTCCAGAAGGAGCAGAACACTTTATGAGGCTTCTGTCAAAGCAGAGGATAAAAAATAAATAGACTGCACTAAAGAGGTGTCAGGCTGAGGGCTGCAATGTGCCTTCCTAACGCCTCCTGTCTTTGCCTCCCTGAGCTGTGGGATGCCTGCTGCCAGGCCAAAGGAAGCCCATCTGGAGGGGGAAGCGAGTCGGTGCCTTGCCCTGATGGATGGCTTGGTGTAATTAGCTTTGTGTTTCATCTCCCCAGGAAACCTTTAAACACTGAGATGTGTCGAAGCCAAAGAGAATTTATGGAGAAGTCTAATTTGCAGAAGTCCTTAGGGTGACTCAGCTGCTGGGTAGAGCCCCAGATGCTGAGTATCCACGAGGAATAAAAGCCTCCTCTGGCCAAGGCTTGGGTTTTTCCTGAGCCCTGATGACAGAGGAGTGAGCTGTAAGCAAGAGAGAAGGTGGTGGCTGGCTGCCTCAGCAGCTTAAGGAGGGCTGTGTTCCCCCAGAGTCCCAGAAGGGGTCCTAGCTCCTCAGCACTTCCAGATTTGCTCTGTTTGGGTTCCTCCTTCCTCCCCTGTAAATGTGAGGAACATGCAATCATGCAATCACAGAATCATTAGGGTTGGAAAAGACCTCTGAGATCATCAAGTCCAGCCATAATGCAGCTCCCATGACCACTGAACCATCCCCTGAAGCTCCACATCTCCATGCTTCTGGAACGCCTCCAGGCGTGGGGACTCCACCAACCTCCCTGGGCAAGCCTGTCCCAGTGCCTGACCACTCTTGCAGGAAAGAAGATAGTTCCTCATCTCCAACCTAACCTCCCCTGGTACAGCTTGAGCCCATTTCCTCTCACCCTGTTGCTGGCTGCTTGGGGACATCAGTCATTCCTGAGAGCCCAAGTGACACATCATAGCCTGCACACCTTCAGTGGGGAGCCTCAGCCACCTACTGCTGGTGCTCTTTGCTGCCAAGTGGTGACTGCCAGCAAGGTTCTGGTGGTTCTGGCCACAAACTACAGTACTTGCCAGGGTTGCCCTGCTAAGTGCTGTCTGGGGCAGTCTAGCAGCAGGTGGTATTTCTGTAGGAGAACTTAGGTGAGGGAACCACAAGACCTTTTCACTTGGTAGACACTACCAGCTGCTTGCAAATGGAAGTCTGTTTCTAAGCCTGGCTGTACCACAGCATCTCTGACTGTCACAAAACTCTGTGACCTCTGAGGGGCAAAGATAGCTGAAGGTTCAAAAAAGACAGGATGTGAGTTCTAGGTGGACAGTTTGAGTTACAGGCTGCACCATGTCAGAATTTCCACTGCCTCCTCAGGGAAACAAGGAGGTCAGCCTTTGTGAAGAGGTATCCCCTCCTCTGAGGCCTTGCACAGCTATTTTAGGGTGTCAGGGAGTGATAGGACTGGGGGGGATGCAGCAAAAGCAGAAGCAGGTAGATTGAGATTGGCTGTGAGGAAGAAGTTGTCCCCCATGAGGGTGGTGAGAGGCTGGCACAGGTTGCCCAGGGAGGTGGTGGAAGCCTCATGCCTGGAGGTGTTTTCAGCCAGGCTGGATGTGGCTGTGAGCAACCTGCTGCAGTGTGAGGTGTCCCTGGCCATGGCAGGAGGGGTTGGAGCTGAGTGATTCTTGAGGTCCCTTCCAACCCTGACAATTCTGTGATTCTTTTCCTCATATTCTTTCCAGGTAAAGGGAAGGGAGGGGAAGGGAAGGTTTGGGAAGGGAAGGGAAGGTTTGGGAAGGGAAGGTAAGGTTTGGGAAGGGAAGGGAAGGTTTGGGAAGGGAAGGGAAGGTTTGGGAAGGGAAGGTTTGGGAAGGTTTGGGAAGGGAAGGTTTGGGAAGGGAAGGGAAGGTTTGGGAAGGTTTGGGAAGGGAAGGGAAGGGAAGGTTTGGGAAGGGAAGGGAAGGTTTGGGAAGGGAAGGTTTGGGAAGGGAAGGTTTGGGAAGGGAAGGGAAGGTTTGGGAAGGGAAGGGAAGGTTTGGGAAGGGAAGGGAAGGGAAGGTTTGGGAAGGGAAGGGAAGGGAAGGGAAGGGAAGGGAAGGGAAGGGAAGGGAAGGGAAGGGAAGGGAAGGGAAGGGAAGGGAAGGGAAGGGAAGGGAAGGGAAGGGAAGGGAAGGGAAGGGAAGGGAAGGGAAGGGAAGGGAAGGGAAGGGAAGGGCAATCTTCATTTGCTGGCTGTTTAGATTCTGTTTGGTTATAAGTCACAAGCCCACTGCATTGTCCATCAGCTGTGCACCACGCAGCAGATGCTGCTGCAGCCTGGGCTGTACATAATCTGGATGAAGAATTAACACCCATGTCTAAACACAACACAAACTCTCCATGGGCAATCTTCAGCCTCAGCTGTGCAGGGCTTTTTTTTCTCTTTTATTCTGAGCTCTTTTGGCCACAGAGGTGATTTTTCACCCCTCTCTCTCCCCCATATGGTGTTAATTCACTGGGTTTGGATGTCACCCATGCAAAGGAACTGGAAGGGATTTCCTTGGCCAGCAAAGCCTGAGGATAAAAAGGTTGGTGTTTATACAAACGTCACACTCAAAGGCTCCTCCATAGCTTGTTAGAGGATTGCTATCATTTCAGACTCAAAAGGCACTCATTCAAGAGCTCCTCCAGAGAGGGAAAAGCTGACCCTGACTTTCCACTCGTGTGTTGCTCCTCTGATCCCTCAGCAGAGCAGCAGAGCAGCAAGCAGGCTGAAAGAAGAGCAGAGCAATTTGAAGAGGGTTTGAAAGATCTGCAAAGGGCTGTAGGATGAGTCGGGTCACAGTATCACAGTATCACAGTATCACTTAGGTTGGAAAGGACCTTGTGGATCATCGAGTCCAACCTATCAACACAGACCCCATGACTAGACCATGGCACCAAGTGCCACGTCCAATCCCCTCTTGAACGCCTCCAGGGATGGTGACTCCACCACCTCCCTGGGCAACCCGTTCCAATGACTAATGACTCGCTCGGTATCACAGTATCACAGTATAACTAAGGTTGGAAGAGACCTCGAGGATCATCGAGTCCAACCTATCAACACAGACCCCATGACTGGACCATGGCACCAAGTGCCACATCCAATCCCCTCTTGAACACCTCCAGGGATGGTGACTCCACCACCTCCCTGGGCAGCACATCCCAATGACGAATGACTCTCTCGGTGAAGAGCTTCCTCCTCACCTTGAGTCTAAACCTCCCCTGGCGCAGCTTGAGACTGTGTCCCCTTGTTCTGGTGCTGGTTGCCTGGGAGAAGAGACCAACCCCTTCCTGGCTACAACCACCTTTCAGGGAGTTGTAGAGGGCAATGAGGTCACCCCTGAGCCTCCTCTTCTCCAGGCTAAACCGTCCCAGCTCCCTCAGCCTCTCCTCACAGGGCTGTGCTCAAGGCCTCTCCCCAGCCTTGTTGCCCTTCTCTGAACACCTTCAAGTGTCTCAATGTCCTTCTTAAACTGAGGGGCCCAGAACTGGACACAGGACTCAAGGTGTGGCCTAACCAAAGCAGAGTACAGGGGCACAATGACCTCCCTGCTCCTGCTGGCCACACTATTCCTAATGCAGGCCAGGATGCCCTTGGCCCTCTTGGCCACCTGGGCACACTGCTGGCTCATGTTCAGGTGGCTGTCGATCAGCACCCCCAGGTCCCTCTCTGTTTGGGAGCTCTCCAGCCACTCCGACCCCGGGTCTGCAGCTCGCCGCTCTTGATGGCTCTCAGGCTTGGTGTGCGCTGGGAAGCTCAGCATGAGGCAGCTCCAAGTGCAGTGGAGCTGACATTTGGGCGATCATCTGTTGCTGCGAGGTGTTGAGAAGTGAAATTCCCTGCGGCAGCTGATCTGTAGGTGCAGGTCTGAGTCTGTGCTGGAAGGCAATGCTCAGTCACGGGGGGAGGTGGGAGAGAGCTTTCCAAGTTGTTAGGTACAATCCCAGCAGTGACTCACTGGCTTCCTCCCCTCTAATCAAAATATCAGCAATAGATAAATATATTTAGGAGGAAGGAGCTTTGAAGAGCAAAAGCCTTGGAAAAGGGCTGCCTCAGAGACTCCCTGGAGTGCCTGCTGGGCAGAGAGCTCCCAGCCTGTGGAGGCAGCAGAGGGGAGAGCCAAAAAGACTCATCACAGTTGGTGCTGGGGAGGAATCCAAAAGGGAGTGCCGTGGTCTCCTGCAGCTTCATGGAGGTGAGGTGATCACAGACTCGCTGAATGGTTTGGGTTGAGAGGGACCTTAAAGATCATCCAGTTCCCACCCCGCTGCCCTGGGCAGGGGACAACTCCCACTAGGCCAGGTTGCTCAAGGCTCCATCCAGACTGCCTTTCAACACTTCCAGCCTTGGAGCCTCTAGAACATTGTGGAGCAACCTGTTCCAGTGCCTCACCACCCTCCTGGGGAAGAATTTCTTCCTAATGTCTCATCTCAACCCAGCTTCTTCCAGTCTGAAGCCATCACCCCTTGTCCTGTCACTCCAGGCCTTTGTAGAAAGTCCCTCCCCAGCTCTCCTGTAGCCTCCTTCAAATACTGGATAGTTGCTGAGATTATCAAGGCCTCCCCAGAGCCTTCTCCAGGCTGAACAGCCCCAACTGTCTCAGCCTGTTTTCATAGGAGAGGTTCTTCAGCTCTCTGATCATCTTTGTGGCCTCTTCTGGACCTGCCCCAACAGCTCCAGGTCCTTCTTGTGTTGGAGGCTCCAGAGCTGGGTGCAGTTCTCCAAGTGGGGTCTCCGCAGAGCAGAGCAGAGAGAGCAGAGCTGAGAGAGCAGAGCTGAGAGAGCAGAGCTGAGCAGAGCAGAGGGGCAGAATCCCCTCCCTTGAGCTGCTGCCCACATTGCTGGGGATGCTGCCCAGGACAGTTGGGTCTGGGCTACAAGAGCACATTGCTGGCTCTTGTTGAGCTTCTCCTCACACAGCACCCCCAAGTCCTTCTCCTCAGCACTGGTCTCTATCCATTCTTTATCCACCCTGCATTTGTGATAAGAATTGCCCCAACCCAGGTTCAGGACCTTGCACTGGGTTTGAACTTCATGAGGATAGCTCCAGCCCACCTCACAAAGCTGTCAAGGTCCCTCTGTGACGTGCAGCCAGAGGGAGCAGAGGCAGAGTCTTGTGTGGGTTTGAGGAGATGCTGCCATGGACTTTCTGTATCCCCTTTTCCTGCATGGCTGAAACATCATCTCCCAGCCTGAGCACACAGAGACCTGGGGAGGTTCCAAGGCAGGAATCACAGAGCCACAGAATTGTTAAGGTTGGAAAAGACCTTAAAGATTGAGTCCCACCACAACCCAGCTCCCATGACCACTAAACTCTGTCCTGAAGCTCCACATCTACAACTTCTGGAACACCTCCAGGGATGGGGACTCCACCACCTCCCTGGGCAGCCTGTGGCAATCCCTGACCACTCTCACAGCAAAGAAATTGTTCCTACTCTCCAACCTAACCCTCCCCTAGCACAACTTCAGCCCAATTCCTCTTGTCCTATTGCTGGGTACTTGGGAGAAGAGACCAACATCAGCCTCATGGCAGCCTCCCTTGCTGTAGAGAGCAATGAGGTCTCCCTTCAGCCTCCTCTTGTCCACACGAAACACCTCCAGCTCCCTCAGCTTTTCCTCATATGGTGCCCTCCAAATGCCTCAGCAGCCTCATTGCTCTTCTCTGGCCACCCTCCAGCACCTCAATGTCTTTCCTGTCCTGTGGTGCCCAGATTTGAACCCAGTGCAGAGATGTTCTTTTGCAGAGGCTGTTGATGACCTGAAGAGCTGGTGTCTGAGCTGCTGGATGTGCAGCTGCATTGCTATTGCCAGTTACACACCAAACCCTCCCCAAACCAATGCCATTGCTAACATCACAGCTTTTGCATGTTCACAAAGATGTGGAGCAGAACTTTCCTTGTCTGAACCAAAATCTTGTGACTTGAAACCCCCAAACTCTTTTGCTGGAACTTCCTTTGGGATGTGAAGGGAAGAAACATGCCCTGCAGTTGATTCCTCTGAGTAAGCCAAGGGCAAATTCCCTGATCCAAACTGGTGGAAAGATTTGCATTATCTCTGGAGAGACCTTCTTGTGGCCTTGCAGTATCTGAAAGAGGCTCCAAGAAAGCTGGGGAGGGACTTTTGAGGGTGTCAGGGAGTGATAGGACTGGGGGGGATGGAGCAAAACTAGAAATGGGGAGATTGAGATTGGATGTTAGGAAGAAGTTGTTGCCCATGAGGGTGGTGAGAGACTGGCACAGGTTGCCCAGGGAGGTGGTGGAAGCCTCCTGCCTGGAGGTGTTTGCAGCCAGGCTGGATGTGGCTGTGAGCAACCTGCTGTAGTGTGAGGTGTCCCTGCCCATGGCAGGGGGATTGGAACTGGCTGATCCTTGAGGTCCCTTCCAACCCTTACAAGAAGGATGGAGAGAGACTGTTTGCAAAGGCCTGCAGGGACAGGAGCAGGGGCAATGGCTTCAAACCAGAGCAGAGCAGATTGAGATTGAATGTGAGGAACAAGTTCTGCACCAGGAGGGTGGTGGAACACTGGAACAGGTTGCCCAGGGAGGTGGTTGAGGCTCTATGCCTGGAGATCTTCAAGGTGAGGCTGGAGAGGGCTCTGGGCAACCTGATCTAGTTGGGGATGTCCCTGCTGAGTGCAGAGAGGGTTGGACTGGATGAGCTTTGGAGGTCCTTTCTAACCCAGACCAGTCTATGATTCTATAGGCAGTTCTGCTGAATCTCTTTAGTCTGAAGCTCTTTTCACCATTTTTCTGTTGACTTTGATGTCCAACACTGTTGTGCAGGAACAAGCACAGGCAGCTGGGAGGCTGGAAGCTGATCTGGCTCTCGGTGAGAGGTATTCCACATCTGTAAAAGGGACACAACATGGTCAGTCCTCACCTACCACTGCCCTGCTCTGTGGCTTTGGGGCCTGACCAGCAGATGCCTGCTGGCATCTCTTTGCTTGCCTTACTGGCAACACAGTGTTGCAATGCAGTGGAGCATCTCCAGAGAAGGGCAATGAGCCTGGTCTGGGGAATTGTGAGGAACCTGGGGCTGTTTAGCCTGGAGACAAAGGAGGCTGAAGGGAGAGCGTCTCACTCTCTACAACTCCCTGCAAGGAGGCTTGGGGGGAGGCCATTGTTGGCCTCTTCTCTCAAGCAACAAACAATAGGATGTGATGAAATGGCCTCAAGCTGTGCCGGAGGAGGTATGGCTTGGACAATAGGGAAAAAATTCTTTATTGAAATAGTGGTCAGGGATTGGCACAGGCTGCCCAGGGAGGTGGTGGAGTCACTATCCCTGGAGGTGTTCAAGAAACTGTGGCCATGGCACTTGGGGACACGGTTTAGTGGCCATGGTAGTGTTAGCTCAATGGTTGGACTTGATCTTAGAGGGGTTTTCCAGCCTTAATGATTCCAGGATTTGGTGCTTTAAACCTGTTCTGCTGTCAGTCTCCTGCCCTGTGACATGGGTTAGTGTGCCATAATTTAACATTGAGGCATTCCCTCTTTCATAGGATCACAGAATGGCTCAGGTTAGAAGGGACCTTAGAGATCATCTACCCCAACCCCCTGCCATGGGTAGGGACACCTCTCAACTAGACCAGGTTGCTCAAGTTCCCTCCAGGGAAGGGGAATCCACAACCTCTCTGGGCAACCTATTTCCAGACTTTCTCTTTTCCTTCCCAACAAAGTGGTTCTGTTCCGCGCTTTCCGTACCTGAGCGCTTTCGCCGCCAGCCCAGCAGCTGCGCTCTGCTGGGTTAGAACCCCAAAAAGCCAAACCCGGTGCCCAAACACCGCCCCGAGCTTTGGGGGAGGGCAGGGCTGTCGGGACAGGGCTGCTGTGCGAGCAGGGGTGGACAAGCCCGCGGCGCTCCGATTTCCCGGGACGTGGCGGATCTGCGCCAGTAGGGGGCAACAGCTGTCTCCGGACGCGGCTCTTCCCCGCGGTCGCCAGAGGGCGCCCGCGCCCCAGTCTGCGGCCGGAGCCCTGCCGCCGGCCCCGCGCTGTGCCGCTCCACTGCGCACCGGGAGGAGGTGTCCGGGAGGGCTGGAGGGGCCCCGCCGTGCAGGGCTGCGGGGGCGCTCCAAGGCTGCAGAAAAGCGGAGGGAAGAGCCACGGAGCAAGCGATGGGAGGCAGGGAACCGAACGAAGCCAACCCATCCCCAGCGCTGAGCCATCAGGCGGCTCTGGGAATCGCAAACTGGAGTCCAAACCTCTGCGAGTGTCAGAATGAGCCTAAGCTGTTCAAGCTGCTTAAGCGATCACGGCCATGGATGGGTTTGAAATTTACTTTTGGACACCGTAGCTAGGGTTCTGCCCTGTCCATGGGACAGCAATGTGTCCTGGTGGCCAAGAAGGCCAATGGGATCCTGGGCTGCATTCAGCAGAGTGTGGCCAGCAGATCCAGGGAGGTTCTCCTCCCCCTCTCCTCTGCCCTGCTGAGACCTTACCTGGAATATTGCATCCAGCTCTGGGCTCCCCAGTTCAAGAGGGACAGGGAACTGCTGGAGAGAGTCCAAGGGAGGCTACAAGGATGCTGAAGGGACTGCAGCACTGCCTGGGGAGGAGAGGCTGAGAGCCCTGGGGCTTTTTTGGTCTGGAGAGAAGACTAAGAAGGGATTTAATAAATGTCCATAAATACCTGAGGGCTGAGTGCCAAGATGAAAGGGACAGCCTCTTCTCCTTTGCACCCTGTGGTAGGACAAGGGGTAATGGATATAAACTGCAGCACAGGAGGTTCCACCCCAACATGAGGAGGAACTTCTTGACTGTGAGGGTCCCAGAGCCCTGGAGCAGGCTGCCCAGAGAGGTTGTGGAGTCTCCTTCTCTGCAGCCTTTTGAGACCCATCTGGATGTGCTCCTGTGTGTCCTGTGCTGGATTCTATGGTCCTGCTCTGGCAGGGGATTGAACTTGATGATATTTGAAGGTCCCTCCCAACCCCTAACATATTGTGATCCTGTGATCCTATCATACATATGAACTAAGTAAGAACCAAGTACCCAACAACAGGATGAGAGGAAATGGGCTGAAGTTGTGCCAGGGAAGGGTTAGGTTGGATATTAGGAACAATTCCTTTGCTGCAGGAGTGGTCAGGGACTGGAGCAGGCTGCCCAGGGAGGTGGTGGAGTCCCCATGCCTGGAGGTGTTGAAGAAGTTTGGAAATGTGGCACTTGAGGATACAGTTCAGTGGTCATGGGAGCTGGGTTATGGTTGGACTCGGTCATCTTCAAAGTCTTTTGCAGCCTTAATGATTCTGTGACTCTATGCTCACTGCAGTGTGGGCAATGTGAGTCGTTCTGGTTTTGCCTGATGAGGACAGCAAGGCTCCTTCTGGTGACTTCAGTCAGAGCAAGGCTTTCGCCCATGGCACTGAGAATCCCTGCTACAGCATCAGGGGCCTGAAGGTCTTCTGAGCATCCCTGTCCACCTGTGCAAGAAGGAAAGACCTAAAGCCCAGTCAAGGTGTTGCCTGTAGGGTCAGACTGGAAGTCAGAAAGCATCCCACTTCTTTAAATCTTGTAAGTGTGCTGGTCTTTCTTAGGGCTAATTTAGCAAGCCCTATAATTGTCATTAATCACTGCTTAGAGAGGAGAGGAAACCTCTTCCTGCAATATCCTAGGCTCATTGTACCTTTCAGGTGGTTGCAAGGCCTGTGCATTTCCCTGAGAGTGATTAATTCCTTCACACAGCCTCTTCCCCTTGTAGGAGAATCACAGAACTGTTGATGTTGGAAGAGGCCTTGGAGATCATCAAGTCCAACCAGTCCCCTGGAGCTCACAACCCCACCACTGATGCTGAGCCACTGCCACTAAACCACATCCCTCAGCACCCTATCCATACATCTTTTAAACACCTCCAGGGATGATGACTCCACCACCTCCCTGGGCAGCCTGTCCCAATGCTTGTGAAGAAACTTTCCCTAATATCCAACCTGAACCTCCCTTGGCACAACTTCAGCCCATTTCCTCTGGAAGCTCAAGGAGAATTCCTGTCTACAGACTGACCTCTGTTGACATTGATTCCTTTAAAGTATGGCATTAATGTATGACCTCCCTAATTCCCTGTTTCACTCTAAATTACACTGGGGCATGAACAGCCCTTCTGGCCAAGAAGGCCAAGGGCATCCTGGGGTCTGTTAGAAGGGCTGTGGTGAGTAGGTCAGAGAGGCTCTCCTCCCCCTCTGTGCTGCCCTGCTGAGGCCACATCTGGAATATTGTGTCCAGTTCTGACCCTCTCAGGTCAAGAAGGACATCAGGGAACTGCTTGAGAGAGTCCAGCCCAGAGCCCCCAAGCTGCTGCAGGCAGTGGAACATCTCCCTGTGAGGCCAGGCTGAGGGAGCTGAGGCTTGGAGCTTGGAGCAGAGGAGCCTGAGGGCTGCCCTCATTGCTGGGGATAAAGATGTGCAGGGCTGGAGCCAGGCTCTGCTCAGGGATGGCCAAGGACAGCACAAGGGGCACTGGGGGCAAGCTGGAGCACTCTTGCCATGAAAAATGTTTCCTACTGTCCAGCCTCACTCTGCCCTGCTGCAGCTTGAGGCCATTCCCTCTTGTTCCCTCACTAATGACCTGTGAGCAGAGACCAGCAGCAGCCTCTCCACAACCTTCTTTCAGGGAGCTGTAGACAGCCAGGAGGTCTCCCCTCAGCCTCCTCTGTTTCACACTAACCATCCCCAGCTCCTTCAGTCTCTCTCCATCAAATTTATTCTCCAGACCCTTCCCAGCCTCCTTGCCCTCCTCTGCCCTGGCTCCAGCACCTCCACATCTCTCTTGGACTGAGCTGCCCAGACCTGGACACAGCACTCAAGGTGTGGCCTCCCCAGAGCTGAGTGCCAGGGGACAATCCCTGCCCTGCTCCTGCTGGACACAGCATTGCTGATCCCAGCCAGGATGCCTTTGGCTTTCTTGGCCACCTGGGCACACTGCTGGCTCCTGTTCAGCTGCTTGCCCCCAGGTCCCTTTCTGCCAGCAGCTTTCCAGCCACACTGCCCCAAGCCTGCAGCATTGCTTGTATGTAGGATGCACAGGATCTTCACACAGGTTGACTTACAGCATCAGAAGGGGAATGTTGGCTGAAACACCTGAACTACTGGAAGTTTGGGAGCTCCCTGCATTAGGAAATGGCATGAAAACCACACCAGGGGCCCATGGGCATGTACCTGTGACCATTGCTGCTGGCTCCCTACCGTCTCTCATGAAAATCAGGTTCCCTTACACCCAGATTCCACTCCCATTGAACTGAGGACATGACTGCCACCGGTGTCAGCAGCTTCAGGACCAGATCTTGTATCCACTTCAGTTCAATCACAGAATCACAGAATGGTTTCATTTGGAAGGAACCTTAAAGGTCATCTCATTCCAACCCCCTGCCATGGGCAGAGGCACCTTCCACCGCATCAGGTTGCTCAAGGCCCCATCCAGCCTGGCCTTGAACACCTCCAGGGAGGAGGCAGCCACAACTTCCACATATAGCCCCAAACTAAATCCCCTGTGGCAATGAGAGGCAAGTGCCCTTCAAACCAAACGTGTCACATGCAGCACAAGGCTGTGTGGAACAGGTCACATCAGCTGCTCTGGAAATGAAGGTTTAAAACACTAAATAAATTACTAGCCAATATCATACCAAGGGATACAGCAAAATGTAGTGCATCAGCACAAGGAACCCAGGGGTCTTCCTCCAGGGGTCTTCCTGGGCCAGGGCTGCCCACAGAGCTGAAGATGAGGAGGCCAAGCCCCTGCCTGCTCACCTGTGTCCCTCACACCAGCTGAGCAAAAGCACCTCTGGTGAACATTTTCAGCTCCTCTGCTGATTTATGGCCAAGACTCCTACAACAGGTTTCTAAGAATCCATTTCAATCTCAGCCAAGCCATGGAGATGAAAACAAAGACTCTTAGGAAGGTAGCATCCAGCAATAGCCTGGAGAAGAGGAGGCTCAGGGGAGACCTTCTTGCTCTCTCCCACTCCCTGAAGGGAGGTTGTAGCCAGGTGGGGGTTGGTCTCTTCTCCCAGGCAACCAGCTCCAGAACAAGAGGACACAGTCTCAAGCTGTGCCAGGGGAGGTTTAGGCTAAATGTGAGGGAGAAATTCTTCCCAGCAAGAGAGATTGGCCATTGGGATGTGCTGCCCAGGGAGGTGGTGGAGTCACCATCCCTGGAGGTGTTTAAGAAGAGCTGGGATGAGGCACTCAGTGCCATGGGTTAGTTTATTAGATGGTGCTGGGTGATAGGTTGGACTTAGTGATCTTGAAGGTCTTTTCCAACCTGGTTGATCCTGTGATTCTGTGAACCCTGACCTGCCTGGCACAATTTGATTCCAGCAACCCCAGAACCTCTGGCCTGTGGTGGGATGTGATGTTCAGTGTCTGATGCCTGGGAACCCGTGGATCTTTAACTGCCCTTGGTCATTAACCCTGCTGGCAGCAGGTTTTGCCCCAGTCCCCAGGGGCTGCTGTTTCCACTATGCCAAGTCTCAGCCACAGCAGACCACTTGGCCTGGCAGGTGGAATATCTGCAGCAGCCTGTGCTGCAAAGGGAGACTTCTGAAAGTGGAAGGCATTTAGGAGATGTCAGACACAGAGAGTTTTTCTGATGTGTTTCTCATGAGTCGAATTTTTTTCTCTGGGTGAGCCCAAGGCTGCAGAGCCTTCTCTGGTGTCAGGGCCATTCCTTCCTACAGGAATGGGAAGAGATTCTGTTTCTAATCCCTATTGTTAGGGACACTGCAGTGCTTTTTGTACCTGTGTTTTAGAGCAAGATATGAGCAAATCAACAGTGTGTTTAAGAAATAAACTAACAGAAAGGAAGCCTTCATCACGTCATTGTTTTACACTGTTTGGTTCAACAAGGCCAAGTGCAAGGTCCTGCATAAGGACTGAGGCAATCACAAGCACTGGTATAGGCTGGGCGGGGAATGGTTTGAGAGCAGCCCTGAAGAAAAGGCCTTGGGGGTGCTGGGGGAGGAGAAGCTCAACAGGAGCCAGCAGTGAGCACTTGCAGCCCAGAGAGCCAAGCAGAGCCTGGGCTGCAGCAAGAGAAATGTGGCCAGCAGGGCCAGGGAGGGGATTCTGCCCCTCTGCTCCACTCTGCTGAGACCACAGCTGGAGCTCTGCGTCCAGTTCTGGAGCCTCTGTGCCAGGAAGGATCTGGAGGTGCTGGAAGGTGTTCAGAGAAGGGCCACGAGGATGAGCAGAGGGCTGGAGCTGCTCTGCTGTGAGAACAGACTGAGGGAGTTGGGGTTGTGCAGTCTGGAGAGGAGAAGGCTCTGAGGAGCCCTTCTTGTGGCCTTGCAGTATCTGAAGGGGGCTCCAAGAAAGCTGGGGAGGGACTTTTGAGGGTGTCAGGGAATGATAGGACAGGGGGGGATGGAGCAAAACTAGAAGTGGGGAGATTGAGATTGGGTGTTAGGAAGAAGTTGTTCCCCATGAGGGTGGTGAGAGACTGGCACAGGTTGCCCAGGGAGGTGGTGGAAGCCTCCTGCCTGGAGGTGTTTGCAGCCAGGCTGGATGTGGCTGTGAGCAACCTGCTGTAGTGTGAGGTGTCCCTGCCCATGGCAGGGGGGTTGGAACTGGCTGATCCTTGAGGTCCCTTCCAACCCTGACAGTTCTGTGATTCTGTAATTTAATGTAAGCTATTTTCTGTGACTGACTCTCCAGTTTCAGGGGGGTTCAGTAGTGGTGCTGGTGAAAGACTGGGACATCAGAATTAATGTGATTTTAATATGTGTAAAACACCTTTCAGTTAGCCATTATTGTGTTAAATGACTCAAACATCTCCCTGCTGATCTATAAACCCAAACCATCAGATCCGATGTAGTACTCAAGAACTGGGAACCAAAACAAATAGGAGGTGGAACATAAAGCCATAAAACCAAGGAAAGGAGGTTTTTATTCTGTTCCTTCACTCCACTGTTAAAATCTGAAGGCCCCAGCAGACATAGCCATTAACTTCATTTTATGAACTATAAACAGTCCTGGTCCAGGCAGTCAGCTGTGCACAAGGTGAACAACCTAAGCACACACTGAAGGGTTTGCAGCACAGGGGCTGATATCATTAAGGACATCCTTAATTTGACAGCAGATACCAAGGCTACCAAGACTGCTTGCAGCTAGTACAAGAGATGCACCAGGGAAGTGATTGTCCCCCTGGAGCTCAGGCCACCCCTTGAGTGCTAGGTTCAGTTTTGGAGCTTTCATTGTAAGAAAGGCATTGAGGGGCTGGAGCAGGTCCAGAGAAGAGCAACAAAGCTGGGGAAGGGTCTGGAGAACAGGGCTGGGGAGGAGCAGCTGAGGGAGCCTGGAGAAGAGGAGGCTGAGGGAGACCTCATTGCTCTCTGCAGCTTCCTGAAGGGAGGTTGCAGTGAGGTGCAGCTTGGTCTCTTCTCCCTTAATAATAAGTGATAGGATGAGAGGAAATGGCCTCAAATTGCTCCAGGGGAGATTCAGGTTGAATGTCTAAAAAGAAACTTCTTCCCTGAAAGGGCTCTCAAAGCCTGGCACAGGTTGCCCAGGGAGGTGGTTGAATCGCCATCCCTGGAGGTGTTTCAGAGAGGCAGAGCTGTGGTGCTGAGGGCCATGGTTTAGCCCCAGCCTTGGTAGAGTTGGAGAATGGTTGGACTGGATGAGCTTAAAGGGCTTCTTCAACCTAAGCTATTCTATGATTCTATGATAAGGATAATTGAGTGTTTCCTGGACTGGGGAGTTATGCTGTCTAGAGCCCAAAGCCTGTGCACACCATGGCACTGCTTTCTGATAGGAGCTTTGGCTGGAGGTGCATGGTTGCACATGCTGCTAGCCAGGACACCAGGTTTAGGGGCTACAGGCACCAGGCTTTTGGCAGTGCTGGTGAGGGAGCTTCCAAACCCACAAATCTCTTCACAGAGGGGTGGGGTCGGAAGGGACATTCAGAGATCATATAATCCATCCCTACTGCTAAAGCAGGGCACCCACAGCAGCTTCCCTTGGATCACAATGGCTGGGGGCAGGGTGGAATCTCTCCAGAGAAGGAGACTCCACAGCTTCTCTGGGCAGCCTCTTCCAGCGCTCCAGCACCTTCCCAGCAAAGAATTTTCTTCTCCTGTCCCTTGTCCTGTCACTGGGCACCACTGAAAAGTGTCTAGCTCCACCCTCTTGCCCCCCACCCTTTAGCTCCTGTTGAGCATTGGTCAGATCCCTTCTCAGGCTGCTTTTCTGCAAGCTCAACAGCCCCAGGGCTCTCAGCCTCTACTCATAAGAGATGCTCCAGGCCCTTCAGCGTCCTCATGGCCCTCGTTTGGACTCTCTTCGGTAATTCCCTCTTTCTCTTGAACTGGGGAGCCCAGAACTGGATGTTGCCTCGCTAGGGCAGAGTAAAGGAGGAGGAGAACCTCTCCTGACCTACTGGCCACGAGGTCACGACTAGAAACCAGTTCACAGTAGGAGAGGCTCTCAGGAGAAATACTGCCCAGCCTGAAATCTAATCCCATTTGTGGCTCCTTACTGGTTTGTACTTCCAGTCATTGCAACCCTTGTCTGTGAACTTGGGGAAACAATAGAACTAATTAAAACGAAACAAAACCAAAAGCAAAACCAAACCAAACCCAACCCAAACCAAATCAAACAACACCCCCCCCCAAAATAACAAAACAAAACAAAACAAAGCAAATAACTTTTAAAATAATATATGGTTAAAAGAGAGAGAGAGAGAGAGAGATAAACACAGAGAGAGGCTTTCACAAGGTGTCTTACTGTACATTTTTGGTGTTGTACAAAAGGAAAGGATGCCGAGGCAATGCAGCTGCAGGGAAATGTGTGGGTTGGTGGTTGCAGATGACAGAGGAGTGTGACCTTCAGGCATGTGTTGTCCCCGGTGCTGGCGGTGGGGAGGGTGCCCTGGCGCACGGGGAGCGATTTTGCCGCTGTTCTACCGAATTTAAGTCAAATCTGTTCAGATACGAGCAGCTCCAGGGGTGGTTCCTCACGCTTGCGGAGCCCCGGAAGGAACGAGGCACGTCTGGTTTGTGAGAGCCGTCGAAACGGGCAGGGGTAGCGAGGGTAAAACACTTCCTATGGCAGGGCAATAAGGGGGCTGCCTCAGGTATAATCGCGTCCCCTAAATGTGCCTTTCCGAGATAATTAAAGAGCCGAACAGCCTGATGAGGCCAGGTGTGCGCCGAAAATCGTTTCGGAGGGGTGCGTGTTTCCGTGCTGCTGCAGCCTCACTCGGCCGCTCCAGCAGAGCGGATTACTCAGGACGGAGCTATTCCCTCAGCCCCATCAGCCTGTGATGTCACGTTTTCCACTCTTCCCACCACTTTGTGGATTTCCTGAATATGAAGTGCCGTAAGAAGCGAGCAAGTCGGAGGTTCTGGGACCGATTCCCCTCCTCGGACATCCTGCAGCCCTGGCAACGATGTACTCGCAACGACATGCGGGTCATCCCCGCTTCCCTGCAGCCGGGGACGGGGAGACGGCGGCGGGCAGAGCCCTGCAGCTCGGGGAGCTCCTGACTGGGGCGAGCTCCGGGGACTGGGTCCCACCGGCTGCCGCCGCGGAGACACGAACGGAACTTGGGGATGGGGGTTTAGAAAAAAATAGAGAAGTGTTTGGATTTGAAATGCATCGGGAGCTCTGATAGAAAACCCGCTCATTAATTAATCGAATTAATCTTCAGGGCGGGCTGCGCAGCTTGTGAGAGCAGAGCTGCGGGACGGCCTCTCTGCCTCTCCCGGCAAGGCAGAGTGGAGTGCGGACCGGGCACCCAGAACTTCGATGTGGGAGCACTTGCAGGGAGCCCTGCGAGGCGACCGAGCCGTCAGCGGGGGCCGTGCTCTGTCTGAGCGCTGCAGCGCTGCGGGCTCGGACCGCGCCAGGCTACCGCGCTGCCCTCCGCGGGTAGAAATGTTTCCCCGCTTGGGATCCTCCCTGAAGCATTCGGGAGGCAAAGAGCTTCAGTGTCACTGTATTTCGCCCAACAGTTCCAGTTCAGGAGAACGTCCTGTGAGCTTCAGTGGAGGGCTGTGCAAAGTCCAGCAGGACTCTTCTCCCCACACAAACAACGGCTCAAAAATCCTTCAGCCAAGCCAAAGTTCTTCCAGCCCAGCAGAGAATTGGAGCCCCGGGTTGAATTTCTGCCCTTCCTCCTGGCACCGTTTTTATTCGTTGAGCTCTTATCCGTTTCTGAGTTGCTCAGCCAGAATCGAAACCTCTATGTTTGAAGTCGAAAATATGTTGGGGTTTTGTTTGTTTGTTTGTTTGTTTCCAAAAGCCTTTTAAAAAACGCCTTCTGCTGTCACATAAAGTGAAAATTAGAAGAGCCTCGGAACGGGGGCAGCTGTGTCGGTAGTTCCTGAAACCACTTCCATCCATCTGTTTAAAATGATTTAGAAATAGATAAATGTTATGTTTGCAGCAGTTACATAAAGTCTGTCCCTGGTGCAAGAAAACAAACCGAACAACCAACCAAAAAAAAAAAAAAAAACCAACCCGAACAACAAAACGAACACAAAACAAAACCAAGCGACCAAACTACGACACACACACACAAGCAATAAAATAAAAAAGCAGAGAGGAAAAAAAAACCCCACAGTTCTCCAAAAATAAAACAAAGGGGAAAACAAACAATAAAACAACAACAGCGAAATCAAAACAAAACAAGGGGGGAAAAAAAACACCAACAACAAAAAAGGCAAAAGTAACCCAAACCAAAACACTCAACGAGGAGCGGTTTTGCAGAGAACGGTGATTCGTTTCTCGGAGCTGGGGAAGATGGGTGGGGGGGAAAGTATCTAAACTGTGAGGCCCGCAGCTCGTTGGTCCGGTTCCTCCCTACAGAACCCCTACCCCCGGGCTTCTGCAGAACTTCCCCTCCTAGATGATGCTGTTGGAGGAGCGGCTGTCGGATTCGCTCGGGACCGCGTCCATCGGACAGATCGATGCAAAATAAGAGTGAAAATCGACACGTGAAATTAGATCACTTCAGGCGCTGTGAGAGTCACAATTGAAAGGGGGGGGGAAAAAAAGCAATGAAAATATCTATGGGCTGGCGGAGTTTTAGCCGTGAGATTTTTGCTTTGCAACGAGTTTAGATTACCGACTGCGTTTGCAGCCGGCTGATGAAGTTCGTCCTGCAGGTATCCTCCTGCTACATCTTAATCCTGCAATAGGAGCGTTTCCCATAAGCGCGAATTATTTCTAATGAGCTTGCGGGCTGCAGACCTGCTCCCAGGGCGCGTTTCTGATCGCCGGTGCCCGCCCGGCTGCGGCTGCCCCGGGGCAGATGTTTCCCAACCTCTATTAAGGTTTATAAAACCCTTAAATTATCAACGTTAATTCCTTGCGCTGGGAAATGACACCGGCTCCGTACTGCGCTGAACCCCGGCGGCTCGGAGATGGGGATGGTGGTATTTAAATATTTAAACATTTACAATTATTCATGAGTTTTGTTTTAATTTAGAGAGGAAAAAAAAAATCAAGAGGGGGAGTTGGTGATTTATTTTACGCGTACTATTTGTTTAGGAGCGGGCTAGTCTCGGAGGTGAGGTTGTTTAAACAATCCGATGGGGATTTGTCTGCTCGCTTGAATGTGGCCCAAATTCTTCTCACTTTGCTCATAATTATTCTTGTTATTTATTACAATAGCTCCAAAGGCCTCTTTTGCCTCGGTCGTTAGGAGTCAGTCGCTTGGCGTGAAAATACCTTGCGGTCTAAACAGAGAAGATGAGCAAAAGATGGGCCGACAGAAAAAAAAAGAAGAGAAAGACACGTCCAGAAACGGGAAGGGTTTCTGTTCTGATTTTGGGGGCCGCCTTCCACTCGGCTGGGACTCTCCGGAGCTCTGGGCAGGTGCTCACAGGAATGCTGCCACGGAGTTTTCCAGAAGGGAACAGAGAGAGCGGGACAGGCATGGAGCGGTTCGGCCCGGCCCGGCTCAGCGCTGCCGGTCCCCGCCGCTGCCCGTGTCCGCAGGGACAGGGGTGGGGAACCGCTGGCCCCGCGGTGTGACCGTTGCTCTGTCGTGCCTCACGAATTCGTTGGTGGCGCAGACCTTCTGGGTGCTGTGGAAAATAAATGACAAGTCCAGAACAGCAATCAGGGCAGCAGGAGGGCGGGGGGAGGCTGGCAAGGTGGGGTTCAGCTCTTTGGTGGTTCACAGACCAAGGGGCATCATTTGAAACTGAAACAACGTGGAGAAAGAGGAATCCGTGCGGAAGTGCTCGGTGCAAGTGGCAGTGAGCGTGTGGAGCGGGTTATCCGGGAAAACACCAGAAATTAATTCCAGAAACGCCTCGTTGTGGTCGATGTCGTGCAGTGGAACGACAGGACAGTGGCACCTAAACGACGCTTACACGAGCGAGCAGCTCGGCCTCGCCTGCTCAATAGCTCCTAAAACGTGTCCGTGCCTCCACCATAGAATTAAAATTACCGACCCGGGGGTCCCGATCCTCTGAGAGTCCCCGAGGCGGGACCTGCGCCTATGCCCAGGGGCGCCAAGGCCACCCGCGAGGCTGTCGCTAGCTTGCTGCTTCCCCCACTCGTGTTGCTGGACAGGGCCCGTGGAGTGAAGGGTCAGCTGGAGCTGGGACAATGCAGGGGACCCCGGGACTGGGACAGGGGGATGGACCCTGGGGCTGGTGGAACGGGGGGATCTGGCTGGAATGCCACCGGCCGTGCCGAGCTGCCGGCGCCACGACTGTGACATGGCCCTCGTAGGCTGCGCTCACGGAGAGCATCCGCGAGTGATCCCCGTGGCGGTCTCGTCCTGCTGACGGAGCGGGGCCGGGCAAGATTCGCTCTCCAGCCGAGATAACGTGCCGAAATCCCACTTTTTTTGGGGGGGGAATGGGGTCAAAAATCATAAAGACAGAGCTTCCCTGCCCCCGGGGACGAGCCCGACGCCAGTCTCTGTGCGTGGGCCAGCTCCATCTCAGGGGCTGAGTCCGTGGGATGCCTCCCGTGGAAAAATCATCAGCGCCTGGCTCCGCATGTCCGGTACCACTGCCACCGTGGAGACGCCTCCGAACCAGGCCAAAAGCCACCCCGCGGCCCGTGGCATCTCTGCCTGCCGCAGGCGTTGCGCCGGCCGGTCCCCCGAGCTTTGCCGAAACTGTCCCCCCAGCCCAGGCCCCCCTGGTGACTGCATTTTCTTTTGTGGATTGGGAGCTCTGGGACTCCGGCAGATAAATCTGGCACGAAGTGATAAGCAAGGATGGTTTATTGATTATCTGCTGTCTTGCGTGACACAGGATAACGGGGAATTAAACGAATCCCGTTCCACCGAGCGGAAAGTTCGTGAAAGTGCTCTAAAAGCGAAGGGAACCTCTCCATGTTGTGGTTTGTTCCGTTGCCCGACCAGCTCCTCTCAGCTGTTTACAGCGATTTGACCGAGGCCCGCAGGAAGCCCGGTCGGGCATAGCTACCTCGACGGGCAGCCCCGAGCCCGGACCCGACAGTGCGGCCTCCTCCTGCCCTCGGGCTGTGCCAGCTCCTCCCGGCATTGGCTACCATCGGTCACCGCACCGGCGCTACTTCAAGGGCTCCGAGCTGCCGGCGGGGCCGGGCCGCGGGACACGTCCCACCGAAGGAAGCCGGCCCTGAGGACGGGAGGCCCGGGCAGGTGTCAGGGAGTTTCCCGGGCTGTCTCTCCCGGGGCCGCAGCTGCCCAGCCTTCTCTGGGATGGGGATGATAATGGAAAAGCAAAGGGAATGGGACAGGGATGGTATGGAGATGGAGATGGGGATGGTAATAGGAAAGCAATGAGGAAGGGACGGGGATGGTACGGAGATAGGGATAGGGATGCTGTGGAGACTGGGATTGAGGTGGAGGTAGCGATGGGGACGGGAGTTGTGACAAGATGGGGACGGGGATAGGGATGTGGATGTGATTTGGGACTGGGATGGGGGCAGCCATAGGGATTGGAATGGGACTGGGACTGCCCACCGAAAGGACCCGCTCTTGTTTGGGTGCCTGCTCTCCTGTGGCGGGCAGAGGCTTAATTTGCTTTATATGGCAGAGGATCAAATGTTCTGCTGTAACCTCTCGCTTCCAGGTACTCGCCCGCCCTGGCCCCTTCCTTCCTCCACAGCCCCTCCCGCGCCCTCCCCCGCAGCGCTGACAGCCCCGCCGGGGCCGGCAGTATAATAGGCCGCTGCCCGCCGTCCCGGGGCGGAGACACGCTCCCCGGTGCCGCGCCCCGTGTGCATGCGGCGGTAACGGCTCCGTCCCGCCGCGCTGCTCGGGGCGGTTCCGGGCCACTCGCGCTGGGGGGGGCCGTGCCAGGCCCGGCCCGGCAGGGCAGGGTGAGGGGCAGCGGAGCGATGGGC
Organism: Melanerpes formicivorus; assembly: GCF_026170545.1. Classification (NCBI taxonomy): domain Eukaryota; kingdom Metazoa; phylum Chordata; class Aves; order Piciformes; family Picidae; genus Melanerpes; species Melanerpes formicivorus. The sequence goes on along the minus strand of NW_027142418.1, from coordinate 1,055,364 downwards.
AGAGCCCCTGCTGGTAGCCCCGCGGCCCGGCTGCCAGCAGCGCCGGCCGGGGGGCTGCGCTAGGGCGGCCCGGTGGCCCCGGCGGCCGGGAGTATCCCACACACACGCACGGCCCGGCCCGGCCCGGCCCGGGCGGCGGCGAGGATGCAGCACCCTCTGGATCTGGGGGCCGCGCACTACTTCCCGGCCGAAGCCTTCCCCGACCACCGCTCACATCGCTACCGCAGCTTTATGATCGAGGAGATTCTCACCGACCCCCCGGACGCCAAGGGAGCCGCGCCGGCAGGGGAGCTGCTCAAATTCGGGGTGCAGGCTCTGCTCTCCGCCCGCCCCTATCACAACCACCTCGGTAGGTTTCCAGGGTAGGGGGGAGGCGGGGGAGGGGAGGCGAGGGGAGCCTCCGTGTCCTCCGAGCCCCGAAGGCTCCCGCGGCTGGGGAAGGGGTTAGGGGAGGGAGAGGCATTTTCCACCGCTGTACCCGAACGTGTTTGGAATCTGGTCCCCTTGAAGGAAAGCGATTGAATTTGACTTTAAAAAGCCGCTGCCCGGCTTTGCCGGCCGAGCGCATCCCAGACGGCTGCTCTGTGTGCCGCGGAAGGTTCCAGCCCGGGGCCTGGCCAATATTTTGGGCCTAAAATGAAGAAAACTGTTTTCCTGCTCCGACGGTGCCCGCACAAACCGGCCATTGAGTCCCACGGGGTGTCCGCTGTTGTTTTGCCGGTTTTTTTTCTCCCCCGTGGTTTTGGATTAGGTGCGAATCGCTGGTGCCTCCGCGGTGGGCTTGTGTCGGTCCGGCTGCGAGAGGCGACCAGAGGGACACGGATTTAGCTGGAAACTCCACATATGCACACAGAAAACATTCATTTACATAGAGAGATATATGTAGAATATATACACGTTTATTTAAAGCGGGACCCGGCGTGCTCTCTCCAGCCCGATACAGTATTTAAGGACAAACGCAGCGTACTAACGACTTAGTTATATATATATTTTTAAACGCCAGCATTCGATAGATATTTCAAAGGCCAGGATTTAACGTGTGGTGGTGAAAGCTTCCATTTAATATTCCAAAGCACCTTCGCCTGCGGAGACGTCGTGGAAACGAAAGCAATAGGAGGATCTCCATGTCTTGATTTCCTTTTAAAAGACAAAGAGGAAAGACTCAAAGCCCATAGCAAGGCAGCGACGTGTGTTAGAATACCTGGAGATGAGTATTGTCTTCCTGATGGGCAGAGCTGTTCGAAATGGTGGGCCAGCTAGAAAGCTCTTTCGGCCCTCACGGCACAGCTGCCGCCGGGTTCCGCGGAAGCAGGATCGGGCCCTGAGAGGGGATTTCGCTTAGGCCGAGGCGGGTGAACCCACAGACACCGCTCTAAAGGTTTGGGTTTTTTTCGCCCACCGGAGTTGCTCCCGCTGTGTCGGCGGGGTGGTCGGGCAGGCCGAACCGAGAAGAGCACCGAGCACCTCTAGTTTCGGAACGCTGGGTCCAGGCCGGGGCGTCCTCGGGCAGCGGAAAGCGGCGGCGGGGCCGGGCCAGGGAGAACAGAGCCGAGCCCGGCCGGGCAGCGAAGAATCGAAAGCAGCCGGGCTGGGCAGCAGCGCCGGCTCGCCTGGGAGCGGCCCGAGAGGGTCTGCCGCAGCATCCTCGGGGACGGGGTCACTCCCTTTGGAAACTCTCCCTGTCCTATCCCCGGGTCCCTCTTCATAGGAAAGTCGTGGGTCTGCGGTTCACGGAGAGGGATGTAAATTCTTCCCCCGTCCAAGATGTCCTGAAAACTGCTCAGGACGGAAACCGGGACCGTGACTGGGCCTCAGCCGGCTGCAGTGGGCCCGGCGGCTGTTGGGTGGCACTGGAGGAGAACATTTTTGTTCGATTTCAACTATTTCCACTTGCAACCTCCCAAGTCATTCCGTAATTAGCCAGTTGAAGGGTAAAACGTGACCCTATACCGAGGAGGCGGTGGAGCCAGCGGGGGATTCGGGCAGGGTCGGCACCGACGTCCACCCCGGCAGTCCCGCACCCCGCCTGCCCCGCTCCTCCTCGTTGCGTCCTTGTCGAGAAAGGACGAAAACGGGCTCCTTGCAGAGTATGAGCCCCGGGGAAACCGAGGCACCCTGCAGCCACGGGGGTCCCCGCGGGCTACCTGGCGATGACGGCCCTTCTCTTTCGTAGCGGTGCTGAAGGCAGAACCGGCCGCCGTGTTCAAGTTCCCGCTGGCTCCCTTGGGCTGCTCGGGGCTGGGCTCGGCGCTGCTGGCCGCCGGCTCAGGGCTACAGGGAGGCTCCGCCTCGCCCCATCTCCCTCTGGAGCTGCATCTCCGCGGCAAGCTGGAGCCGGGTCCCCCGGAGCCGGGCAGCAAGGCCAAGAAGGGCCGCCGCAGCCGCACCGTCTTCACCGAGCTGCAGCTCATGGGGCTGGAGAAACGCTTCGAGAAGCAGAAATACCTCTCCACGCCCGACAGGTAGGCGATTCTGGGCCCGGCGGGGCAGAGACGGGATGGACAGAACGGGATGATACGGGAGGGGATAGGAAGGTACGGGATGAGAGGTCATTCTTCCAGCAAGAGGGCTCATTTTTCCAGGCGAGATGAAGGCCGTCGGGTCTCACCGCCTCTCTCTTTCACCCGCAGAATAGATCTGGCCGAATCGCTGGGACTAAGCCAGCTCCAGGTGAAAACCTGGTACCAGAACAGGCGCATGAAGTGGAAGAAAATAGTAAGTGCCCGAGTGCGAGCCTTCTGCATGCCGCTGCGCGCCTGTCCTTGCCCTGCCGGCGTATCAAGCGCTGCCCCTTCTGCATGCCGGCCCTGGCCAAAAAATAACAATCATTTTAACCATAAATAAATATATGTCTCCAGTCTTTAAGGCCAGCATAGCTTGAGCCACGGCCGGACCTCCCCAGTCTGAGCCCGCCTGACTTTTTGCACCTCGGCCACGGGCGTGCGGAGGCCGGTGGGCGCGGGTCGGGAGGAGCCGCACCGGCCCCTGCCCGCGGCTTCAGGGGACGGGAGAGAGAGGTTCCTGCCCAGGGTGATGGCAATAGGGTTTTACCCGTGTTCCCCCTTCTCTGTCCCTTCCCCGCCTCGCAGGTGTTACAGGGAGGCGGCCTCGAGTCCCCCACCAAGCCCAAGGGGCGCCCAAAGAAGAACTCCATCCCCAGCAGCGAGCAGCTCTCGGAGCAGGAGAGAGCCCGGGACGCTGAGAAGCCGCCCGAGAGCCTGGGCTCTCCGGCTGAGGTCAGCCAGGAGGAGTGAGGGGGGTGCCCGCCCGGCCCCAGTGCCGCCGGCCCTGGCCGCTCCCCTGGGCGCTGCCCGCCGAGCCCGCTGCCGGCCCGGCACCTCCCCGCCCGGCGGGAGGAGGAAGAGGCACAGCACGGTTAGTGGTTACGGTCGCTCTCGGTCTTCGGTGGACAGGGCGGTTTGGTCGGTCGCGTCCCCATCTCCCCTCACCCCGCCTCGCCGCTCCGCGGAGCGCTGCGCCACGGACTCTCGCGACGGCCCCGGGGGGCCAGGAGGACACTGGATCCCAAGTTCCACATCTACTCCTCTCTGTCTAAAAAAAATCCCTGTGGTGCCCCTAGTTATTCGAAAACTGTATTTTATGATCGGTTTTATTAATGCGAAGATATTTACTTTATTTCAATAAAGTATTTTATGAACTATTGCTCTGAGTCACGTAACACTTTTTCACTTTAAAACAAACTTTTCTTTGTCTTTTTGCTTTTGTTTGTTTGTTTTGTTTTGTTTCTGCCGAGGCAAGAGTCGGAGATTCAAATCCGAATTCACAGGGAGATGGCAGAGACAGAACCAAGCGCGGTGCTGTCCCGGACTCTCCCGGTGTTTGATTCTTCCCCCCCCCCCCCCCTCCCGGTTTTGCCTGCCCGTGACGGGAAGAAGCAAGAGCCGCAGATTTTGCTCGGGTGAATTCGGGTTCTCTCGTATTTTAAAGATGTCTTAATTGCTCTCGGATAAATTAATTAGATTCCCCACCGCAGCATCCTAAGTGATGCTGCATTAAACCACGGCTGGGGCAGTGCGTGGCAGGAGGGCTGACGGCACCCGAACCTCGGCGGCCAGAGCAAGCAGTCTCCAATCCGCCGCACCTCTGAGCCCCCTGCAGCCATCGGCCGTGGCTCCAGGTCCCGCACCGGAGACGGACTGGGGAGGGGAAAGGCCTGGCTCGACCTCGCCGCTCCGTTTCCGCCCGCCACCGGCTGGGACACTTTGGGAACTGCTGCGACGTAGCACGAAACCGTGGCACGAAACCGTGGCACTTTGGTTTTGGTTTGTCTTTTTTTCCCCTTCCCTTTTCCCCGAGTCTCTGCTGCATATTTTTTTCCATCGAGATAGCAAATTACAGAGCATCTACCCAGACGTGCAATTACCTCCGTCCTGCTAAAACCCCCAGAAACGTCGCAGGAAAGGACGAGAAGCAGCGAGCGAGGGAAGGGGAGCGGGGCCGGGGGGCAGCGCGGACGCGGCGCTTGCACCATGCTGCACGGCTGGGAGGCGGCCGGAGCAGTCCTGGGGTCCCGGGCTGACCCCCCGGCTCCAAGAATGGATCTTTCAACTAAAGGTGGTAATTAGCAGCCAGAGTTTGGGGGTCTGTCGGTGTTTCTCGACCCCCGCCCGCAGCGACAGCCTCTGGGATGGCTCCGATCTCACGCACCCCAGCGCTCTTTCGGTGACGCTTCCACCTCTGGCTGCGACGCGAAGGCACCGTCCCAGCGCGAAGGGAGCCGCGCAGAGAACATTTTGCGGGCTTTAATTCCAAATAGCTCCGAACCTGCCTCACTTGCCAACCCCGCCGCCGGCGGGGTGAATCTGCGCTGACCACCCTATTCCCGACACGGCTCTTCTCAGCTTTCCCGGTCTCGCCGCGTTCCCGGGAGCCCGGACTTGCTGCAGCGAGGCGGAGGTGAGCGGAGGGTACCCCCTTCCCTGCCCCGGGGGGGTGCCTCGGGATGCTTTTCCTCCGTCCCAGCCGGGATGAGCGGTGGGGTGCTGGTAAGCTCAGGACAAGGCCATGGGTGAGCACACAGGGAGCAAGCTCATGCTCTCGCACTGAGGTGACTTCTGCATTTAAACAACCAACTCGTTACAAACGTTTTATTTCACCTGGGCGTGGGGATTCACGCTGGGAAGGGGGAAGGTGGAGGGGCCGGGCAGAGCAGAGCCTGGGGTGGGGGCTGCCGTGCGCGGGTAGAGCTCGGGGGCTGTTTGTGACTTCGTTTAATTTTGGGGCTATTGTTTCTGGTTTTGTTACGGGCTGGCGGCTTCGAAGCGAGATAAATAGCGGCCGTTTTTAATTAGGGGGGAGATACGGCAGCACATTAACAGAAACTAAGGGGCTGAGCCGTGTCCATCACGGAGGTGAGGCAGGTTCGGGAGCAGCCGCAGCGCAGCGATTGCTGCCGCGCTAAAGATTGGGTGTTAATTATATTTTCTTTTCAGATTTGAGTAAGTGGCAGACAAGTGATTATTTTTCGCAGACCGTAAAGTGATTATTTTTCGCAGACCATAAAGACATTAAATAAAGAAAGTTACTTTATTGTATTTTTTCCGCCTGCCAGACAGCGAGAGAGAGCAGCAAGGGAGAGCTACGTGGGCGAAGGTGTGTGTGTGTGGGGGGTTAGGTGGGCGCAGGAGGGTTTTTAGGCGGACGCAGGGGGTTTAGCTGGGAGCAGGGAGGGGGGAGTTAGGTGGGCGCAGAGGCGTTCGGACGGGCTGGGGAAAGCTCCTTTTTTGGCGGAGCAGCCGGGACAGGCCGTGCCCCGGGCTGGCCGGGGCTCCCTGCTCCGCCTTCCTTCGCTCACCGCGCTTCGCACCGGTACGCCACGGCTCCCGGCAGCGCTGCGCAGGTTACGCCTGGACCCTGCCAGGATGGGCAGCACAGGCTGCACGCCCACCGCCCACGCAAAGCCATCTCCCGGGGGCTGCGCAGCGGCCGCGTCCCCTCAGGATCCCATGGGAATTTCTTTCTCTGCTGGACGAAAGGCACGAAGAGCGCCGGGGCGCTCGGGGAGCCGGCACAGCGGGGCTGCCCGCGCCGGGCTCGAAGCCTCCCTGCGCTCTCCAGCCCGATCCTTGCCGTCTGCCTTTCGACCTTTTTCTCCAACAGGATACACGCCGGTGGGAGAGCCCCGGCAAAGCCGGGCTGCTGCGCTCCGAGCGGGCTGCCCGCAAGCGGGAGCGGGCAGAGCCTCCGCGCTGCCCCGCGCGGGGCGGATGGGCCAGGCGAGCGCGGGGCCGCTCCGCCGTTGGGAGGCGAAGGCTAAAATGGGACGTTTGGGTGCGTGAACGGCCGGGGAGCAAGGATGCCGCGGTGCTTCCAGCAGCCGCCGAGGCTTCCTCGTTAAAGCGCTCCGGGGCAGCTTGGCTGGAAACGGCTTTTTTTCTGGTAGAAACGACTTCGATGGCAAATTGTCGCTTTGGAAGGAGATGTTCGGGTCAGCGAGGACGTGAACGCTGGGCTGCAGAAGCCCTCCATGCGCCGTTACTCGATCCTAATAAAACCCGGAGTCCTCTCAAACACATGAAAAATCTGCTCGAAGCCAACACTAGACTTGGCGAGGGGGTTGGGGTGGGGGTTGTGCTTTCGTTTTCCATGTTTTTTTCTTGTTTATATATATATATTTCAGGTAAGTTCTCTCCTTTGGTGAGTTTCCATATTATTTTCTGTTACATTTCTATTTCCCCGTGTTACGTGGTGGGCTGGGCTGGCTCCTCCTCTGGAGGCTTTCCAAACCCACCTGGATGCGTTCCTGTGTGAGCTGCCCTGGGTGCTCCTGCTCTGGCAGGGGGGTTGGGCTGGGTGATCTCTGGAGGTCCCTTCCAACCCCTAGCATTGTGTGATTCTGTGAGGAACAATCTGCTTATTCCAACGTGAGTGGGAAACAGAAGTTGACTACTGTAGAAAAATTTACTCTTTCTGTCTTCTGTCACAGCCTGAGTGAATCTGGGGCATGGGTTTTGCAGTGGTATAGCTGTCTCAAGGCAGTGAGTTTATTAGTGTCTAAATTCAGTCAGCAGTGTGAGCCAGGTCCCTTCCAGCCCCTAACATTCTAAGATGCTGTGTGGCATTGCACCTCAGGACCAGCAGCTCGGAGCCAGGAGCTGAGTCCTCCTGCTTGAAAAGCAGAGGCAGGTGCCACCAGCTGGTTGCTGCCTTCCCAGTGCACTTTAGAATCACAGAATCATTTTGGTTGAAAAGGACCTTGAAGGGCACTGAGTCCAACCATTCCCTGGTTCTGCCAAGTCTGGTGCTAAACTTTGATGATATCTGACTGTATTTACACAGAGGCTTTCCAGGCACTCTTCAATCAGCATCAGCCACCTTCACTGCCCGGTGAGCCACCACAAGGACATGCCCATCATCCCCACCAACACAGGTTTGGTGCTGAAGGATAAGTTTTGGTAAATGCAGCATAATAGTTTCATGTTTTGATCACCTGTGAGAGCTCTACTGAGGCAGTGCAAATGCTGTTAGGCTGATACCCACCTTCACACCACTTCAGCAGTAGGGCTGTGTCAACTCAAAGATGCCCAACAGGAGTCCTGAGCAAGTTCTGGATGACTTGGTTCAGTGCTGTGGTTTCTTCTCAACGTGTTCTGCCTGCTGGGATGATCTCCTTCTTCTAGTGGAACACTGAAACAGGTTGCCTGGGGAGGTGGTTGAGGCCCCATGCCTGGAGATATTCAAGGTGAAGCTGGACAGGGCTTTGGGCAACCTGATCTAGTTGGGGATGTCCCTGCTGAGTGCAGGGGGGTTGGGCTGGATGAGCTTTGGAGGTCCCTTCCAGCCCAGACCATTCTATGATTCTATGATGCCAGGATTCTGTGATTCTATGATGCCAGGATTCTGTGATTCTGTGATCAAAGCAGGGCTGCCAGAAAAGCTGCCCAGCCCCCTCAGTGATGTATAATTTAGGGCCAGGCAAGTGTCCTTGTAACTATAACACCTGCTGGGCATTCTCTTTCTGGTGTATGGATGAGCTGTTTTGGGGCCCTCTGTCACTGTAATTACACCAAATGCAGGTGAAACAGATCTGTCAGCAAAGCAGAAAGGTTAGGCTGAAGGCTGGAGAAGCAGCACCCACAGTGGGTCCTTCCCATGCCTGAATGCTCACTGGGTCACAGGGAGTCAAACACGAGGACAATGGTCCTTAGCCAAGGGCCAGTTAGGTGAGTTTCCAGCTCAAATGTCCAGTTTCCCCTTTTTGTGCAGCAATTCATAGGCTGGTTGGTGGCTTTGAGAGAATCTGACTGAATTCCAGAGGTCACATGGATCCCTTGGTTGTGTTTTTTCTCCCAAATGGTGATAAAAAGCCCCAGACAGATGTAAATATGATCATAGAACCGTTTCAGTTGGAAAAGTCCTTTGAGCTGGTCGAGTCCATCCATTCTCTAACTCTTCCAAGGCTGGGGCTGAGCCATGGCCCTCAGCTCTGCCTCTTGGAAACCCCTCCAGGGGTGGGGACCCAACATCCCAAAGACACAAACCCAGGACAGGTTCTGCTCTTTCATCAATGCCAATTTAAATATAGCTCCATGGAGCCAGAGGGTTTTAAGATTGATGATAGGAAGTTTATAGTGAGGTAGAGCTGCTCCAGGGGGAGCAGACCAGACCCAGAGCCACTGTAGTGAGGAACTTCCCCACTGCTAGGGGGCAGTGGCCTTACCCCTACCCTCTGCTACACACCTGCAAGGTGAATGGAGATCTGCTGTGCCCTTCTCAAAGCAAAACTTTGTCCAAGAGCAACACCTCATGGGCACTCCCCACCAACCCCCCCACACCCCAAGTAGTGGTTGTGAAGCTGCTCTTTCCCCTTTGGAGGTGCTGAGAGGGAGCTGTGAAGGGGATGTGAGGTGGATGGAGGTGTGTGGAGGGTTGTAATGGGAGGCTGAAAGGGAGATGTGGGAGAATGGAGGGGTGTTTGTGTGGTGATGTGGGGAGTAGGGAGGCGTGCAGGGGGTTAGGATGGGATGTGAGGGCAATGTGAAGGGATGCAAGGGTATGTGGAAAGGATATTGAGTGTGAGGGAGGGGTGCAGGGTGTGTTGAGAAGATGTGTGAAGGATGGGTGGGGATATGGGAGGATGCAAGGGTGGGTGCAAGGGGTGAGGAGTGGATGGGGGAATATGCAGAGATGCAGGGAGGGTGGAGGAGGCAAGGGTGAGTGGGGATGATGTGTGGAGAAGGCTGCAGGGTGATGCAGGGAGAGGGAGGTGGGATACAGGGGGTTGCAATGGGGTACAAGGAGGATGAAGAGGGCTATGGGAGGGTGGAAGAGGATGCTGAAGGCAGCTGCAGCCTGCAGCATCTGGGTATTGATAAAATACAGCAGTGGGCTGAAACTGGGGAGGGTGAGGCCTTCTTGGACACGAGGAGAGAATAATTTACATCTATCTGGGACATTTTATCACCATTTAGGAGAACAATAGACCTAAGGGATCCATGGGACCTCTGGAGTTCAGATGAATTGTCTCAAAATCACCAACCAGCCTATGAACTGCATTTATTAGATACCAGTTGGGGCCCAGAATGTTGGCTTGAGGTTATTGCACCTTTGATTGTTTCACTTCAGGTTGTTTCACCTGTGTGGCAGATAAAATCCAAACTCCAAGTGCCTTATTTCACGAGCTCAGGCCCAGCACTCCTGAAATGAAGCTCAGGGCAAGATCACATTAAACAGCCTGGCACAGACCTTGGTGCTGCCATGTCTACTTGCATGAAATGTATAAGAAGTCTGCCAGAATGAAGGCTCTGGGATACAGATCATAGAATCATCATAGAATAGTTACAGAAGCACAGAATGGTCAGGGTTGGAAGGGACCCCAAGGATCAGTCAGCTCCAACCCCCCTGCCATGGGCAGGGACACCTCACACTACAGCAGGTTGCTCACAGCCACATCCAGCCTGGCTGCAAAAACCTCCAGGGATGAGGCTTCCACCACCTCCCTGGGCAACCTGTGCCAGTCTCTCACCACCCTCATGGGGAAGAGCTTCTTCCTAACATCCAAGCTGAATCTACCCACTTCTAGTTCTGCTCCTTCCCCCCCAGTCCTATCCCTCCCTGACAGCCTCAAAAGTCCCTCCCCAGCTTTCTTGGAGCCCCCTTCAGATACTGCAAGGCCACAAGAAGGTCTCCTCAGAGCCTTCTCCTCTCCAGACTGCACAACCCCAACTCCCTCAGTCTGTTCTCACAGCAGAGCAGCTCCAGCCCTCTGCTCATCCTTGTGGTCCTTCTCTGGGCACCTTCCAGCACCTCCAGATCCTTCCTGGCACAGAGGCTCCACAACTGGACCCAGAGCTCCAGCTGTGGTCTCAGCAGAGTGGAGCAGAGGGGCAGAATCCCCTCCCTGCCCTGCTGGCCACACTTCTCTTGCTGCAGCCCAGGCTCTGCTTGGCTCTCTGGGCTGCCAGTGCTCACTGCTGGCTCCTGTTGAGTTTCTCATCCACCAGCACCCCCTTTAAGAAAAAACCTGGTGCTGAGCACTGCATCAGCACACAGTGGTTTTCACAGCACGCTTTAAGACTGCAAGCTGCTCTCCCTGCAGCTCTGTGTTGATGGGAAGAGTCACAGCCTCAGCCTTGTATGGGCTCATCAGTTTACAAATGGAGTCCATTAAAAGCTGATAATGTATAAAATGGCTTCTTCCTCTGCAAGATCCCCAAATCCACTGTTTAGCCTGCATCTCAATTAAGAAACCACAAAAGAAGCTCAAAATGCTTTTTGATTTTCCTTTCTTAACATGGAAATGTGGGAACCTTCCCAAAGTGAAGACAACAACAACAAAACCATGAAGGGGAGATTAATAAAATGAGAGTGATTCTTGTCTGAGGTTTCAGCATTAGCTGCAAGGAGAAGATTTCTTCTTTTCCAGCTTCATTTTTCCTCCCTGACAGCTAAAGAGTGTTAGGCAGTGTGCATTCACCCTCTGAGCAGATCTTCAAGAATCATAGAATGGTTTGAAAGAGAGAGACCTTAAAGGGCATTCAGCTCCAACCCCCTGCCATGGGCAGGGATACCTCCCACCATCTCAGGCTGTTCAAGGCCTCATCCTGCCTGGCCCTGAACACCTCCAGGGAGAAGGCAGCCACAGCCTCCCTGGGCAACCTGTTCCAGAGTCTCCCCACCCTCCCTGGAAAGAATTTTGTCCTCATCTCCAGTCTCAATCTCCCCTCTTCCAGATCAAAGCCCTTGTTCCTCATCCTGGCACTCCCAACCCTTATCATAAGTCCCTCCCCAGCTCTCCTGGAGCCCCTTCAGGTGCTGGAAGGTTGCTCTAAGTTCTCCCTGGAGGCTTCTCTTCTCCAAGCTGAAATTTCACAGCATACCATAAAATTCAACACACCTTCCTTAAACCTTAAACCCTTAAACCTTACCTAGGGCAACACTAAGCCTCCAAGAGTTAGAATCATACAGTATCTCCAGGGATGGGGCCCCAACCTTCTCCTTGGGCAAGCTGTTCCAGTGTTCCACCACCCTCCTGGTGCAGAGCTTGTTCCTCACATCCAATCTCAATCTGCTCTGCTCTAGTTTGAAGCCATTGCCCCTGGTCCTGTCACTGCAGGCCTTGGAGGCTCTGAAACACTTCATAGAATCATAGAATGGTTTGGGCTGGAAAGGGACCTTAAAGGCTGCTTGCTGAGTTCAAGCACAGATGTGCCTGCAGGGTGATGTCCCTTTCATTCACACTGAAGAGCTACTCAGGCATGACCTGCAGGGAAAAACCATGCAAGCCCCATTAATTTGTGACAACTGTTTCCAGCCTGACATTTTCTAACTGCTAGCCTGAAAAGCTGCTTGTGCAGGATTCCCAGACCTCAGACACATTCCATGAGGAGAAAGAAACTGAAGGGTAAACAGAGGCCAGAGCAGAAGAGGCAGATGTGCCGTGGGAGCTCTGACGTCCTTCTGAAGCACAGCATTGCAACAGCTGGGAGGAGAGACCTCCAGGCTGGGCCACAGCACAGCACTGCTCCAGCTCCCAGCTCCAGCTCCCAGCTCCAGCTCCCAGCTTCAGCTCCCAGCTTGCACTTTGTCTGGTATGGACACCGTGTGGTCAGGGAAGTGTTCTGGGTGAAGATCTACACACACAGTGAACCTCACCAAAGTGCACATCTGGCTGGGGCTGGCAAGGGAGGTACTCCCAAAATCACAGATCCCAGGATAGGAGTGGTTGGAAGGGACCTCTGGAGAGCTTCCAGTCCAACCCACCCTGCCAGAGCAGCACCTCAGAATCCAGCACAGGTCACACAGGAACACATCCAGACAGGGCTGCAAAGGCTCCACAGAAGGAGACTCCACAACCTCTCTGGGCAGCCTGCTCCAGGGCTCTGGGACCCTCACAGTCAAGAAGTTCTTCCTCATGTTGAGGTGGAACCTCCTGTGCTGGAGTTTCCATCCATTGCCCCTTGTCCTATCCCAGGGCACAGTGACCAGAGGCTGTCCCTGTCCCTTCCTTCCTGACCCCCAGCCCTCAGCTATTGATAGACATTGATCAGATCCCTCTCAGCCTTCTCTCCAGACTGAAGAGCCCCAGGGCTCTCAGCCTCTCCTCCCCAGGCAGTGTTGCAGTCCCTTCAGCATCCTTGTAGCCCTCCCTTGGACTCTCTCCAGCAGAGCCCTGTCCTTCCTGAACTGTGGAGCCCAGAGCTCCCTGTGCCGGTCTCTCACCACCCTCATGGGGAACAACTTCCTATTGTCTAATTTCAATCTCCCCTCCTCTAGCTTGGATCCATCCCCCCCAGTCCTATCACTCCCTGTCACCCTCAAAAGTCCCTCCCCAGCCTTCCTGTAGCCCCATTCAGATACTGGAAGGCCACAATTAGGTCACCTGGGAGCCTTCTCCTCTTCAGACTGAACAGCCCCAACTCCTTCAGTCTGTCCTCATAGGAGAGGTGCTCCAGCCCTCTGATCATCCTCGTGGCCCTTCTCTGGACACCTTCCAGCACCTCCAGATCCCTCTTGTAATAGGGGCTCCAGAACTGGAGGCAGTACTGCAGGTGGGGTCTCACCAGAACTGAGTAGAGGGGGAGAATCACCTCCCTTGACCTGCTGGCCACACTTCTCTTGCTGCTGCCCAAATCCTGTAACTCTTTGGGTCATGCTTCACAGGGATGAACAGGGAAAAGCTGTTCAGAAACCCCTAGAGAGGGACCAAAAAAGCCTCTGTCATCCTGCACTCTCCTTACTGAAGCACTTCTAGACTATTTTTAGGGTGCATTTATATTCTGTTAGCACTTAGGCACTCTAGTCCTGGACAGACATCCAGCTTTCCGGGTGCTGTCATCCTCTTCTTGTGAGGGGATTTATAAAAGCAACTGACCTCCTGACAGGACGTTTGGTAACCACTTGGTGGTGTGGTCTGTTGACTGGATGTGGGTAAAGGCAGTTAAGACACAAAGATATTCCTTTGTGACTGAGGTTTTTTCTGCAGTCCCTCACCATGCCTTGTGTGAGATGAGCCAGACTCCAGAGGAGATCTTCCCCCTCTATGAATCCAGGAGAGTTATGCTGGGCTGGGGAGGAAAATAACTGCCTTTGTATCCTGAGAGCCCACAGCTGGTGGTACCCAAAAGTGGGTCAAAGCCTGGGGCACATGTGTGAGCCCTGTGTCCCACCATGTTTTCTTAGGCTTGGGTACCTGCACTCAACAAGAGCTCTCTTCTTTGACCTTCCATTTACATACCTCACATTTTCCAGCTGGGTTTCCCCCTCATGATGTTTTCATTGCTGGATTTGTGGTAAATGTGTCCTGGGGTGTCCACAAATCCTACCCAGCATAGGTCCTGCCTCTGCATTCAATGCAGGTGGAGGCTTCAAGGCAAAGCAGGCTTGGGGATTTTATAAATAGAGCTGCTGCAGCTGGGAGATGAAACTACTCTTCCCAGGAAAGAATCCTAGAATGGGTTGGGTTGGAAGGGACCTTAAAGATCATCCAGTCCCCACCATGGGCAGGGACACCTCCCACCAGCCCAGGTTGCTCAAGGCCTCATCCAACCTGGCCTTGAACACCTCCAGGGAGGAGGCAGCCACAGCCTTCCTGGGCAACCTGTGCCAGGGTCTCCCCACCCTCACTGGAAGGAATTTCTTCCTCATCTCCAGTCTCAATCTGCTCTTTTCTAGGTTTTCCTCTATCCAAGCCAAACCATCAGGTGCTTCAAAAGAAGGTTTTTAACCAACAAACTGAAGTATGTCCTGGTAACCAGAAACAGGAGCACCCTGTGCTATGTAGGGGTACCAAAGCATGCCACAATGCAGAAGGGCACCTGGCATGACAGCTAAAGAGCAGAAAAGCTTCCCAGATGGAGGTGACAGCCTATGGAGAAGCACAGAGAGGTATCACACCTTGATTATGCTAAGCCTCTGTTCACCAAGAAGATCTCCATCCCCTTTGCTTTCTTGCCTTGCCATCTGAGAGCTCCACTTGATGCACTTAGCTGCTGTGGTCTCACAAAGATAGTGGCCTCTTCCCCCAGAATCCCAGAACCCCAGCATGCTGGGGGCTGCAGGATTCCTCTGGAGATCATCAGTCCAACCCCCAGCTAAAGCAGGGCACCCGCAGCAGCTTGCCCAGGAGCACAATGGTCAGGGGGGGTTGGAATCTCTGCAGAGAAGGAGACTTCACAATCTCTCTGGGCAGCCTGCTCCAGGGCTAGAGCACTCTCACACCAAGGAAGGTTTTGCTTATGTTCAGGTGGCACCTCCTGGGTTCCAATCTGTGCCCATTGCCCCTTGTCCTGTCCCTGAGCACCACTGACAAGAGTCTGGCTCCATCCTCTTGACCCCTGCCCTTCTGTTTCCCCCCAAACAAATCTTTCCTTCATGGAGCTCTGTCATCATTTCCCTCAGCCTTTTTCTGTCTTCCCTGCACCTTGGCCATACCTGTTGGACTGCACTGAAGCTCATCACAGTTTTTAGTCTACAATGAGCAGGAGCCAGCAGTGAGCACTGGTAGCCCAGAGAGCCAAGCAGAGCCTGGGCTGCAGCAAGAGAAGTGTGGCCAGCAGGGCCAGGGAGGGGATTCTGCCCCTCTGCTCCACTCTGCTGAGACCACAGCTGGAGCTCTGTGTCCAGTTCTGGCACCTCTGTTCCAGGAAGGATCTGGAGGTGCTGGAAGGTGTCCAGAGAAGGGCCACAAGGATGAGCAGAGGGCTGGAGCTGCTCTGCTATGGAGGTAGACTGAGGGAGTTGGGGTTGTGCAGTCTGGAGAAGAGAAGGCTCCAAGGAGACCTTCTTGTGGCCTTGCAGTATCTGAAGGGGGCTCCAAGAAAGCTAAGGAGGGACTTTTGAGGGTGTCAGGGAGTGATAGGACTGGGGGGAATGGAGCAAAACTAGAAATGGGTAGATTGAGATTGGATGTGAGGAAGAAGTTGTTCCCCATGAGGGTGGTGAGAGCCTGGCACAGGTTGCCCAGGAAGGTGGTGGAAGCCTCCTGCCTGGAGGTGTTTGCAGCCAGGCTGGATGTGGCTGTGAGCAACCTGCTGCAGTGTGAGGTGTCCCTGCCCATGGCAGGGGGGTTGGAACTGGCTGAGCCTTGAGGTCCCTTCCAACCCTGACAATTCTATGGTGAGTTTAACCTCTAACTGAAGAGCATCAGAGGCTATGTAGTGCTTCTTAAAGCAAGAACTATTAAGGACCATTCTGCCTTGTGTCCCCCACACATCTTGTCCAGAGATTTTGCAGAGCTCTGGTTGCAAATCCATGTGCATCCATGGTATCTTAAATGCCCTGTATCAGTGTTTTGGGAGTGAAATCCTGTCCTTGAGCTGGAGTAATTCCTGCTCATGTCATCAGGTTGCCCTCTAACGGTTGGCTTTGATTCAGGGAGCTCTCAGGCTTGCTGATGACCAGAGCAATATTTATGCTGGTTTCCTGTGGAGGAGACCTCATTGTTTCACTATGCAATGCAATGGGGCTGGTGCTGGAGCTCTGCTTTTCCAGGGGAGCAAATGGAAGCCTCTTCAGAGGCTGTGCTTGCAAAGTTGTTTTGTTTATAAAGCTGCCTTTAATTTCCTTTAATTAGCTGTAACTTTTAAGAGCTGGAATGAGTAGATATTGGGTGAGGGTGTTGATCTGCTGGAGGCTAGGAAGGCTCTGCAAAAGGACCTGGCCAGCCAGGGCCAAAGTCAATGGAATGAGATTCAAGAAGGCCAAGTGCTGGGTCCTGCACTTGGGTCACAACAACCCCATGAAGCCTCCAGGCTTGGGGCAGAGTGACTGGAAACTGCTTGGTGGAAAAGGAGCTGGGGGTGCTGGTGGACAGCAGCTGAAGATGAGGCAGCAGTGCCCACGTGGGCAAGAAGGCCACCAGCAGCATGGCCTGGATCAGCAGTGGTGTGGGCAGCAATGGTGTGGCCCTGTACTGGTGAAGTCACACCTTGAGTGATGGGTTCAGCTCTGGGCACCTCACGCCAAGAAGGACATTGAGGAGCTGGAGCAGAGAAGGGCAACAAAGCTGGAGAAGGGTCTGGAGAACAGGGTTGGGGAGGAGCAGCTGAGGGAGCTGGGGGTGTTCAGTTGGAGAAGAGGAGACTGAGACCTACAGCTCCCTGAAAGGAGGCTGCAGTGAGGTGGGGGTTAGGCTCTGCTCCCCAGTATCTGATGACTCCACTGCTCCCTGGGCAGCCTGTTCCCACACCTGACTAATCTCCAACCCATCCCTCCCCTGGTGCAACTTGAATCCATTTCCTCTTGTCCTGTCATTAGTTACTTGGCAGTAACTAATGACAGGACAAGAGGGAATGGACTCAAGTTGGCAGTTACTTGCACTCGATAGGGAACAGGCTTCTGCCTGTTGATGTGTGCTGTGAGACTCCTTCAGAACTGCACCTACAGCTCTCTGCATATCTCAATCTTACCTGAGAGGTCTCATTCTGCTGGTGAAATCTCATTTGCCAGGCTTGGACCTGCTTGGATCTGCTTATTTTTGTAGCAGATGAGGTGCTGAGCCTGTTCAAGCAAGCACACCTCCTGTCCTTGGTGTCCCAACCACACCACCTCAGCAGGCACTTGGAGAAGTCCAAGCCAGATTCCTTTGTGTTAGACAGAGGAAAGCCACCTGGTGTTCTGCTCCTCAGCACTTGTCTCATTTTATTAATGCCTAATACAGGAGCAGCCAAAAAATCAGGGCTTGCTTGATTAGAGCAGATGCTGAACTCAGAACGGTTCCAGTGTTGCACCTGAAGATTTTGATCTGCAGGAGGCTTGGACTGGATCACCCTTAAAGGTCTCTTCCCACCCAAAACATTATTCCTGTCCAGGGACTCTTACCTCTAAGCTGCTAAGCTCAGCCAAAACCACGGCTGTGAATGCAGTTTGGAGGTGAGAGGAAGGGAAAGGAAGGAGTGGAGATGGTAGTGCAGAACCTGGTTTTGATTTAACAGCCTGCACACCTTTCTAATCTACTCCAAACTTCAGGGGGAAACCTTGCAGTACAGGTACACACCAAAGTGGTGCTGGCTGTTAGAAATATGGGTGTCAGTAATGCTGGGTGTTAGTAATGCTGAACTGGATGGTGATCTTTCAAGGCCCCTTCCAGCCCCTAACATTCTGTGATTCTAGATGTATTAATGCTGGGTGTTATTAATGCTGGCTATTTGAAAGAGACTGTTAGAAAGGAAGGAAAGAGAAGGGAAAAATAGAAGTCAAGAGAGGGGAAAAGGTAAAGGGAGAGAAGTCACAGTACATTAGAGATTGGAAGGGACCTCCAGAGATCCTTGTGTCCAACCCCCCTGCCAGAGCAGGGTCACTCAGGGCAGCTCACACAGGAACATATCCAGGCAGACTTTGAAAGTCTCCAGAGCAGGAGACTCCACAACCTCTCTGGGCAGCCTGCTCCAGGGCTCTGGGACCTTCACTGTAAAGAAGTTTCTCCTCATGTTGAGCTGAAACCTTCTCTGTTCCAGTTTGTATCCAGTGGTCCTTGTCTTATTGCTGTGCACCACTGAAAAGAGCCTGGCCCCTTCATCCTGACCCCCAACCCTCAGCTATTGATAGACATTGATCAGATCCTCCCTCAGCCTTCTCTTCTCCAGACTAAACAGCCCCAGGGCTCTCAGTCTCTCCTCACAGGGGAGATGTTCAAGTCCCCTAAGCATTCTTGTGGCTCTCTATTGGACTCTCTTCAGTAGGTCTCTGTCTCTCTTGACCTGGGGAGCCCCAAACTGTGCACAGTATTCCAGGTGTGGTCTGAGCAAGGCAGAGCAGAGGGGCAGGAGAACCTCCCCAGCCCTGCTGGCCACACTTTTCTTGCTGCACCCCAGAAGCCCATTGTCTCTCTTGGCCACCAGGGCACATTGCTGTCCCATACTGCCCACCAGCACTCCAAGGTCTATCTCCATGGAGCTGCTCTCCAGCAGGGCAGCCTCTAACCTCTCCTAGTGCCTGCTGTTGCTCCACCCCAGATGCAGGACCCTGCACTTGGCCTTACTGAATTTCATGAGAAGGAAAACGTCTCTCCAAGAATTTGAAGCGGGGTTCTGGCTTGTGTGGGATCCTTGTCCTGCAAGCTTAGAGCACTCTGGTCCACCTGAAGGATCAAAAGTCTCCTCAAGCCCTTAAAGAGATGAGTCAGAAATACTTGAGCCGTGTTTGCCTTTATGGTTAGCTTAATGTTTCTAACCTCGGTGCAATTTACAACGGCAATAAATACCACCAAAAAGAAGAGGGGGAAAAAAAACAAAACAAGAGAAGAAAATTAATGTGGCCACTTCAAATCCAAAGGAAAGGCAAAGTGTAATCTGAGCAGGTTTTATCAACATGCAATTTCCTTCACAGAAACATCAATGCATCACTGCAGCACGCCCAGAAATATTTATCTTTTGGGAACGGCAAAATCATTTGCAGAACGTCTTAACTGCTAAATAAACACTGCCCTGGCAACTTCTGAGGCATCATAAATGCAGTCAATATAAACAAAGCCATGTGGGAAGCAGCTCCAGCCTCGCTTTCAGATGGCTGTTGGCTACTTCGTGGCAGCCCAGGGCTCCGGGAAGCCTTTGGCTGAGCCTCAGGCCTGGGCTGGATCTGATTCCTTCCTGCTGTTATAAGCAAGTTTGCTCAGTTTGTTTGGAGGTTCTGGCAGGCAGAGCCACGAGCCAGCTTTCAGCCCCAGTGATGCAACTAGTTAGCATCCAACTGAAACCTGTCATCTAATGGTTAAGTTTATTTTGTTTCTAATTGAATCCAGAGCTGATGAAAAAGATGGGATTTACAACCTTGGAGGCGACGCGGCAAGGACATCGAAGGCCATGGGGGCTTGAACTTCCTCGTGAGCCCTGGCCAGAGCGCTTCTTCTCTGACCCTGTTGTTGTGATGTCACAGAGTCACAGAATTGTCAGGGTTGGAAAGGACCTCAAGGCTCAGCCAGTTCCAACCTCCCTGCCATGGGCAGGGACACCTCACACTACAGCAGGTTGCTCACAGCCACATCCAGCCTGGCTGCAAGAACCTCCAGGCAGGAGGCTTCCACCACCTCCCTGGGCAACCTGTGCCAGGCTCTCACCACCCTCATGGGGAACAACTTCTTCCTCACAGCCAATCTCAATCTACCCACTTCTGCTTTTGTTCCATCACCCCTAGTCCTATCACTCCTTGACACCCTCAAAAGTCCCTCCCCAGCTTTCTTGGAGCCCCCTTCAGATATTGCAAGGCCACAAGAAGGTCTCCTCGGAGGGGCATTGGAAATGGATCATCCTTGAGGTCCCTTCCATCTCTGATAATTCTGTGATCTTATGTTCAGCCTGCAGAAGAGAAGGCTCCAGGCAGACCTTAGAGCAGACCTGCAGGGGCTCCAGGAGGGCTGGGGAGGGACTTTTGACAAGGGCTGAGAGTGCCAGGATGAGGGACAATGGCTTTGAGCTGGAAGAGGGGAGGCTGAGACTGGAGATGAGGAAGAAATTCCCCAGTGAGGGTGGTGAGACACTGGCACAGGCTGCCCTGGGAGGCTGTGGCTGCCTCCTCTCTGGAGGTGTTCAAGGCCAGGCTGGATGAGGCCTTGGGGAACCTGGGCTGGTGAGAGGTGTCCCTGCCCATGGCAGGGGGTTGTAGCTGGATGAGCTTTCGGTCTTTTCCACCCCAAACCATTCTGTGATTCTATGACTGTGATTCCTGTGCCATACTTTGTGCCCAGCATAAAACATTATTGTACTTTATTTGCTATTCCCAGGGCTGTGTTCACAGGCATCACACAGAAATGTAATTCCTGAAGGGATGTCACAGCCTTTTGCTCTGGTTCCTTTGTTTTAGTGGAGTTTTCCACCTGCTCATTCAAATGTCTCTGTTAAGCAAGTAAATTTCCAGCCAGTAATCACTGGATTTCCTTCTTCTGAGCTTAGGAAGCAGTCACTTGCCAAAGCTATTTTCTTTCTTAATTTAGCTTCTCAGATTTGTTTTCTCTGTTAGCCAAAGATTTGCATCTCCCTAAGGTTAACTTAAAACTGGTTTTGTTTTTAAATGCCTTAGTAGGATGTTTTAGAAAGAGGGGATAAATAAATATTAATTAGATGGTTTGATGGATCCTCAACTGTGCTGGAACAGAACCCCAGGCCTGCCATGCTCTCCTATGAGCACAGACTGAGAGAGTTGGGGTTGTTCAGTCTGGAGAAGAGAAGGCTCCCAGGAGACCTTCCTGTGGCCTTGCAGTATCTTCAGAGGCTACAAGAAAGCTGGAGAGGGACTTTTTGGGGTGTCAGAGAGTGATAGGACTGGGGGGGGATGGATCCAAGCTAGAAGAGGAGTTCTATTAGACATTAGGAAGAAGTTCTTCCCCATGAGGGTGGTGAGACACTGGCACAGGGAGGTGGTGGAAGCCTCATGCCTGGAGGTGTTTGCAGCCAGGCTGGATGTGGCTGTGAGCAACCTGCTGTAGTGTGAGGTGTCCCTGCCCATGGCAGGGGGTTTAGAACTGGCTAAGCCTTGAGGTCCCTTCCAACCCTGACAATTCTATGATTCTATGCTCTGCAGGCCAGGGCAGCTGACCTGAGCTGGCTACAGGTGGATCCCAGACCATCAATGTCATGCTCAGTGTAAAGGGGGAAGTTTGGTGAGCTCCTCCTGCTTGTCCCTCCCCTCTTTCTTGGAGCCTCATTTCTGAGTTGGAACCTCTCCTGTTGCTTGAGCCTCTCCTGCCCCTGCTCCACTTCCTCTCCTTTTCCCAAGGGCTTCCTTCCCATTTAGTGTGCCCATTGGACCTGTGCTGGGCTAAGCATAGGTTTAGATAATTTCTGTTGACATTGGTGTCAGTTTGGCTGCTTAATTCAACTCATTTTAATAGTAACCCAGGGATCTCCTCTCCTTTGCCTGATTTCCTTTCTCAGCTGGCTAAGGGCCATGGGCTCCATGTAGCTACTGCTACAGCTTTGCCCCAGGTTGGCTAGATGGCATCTGGAGTGTTCAGCAGGGTTGTGCCTGCTCTGACTCTGTGACTCCATCATGTGTCTGTGCACACATGGAATCACAGAATGGTAGGGGTTGGAATGGACCTATGAAGATCACCCAGTCCAACCCCCCTGCCAGAGCAGGATCACCTAGGACAGGTCACACAGGAACACATCCAGGGGGGTTTGGAATCTCTCCAGAGAAGGAGACTCCACAGGCTCTGTTGGCAGCCTGTTCCAATGCTCTGTCACCCTCACAGTAAAGAAGTTTCTCCTCATGTTGAGGTGGAACCTCCTGGGTTCCAGCTTGCACCCACACATAGATCTGGATGATAGTCACGGAGAACACATTTGTCTGCCACCTGAGCAAACACTTAGAGCTTTGAAAGCCACCACTGGGTTGGGGTAATTTTACCTCATGTATGGGCCATAATCTAATTAATGAGGTGTTAACCATCTGCCACAGGCTCCCCTGATTTAGATATTTCTGGATTTTTCAGTAGGGCACTGAAAGGATTTAAACCTCCCTCTTTTTGCTGGCAGCACACACAGTCTGTGCAGGGAGCAGTTACCCCCAGTGCTTGCAGCGTGATTAAAACCATCAGAAGAATGCTGTATCATCCAGGAAAAAGATGAACAGGCATCCACTTCACTTCAGCTGTGGCTGGGAAATACATTCCTGTGCTGATAATTGGGTAGAAAAACCAGAGGGGAGGGTTTATTCAGTCCAAAAATCCACTTACACAGAGCATGTTGCTAAGGTTTCCTGGTGGTAACTGCAATTTAATCCTCGCTTGAAAGGAGTTTTTTTCCCTTTTTGATGAATTGAACACACAGGAAGAAGCTGACAATAGTGTTCCTCATAGGAGAAACAGCTATTTTTAGTCATTTGCTTAAATTTGTAGGTTGCTTTGTTCCTGTTCACTCTCAGTCTTTACTTTGGCACAGGTCCCGCGCTGAAAGCACGCTCCAGGTCCTGGGACTCCATCAGGGCTGAGGCTTTTGCACATGTTGAAGAGCTTGGCTGAACCAGCCACAGAATCACAGAATCACAGAATCAACCAGGTTGGAAGTGACCTCCAAGATCATCAAGTCCAACAGGTCACCCAACTCTAGCTAATCAGCCAAACCATGGCACTGAGTGCCTCATCCAGGCTTTGCTTAAACACCTCCAGGGATGCTGACCCCACCCCCTCCCTGGGCAGCACATCCCAAGGGCCAATATCTCTTGCTGGGAAGAACTTTCTAGATCAAGCCTAAACTTCCCCTGGAGCAGCTTGAGACTGTGTCCTCTTGTTCTGGTGCTGGTTGCCTGGGAGAAGAGACCAACCCCCACCTGGCCACAACCTCCCTTCAGGGAGTTGGAGAGAGCAAGAAGGTCTCCCCTGAGCCTTCTCCTCTTCCGGCTAAGCAACCCCAGCTCCCTCAGCCTCTCCTCACAGGGCTGTGCTCCAGGCCCCTCCCCAGCTTTGTTGCCCTTCTCTGGACACCTTCCAGCATCTCAACATCTTTCCTAACCTGAGGAGCCCAGAACTGGACACAGGACTCAAGGTGTAGCCTAACCAGTGCTGAGCACAGGGTACAATGACTTCCCTGCTCCTGCTGGCCACACTCTTCCTGATGCAGGCCAGGATGCCCTTGGCCTTCTTGGCCACCTGGGCACACTGCTGGCTCATGTTTAGGCAGCTGTCAATCAGCACCCTCAGGTCCCTCTCTGTTTGGCAGCTCTCAGCCACTCTGACCCCAGCCTGTAGCTCTGCATGGGGTTGCTGTGGCCAAAGTGCAGCCCCTGGCACTTGGACTTGTTGAATGCCATCCCGTTGGACTCTGCCCATCTGTCCAGTTGGTCGAGGTCCCTCTGCAGAGCCCTGATGTTTTTTCTGTCCTGACAGGTTGGGTACTGCAGAGAGCTCCCCGGCTGACACATCCCAACTCTTGCACTTTAAACATTATATTTGTCAGCCCTTTATTAAATATACAACACAAGCCCACAGTGGCCTGAGCCTGTCACAGCCTATTTTGTTGTCACAGAGCACTCTGCTCCCTGCTGAGGAACGAGAGCCCAAGCCGCAGAGCTGACTCCTTGCAGCCTCAGTGGCTTTTTAGAAGGCTCACAGCTTAAAATAATACATGATTAAGGTATTCAGACTTGTCAAAATTAATAATTAACATCACATTGCTGTTCCCCACACATACACAGAGCCTTTCATTCCCTTCAGTTGTTTGTATCCTAGCCAAAGGGGCTTTGGGACTTTCTCCTGTGGCAGGACTGTGCCCAGGAGGCTTGGGGCTGCTGGGTCCTGGCTCCCTGGTGTTAGTTTTGAGTTTTTACCCTGAGTTTCTCTGCTATCTGCTCCCTTCAGGTCCTGGAAAGCTTCTATGCTTGCATCCCAGAGAACCAAGCAGAGCCTGGGCTGCAGCAAGAGAAGTGTGGCCAGCAGGGCCAGGGAGGGGATTCTGCCCCTCTGCTCCACTCTGCTGAGACCACAGCTGGAGCTCTGGGTCCAGTTCTGGAGCCTCTGTGCCAGGGAGGATCTGGAGGTGCTGGAAGGTGTCCAGAGAAGGGCCACGAGGATGAGCAGAGGGCTGGAGCTGCTCTGCTATGGGAACAGCCTGAGGGAGTTGGGGTTGTGCAGTCTGGAGAAGAGAAGGCTCCCAGGAGACCTTCTTGTGGCCTTCCAGTATCTGAAGGGGGCTCCAAGAAAGCTGGGGAGGGACTTCTGAGGGTGTCAGGGAGTGATAGGACTGGGGGGGATGGAGCAAAACTAGAAAAGGGGAGATTGAGATTGGCTGTGAGGAAGAAGTTGTTGCCCATGAGGGTGGTGAGAGACTGGCACAGGTTGCCCAGGGAGGTGGTGGAAGCCTCCTGCCTGGAGGTTTTTGCAGCCAGGCTGGATGTGGCTGTGAGCAACCTGCTGTAGTGTGAGGTGTCCCTGCCCATGGCAGGGGGGTTGGAACTGGCTGATCCTTGAGCTCCCTTCCAACCCTAACAATTCTCTTTCTGTGGTTCATTGGTGACTTGGCAGTGCTGGGCTTACTGCTGGCCTTGATGATCTCTTAAAGATCTCTTCCCACCAAAACTATTCTATGCTTCTATGATTAGCTAAATCCCATAGGTGCCACTTCATATTTTCTTCCTCCTGGTGCTTGTCTGCAAACAGATGATAGACACCCACACATCCTTTCTGAGGTCAAAGCTGCTTTCCTATCTCTTGCAAAAAAGACTCATCTAGTATCTTCTGCATGCCCTGGTTGGAGGAGAGAGTTAATAAAGGCAGAGCTGGGAAAATCCTGAAGGAAGATCAAATTTAAATGTAAACATCTTTGCTGCTCTTTAAAAAGGGAGTTAAGGGAAAAGGGCTATAGAAAATTACAGGCTTTGATGAAACTGTGTCTCAGAGCAGTGTTTGCTTCCCAAAGCCTTGCACAATGTGCCAGGGTGCCTCAAAAAAGACATCTCCTGCAACATGAGGAAATAACAGAGCCTTTGTTAGGCACAAAAGTTGCTACTTTATCAAATAATGGAAGTGTGGTAGGAAAGTAAGTTGGCCTCAGTGGGATTGCTGAGGCTGTGCCTTAGCAGAAGTGATAAGTGGTGGTAAGGGAGATGTGATTCCCAGAGGTCTATCACAAGTTGTTCAGACACTGAGAGCCCTTTCATAACAAGGAGAAAACCTGAAATGCAACTGGCAGTGACACCTTATGAAGGGATGCAGCACAAGTCTTTGCTGCAGGGGCAGGACCAGGGGCAATGGCTTCAAACTAGAGCAGAGCAGATTGAGATTGGATGTGAGGAACAAGTTCTGCACCAGCAGGGTGGTGGAACACTGGCACAGGTTGCCCAGGGAGGTGGCTGACGCCCCATGCCTGGAGATCTTCAAGGTGAGGCTGGACAGGGCTGGACAGTAGCTGAAGAGATCTGTTCTTTGCTCACCTCTGCCCTGTACTGGGTGTTGTTACAAGGCAGCAATCAGCTGTGGGACATCTCTTTGCTGTCAGCAGCTGGAAGAGGGGCTGGGGGATGCAAGAGGTGAGGACACCCTTTCCAGGTCCCCTGGGTGAGCAGCATCTTTAAAGGAGTTTTTAAACATCCTTGTTCCTTTCACTTTTCCTTGTGGCCACATTTGAACTGACTGACTGGAGCAGCAGACTTGCTGGTTGTTTCCAGCTGGAGGCTCTGGCCATCAAGAAAAGCACTGGGAGAGCTTGGAAACCCTCACTCTTCCCTCAGAATTTCTTGCATTCCAAGCAAGGACCACAAAAGCCTTTGGTGTCTGCTTCCCAGCCTGTCTTCCACTCAAGGAGGGGGATATTCCCATACAGCTCTTTCTTTTTTCTCCTCTCTTTGGGCTGGTTTGTTTTTCTGGTAGCCTCATTAATGTGTAGGACTTTTTCTAGCTCTCCTTGCATCTCCTGGTGCTCATGAGGGGTTGATTTTGTTGCATTTCCTTGAAGGCATGAAACAGGAATTATGAGAAGAGAGACATGAGGGTTGGGAATACTTGTCAGATAAAATATGTCCTGTTTGGAGTTTTCATAAGCTGCCAGACCTGCAGTTTGTTTGCCCTGAAGAGGACATTTTTTTTTATAGCCACATGCCATGGCTCTGTCTCCCTCCTACAGGGGGAACCTAGCAAGGAGTGGAATGATGCCTGTGCTAAATGCTTGGGGAAGTCACCTGAAAATCACAGAATGGCTCAAGTTGGAAGGGAACTCAGAGATCATCTACTCCAACCCCCCTGCCAGGGGCAGGGGCACCTCTCAGCTACCCTCAGATGCTCAAGGATTCATCCAGCCTGGCCTTGAACACCCCCAGGCAGGAGGCAGCCACAGCCTCCCTGAGCAGCCTGTGACAGAGTCTGAGCAGCCTGTGACAGAGTCTCACCAGCCTCACACTGAAGAACTTCTTCCTCAGCTCCCCTCTAACCCTGCTCTGCCTCAGCTTCAAACCATTCCCCCTTGGCCTGGCTCCAGACACCCTCAGGAAAAGTTCCTCTGCAGCCTTCCTGCAGGATCCCTTCAGGTCCTGGCAGGCAGCTCTGAGGTCCCCCTGGAGCCTTCTCCTCTGCAGGCTGAGCACCCCCAGCTCCCTCAGCCTATCCTCATAGCAAATTATACCAAATTAATTGATTAATAATTTGAAATAACTCCTGTGCCAGTCTCTCACCACCCTCATGGGAAAAATCTTCTTCCTCACAGCCAATCTCAATCTACCCATTTCTAGTTTTGCTCCATCCCCCCCAGTCCTATCACTCCCTGACACCCTCAAAAGTCCCTCCCCAGCTTTCTTAGAGCCCTCTTCAGATACTGCAAGGCCACAAGAAGGTCTCCTGGGAGCCTTCTCTTCTCCAGACTGAACAACCCCAACTCCCTCAGTCTGTCCTCACAGCAGAGCAGCTCCAGCCCTCTGCTCCTCCTCGTGGCCCTTCTCTGGACACCTTCCAGCACCTCCAGATCCTTCCTGTAATAGAGGCTCCAGAACTGGACACACTAAATGCAGAGAGGAAAGTGGATATTTATGTGTATAGAGTGAAAAAAAAGAGGCCAAATGTTGCTTTTGGAGACTGGGGGAGGGGAGGGGGTGCAAAGAGAAGCCCAAGATGTGTAAGGCAGGCTGGAGCTGGTTCATGTGAAGTGTAGAAAGAAGGAGACATGTCTGGAGCTGGGAATGCCATAATGGAAAGTCTGGCAGTCACCACCTAAATTCTGAATGCAGCTTGTGTGATGGTCCAGGGCATGGAGTGTTTGAGTCCAGGGGGTTTCTCCTCTTAATTTTGTCATTCTCTTTTTAAAGGTTCCTGTATGATTGCTGCAGTTGGTTTTGCTTTTAATACTCGAGAATTTCTGCAAGGCTAATCCTGTAGCAGTCATTTTATCTTCCAGGGGTGTCAGATTGTTGAAGAGGTTAAATATCAAACGGGACCCTGGGGGATAAAAAGCTCATTTTGAACCTAAAGGTGTAGAAATTTAGAGAGCTCCATTTATTAGAAACAGCTGATGTGCCTTATGACAAATCTGAGCTGGGTTCCTATGAATGCACCATGCATATTAAAAGGCTTTAAGCATACAAACACTCTAATATAAGGCATGAGTGATGTGAGTGACGATTGCAGAACCAGAGAATGGCTCAGGGTGGAAGGAACCTCAGAAATCATCTACTCCAACCTCCCTCTCAGGGATGCCTCTCAATTGGACTCAGCTGCTCAGGGCCTCATCCTTCAAGTCTGCACATTGGCCACAACAACCCCATGCAGTGCTACAGGCTGGGGTCAGAGTGGCTGAGAGCAGCCAGGCAGAGAGGGACCTGGGGGTGCTGGTTGATGGTAGGCTGAACATGAGCCTGCAGTGTGCCCAGGTGGCCAAGAGGGCCAATGGCATCCTGGCCTGCATCAAGAACAGTGTGGCCAGCAGGAACACAGAGGTCATTCTGCCCCTGTACACTGCACTGGTTAGGCCACACCTCGAGTCCTGTGTCCAGTTCTGGGCCCCTCAGGTTAGGAAGGAGGTTGACTTGCTGGAACGAGTCCAGAGAAGAGCAACGAAGTTGGTGAGGGGTTTGGAACACAGCCCTATGAGGAGAGGCTGAGGGAGCTGGGGTTGCTTAGCCTGGAGAAGAGGAGACTCAGGGGTGACCTTATTGCTCTCTACAACTACCTGAAGGGAAGTTGTAGACAGGCAGAGGTTGGTCTCTTCTCCCAGGCAGCCAGCACCAGAACAAGAGGACACAGTCTCAGGCTGCACCAGGGGAGGTTTAGGTTGGCTGTTAGGAAGAAGTTCTATACAGAGAGAGTGATTGCCCATTGGAATGGGCTGCCTGGGGAGGTGGTGGAGTCGCCGTCATTGGAGGTTTTCAGGAGGAGACTTGATGGGGTGCTTGGTGCCATGGGTTAGTTGTTTAGGTGGGTTGGATTGGTTGATGGGTTGGATGTGATGATCTTGAAGGTCTCTTCCAACCTGGCTTATGTTTATTATTATTGTTAGTAGTAGTAGTAGTAATAGTAGTAGTAGTAGCAGTAGTAGTAGCAGTAGTAGTCATAGTAGTAGTCGTCATCGTCCTTTTCCATAGAAAGCAGCCCTGAGGAAAACGCCTTGGGGTTGCTGGTTGGGAGAGAAGTTGGACAGGAGCAGGCAGTGTGAGCTTGCAGCACAGAAGGCCAAGGGCAGCCTGGGCTGCATCCAAAGCAGCGTGGCCAGCAGATGTAGAGAGGTGATTCTGCCACTCTGCTCTGCTCTGCTGAGACCTCACCTGGAGTACAATACAAGGAAGGACCTGGAGCTGATGGAGCAGGTCCAGAGGAGGGCCACAAAAATGATCAGGGGTTAGAGCAGCTCTGCTACAAGCACAGGCTGAGGACAGCCTGGAGAAGAGAAGGCTCCAGGGAGACCTTAGAGCAGCAGTACCTGAAGGCAGCAGAGAGACTGTTTGTAAAGGCCAGGACCAGGGGCAATGGCTTCAAACTAGAGCAGAGCAGATTGAGATTGGATGTGAGGAACAAGTTCTGCACCAGGAGGGTGGTAGAACACTGTCACAGGTTGCCCAGGGAGTTGGTTGAGGCCCCATGCCTGGAGATCTTCAAGGTGAGGCTGGACAGGGCTCTGGGCAATGTGATCCAGTGGAGGATGTCCCTGCTGAGTGCAGAGGGTTGGACTGGATGAGCTTTGGAGGTCCCTTCTGGCCCAGACCACTCTATGATTCTATCATCCCTTCCTCCTTGTCACAGGAACACCAAGTTGAGAGGGACCTCAAGGATCACCTAGTCCAACCCTTTGTCCCATTGCCATTTTCTGTGTGAGATGATATTTTCCTGCATAACATGTGACAGTAGTTTTCTGTCTATATAACCTTTTTCTGCATGAAAGAGGATGCTTTCCTGCAGGAGGAGGGCAGTTCAGTTTGACCTCCTGCAAACACATCCCAAGTTTCAGAATGATGTTGAGACTCCACTGAACTCACAGTGGCTCAAAATGCATACTTGAGGTTGCTTGGAACAGGGATTCATCAGTGTGGGAGGGACATTCCACTGTCTACTTGGTTAGTTCCACCTTCATCCCTGGAGCAAATGAATGTCAGTCCAGGCTGACCTACACCAAGCAGGGACCTCCCAGCAGCTGCCAGGCACCACCATGGCTTCCACCCTGTTGGCTGTTAGCTTTGATTGATTTATTTTTTAATGATTTTTCACTTGTAAATAGTAATATTTGTAAATGAAGGGGAGGGAGTTGGACTAGGTGACCTTCAGAGGTCCCCTCCAACCCAGACTGTTCTGTGATTCTATGGAGGTGCTGGAAGATGTCCAGAGAAGGGCCACGAGGAGGAGCAGAGGGCTGGAGCTGCTCTGCTGTGAGGACAGACTGAAGGAGTTGGGGCTGTGCAGGCTGGAGAGGAGAAGGCTCCCAGGAGCCCTTCTTGTGGCCTTGCAGTATCTGAAGAGGACTCCAAGAAATCTGGGGAGGGACTTTTGAGGGTGTCAGGGAGTGATAGGACTGGGGGGGATAGAGCAAGACTAGAAATGGGTAGATTCAGATTGGATGTGAGGAAGAAGTTGTCCCCATGAGGGTGGTGAGAGACTGACACAGGCTGCCCAGGGAGGTGGTGGAAGCCTCATGCCTGGAGGTGTTTGCAGCCAGGCTGGATGTGGCTGTGAGCAACCTGCTGTAGTGTGAGGTGTCCCTGCCCATGGCAGGGGGGTTGGCCCTGGCTGATCCTTGAGGTCCCTTCCAACCCTGACAATTCTGTGATACTGGTGTTTCATCAGCTACTTGTCCTCCCCGTTCAATCTCAAATTGCCTGCAAGAAACCTCTCTGTGTCCTGTTTACTGCTGCTGGCCTGGGATCTGGGCAGCAGTACAGCAACAGTAGAACAAACGCTGCTCGGCGCAGCCATCGGATTGCAGGCTGCGGCTCTTGGATCCTCCTCCTCTTCGGTTTTCATCTGCTGTGTGCTGTGGAGCAAGGCAGGCCTGAGCGAGGGCTGCTCGGAGCACAAATGGCAATCACTCCAAACAGTCACTTCTTTGGAATCTGCACATTTTTATTTCCACAGGAGATGCAATTTAATCATTAAGGGAATTTTTTTTCCCCTTCTTCTACTTCTTCTTCTTTTTTTTTGCCTGTGTGTGTGTTTCTAGCGCCAGTGTGGCAATCCCTTCCTAGGGGGAAGCTGACCCCAATTTTGTAAGCTGGTGTTTGTGAAGTCAAAGGTGGACTCTGGGACAGACTTAGAAGCTGGGCCAGCAGCAGAATGCCCAATCTGGCACACACAGGACAAATTACCCACGATTAAAGACCTTCTGATTAATATGGCTGATGTGCCAAAACTGCACATGCAGCGTATGATCTCAATTAGAGTGAAACCTAATTCTTCAAGGCTAAGCTCCAGATCCATTCTGTAATTTCTTCTTTGTTTGACTTGGACATTTTTTGACAACAGGATCTGAACGACATGTGTGTGTGTGTGAGAGTGTGTGTGTGTGTGTGTGAGTGGGGTGGAGGGGAGAAAGGGGCAGCCCCCCCTTCCCTCCCACATTATAAATTGCAGTCCCGTAGAAAACCTCTTTCTCCCGGTGCTGTGGTGCCTGTTTAATCCTGGGGAAGGGTCCTTGTGCATTCCTCCAAGGCACTGCCATTTAGTGCTGCTAATGGAGCTGTAATAGTTTTTGGGGGAAAGAATGAATAGTCGTGTGCAGGTTTGCTGCTCGAGGAGTGACTCCTGCCAAAGCAAACTCGGGGAAGGTGGAAAGGAATAAGTATATAATCACGCCACTGTCATTACCTCTGATATTAAGAGAGTAGGAAATGTCAGAGGCCTGTAAGAAAAATAAGGCCGGGTTTAATGAGTCTGCTGGAGGGGAATTATCAACATTAATCATTTAGCCAGTGGACTAACGGAGCTGGCATCAATAGAATAAGTTTTTCCATCCTGCTTTAATATACAACAGTTGCTCCAGCTTCTGAGACTCTTTTCCCTCTCCCCCCCCCTTTTTTTTTTTCTTCTTTCTACCACTAATCCCCAAACATCCTGGGAACACAAACTCTAATGAAGCAGCCTCGTCCCGTTTGGAGCGCTCTTCCAAACCAACATTAGTGCTACTCGCGTAGGACTGAGCAGTTAGGCTGCTTGCGGGTGGGAAATGAGAGGGTCCCAAGCCCAGGGGGATCTGTGCCTGCAGGCTTTGGAAAGCTGCACGGTGGAGCAGGGCAGACCCTGCTTTGCTGTGGGTAGCAGAGAGGCAAGACGCTGGTTGATCTCTGTGCTTGCACGAAGCATTCTTCAGGAGCAGCGCCAAAACCAGAGCCGGTGCCTCAGTCTAGCATGAAGCGGCCCTAGGGCATTTGTTCAAATCAAAATGCTCAAGTTTGGTCTAGGAATCTTGAGTAAAAGGTCTTTTTCCAGGGAAAAGGGAGATGAACAGCATAGCATTGACAAAAGTCATAGGTTGCTCCACTTGCTGCTGTCGCACTGATGCCTAGGGCTGGCTTACACCCAGGAGTGGTTCCTGGCACACATCTCCTGTTTCCCACCAGCTCTGCCACAAGAGGAGCCACCTCTCTCTCTCTCTCTAGTGGTTTAGAGCAAGAGGTAACCTGCCTGCTCCCCCCAGCACAACAGTGAGGGAAAAAGGAACACACACAGCTCAGGCTTGAGATAAAGAGAGGAGTTTAATACAACATAAGACCCCATCACCACAATATAGCTAATCATCTCACAATAATTAACAATAATCTAACTAATCTAATAATACAATGCATGATCACCTTATCTTAGCCTACTTGAAGAAGCAGCACAGTGAAATATGAGGAGAGGTGGGAAACAGCAGAAAAGAGAAAACCAAAGCCAGCAGCTGCCTGACTGCCACCTGTCTCACTGCCAAGCCTGCAGGAAGGAGCCAGGACCTGGAACCCAGGAGCAGCAAACAGAACAGGAAGCCTCCCATCACAGGATCACAGATCCCAGGATGTTAGGGGTTGGAAGGGACCTCTGGAGAGCTTCATGTCCAACTGCCTCCCAGAGCAGGAGCATAGAATCCAGCACAGGTCACACAGGAACACATCCACACAGGGCTGCAAAGGCTCCACAGAAGGAGACTCCACAACCTCTCTGGGCAGCCTGCTCCAGGGCTCTGGGACCCTCACAGTCAAGAAGTTTCTCCTCATGTTGAGGTGGAACCTCCTGTGCTGCAGTTTCCATCCCTTGCCTCTTGTCCTATCCCAGGGCACAGTGAGCAGAGGCTGTCCCTGTCCCTTCCTTCCTGACCCCCAGCCCTAAGCTATTGATAGACATTGATCAGATGCCTCTCAACCTTCTCCTGTCCAGACTGAACAGCCCCAGGGCTCTCAGTCTCTCCTCCCCAGGCAGTGCTACAGTCCCTTCAGCTGCTTGTTAGCCCTCCCTTGGACTCTCTCCAGCAGATCCCTGTCCCTCCTGAACTGGGGAGCCCAGAACTGCATGCAATATTCCAGGTGAAGTCTCAGCAGGGCAGAGTAGAGGGGGAGGAGAACCTCCCTGGCTCTGCTGCACACACTCTGCTGAATGTACCCCAGGACCCCATTGGCCTTCTTGGCTCCCAGGGCACATTGCTGTCCCATGCAGAACTTGTTGTCCACCAGGACTCCCAGGTCCTTCTCCACAGGGCTGCAGCCCCCTGTTGCAATCTGCAGTTAAGGAGCAGGTCTAGAAGTGCTTTGTGTGGAGCTCTCAGGAGAGCTTGCAGCTCTACAGAATTGTTATTCATTTTTATTTTAGTTTGTTTTGCTGCTTCTTCCATTTTGAAACAGGGAAAAGGTGATGCCTGTAGCTGCAGGATGGCAAAGTGTCAACAGGTTGTGTCATCAAACATGTGGAAGAGGTTGTGGCTTCAGTGGAGAAAAAGTTGGGTTGGAGGCTGGTGTTTTTAAAGAGCTGTTAGTCAATAGAAAAAGAAGCCAAGGATGTTGCAACATTTTATAGCTTCCTTATTCCTGTGTTGTTTTTAATGTAAGTAATGAAAGTGCTAAGAGGTGTGCCTGCAGACATGTGGGCAAGACCTCAGAGAGGGCCTGCATCAGGAACAGTGTGGCCAGCAGGAACACAGAGGTCATTCTGCCCCTGTACACTGCACTGGTTAGGCCACACCTCGAGTCCTGTGTCCAGTTCTGGGCCACTCAGTTTAGGAAGGAGGTTGACTTGCTGGAACGAGTCCAGAGAAGAGCAACAAAGTTGGTGAGGTATTTGGAACACAAGCTCTATGAGGAGAGACTGAGGGAGCTGGGGTTGCTTAGCCTGGAGAAGAGGAGACTCAGGGGTGACCTTATTGCTCTCTACAACTACCTGAAGGGAGGTTGTAGACAGGTGGATGTTGGTCTCTTCTCCCAGGCAGCCAGTACCAGAACAAGAGGACACAGTCTCAGGCTGCACCAGGGGAGGTTTAGGTTGGATGTTAAGAAGAAGTTCTATACAGAGAGAGTGATTGCCCTTTGGAATGGGCTGCCTGGGGAGGTGGTGGAGTCACCATCATTGGAGGTTTTCAGGAGGAGACTTGATGGGGTGCTTGGTGCCATGGGTTAGCTGTTTAGGCGGGTTGGATTGGTTGAAGGGTTGGATGCAATGATCTTGAAGGTCTCTTCCAACCTGGTCTATTCTATTCTATTCTATTCTATTCTATTCTATTCTATTCTATTCTATTCTATTCTATTCTATTCTATTTCCATGCTTCATGTATTCTTCTTCAAGTCCAGAAAAGCCAGCAAAGCTCTTTGTAACCTACCTGCAATTTTCATTCTCACAAGGGAGTTTGAATTTCAATAAACCTCATTAAACTATGGCTAGGTTCTATCATGAGGTGCCTTCTCCCAACAGGTACATTTTCTAGTGGTGACTGTAAGGGAGTTGGAGTAGTTGAACACAGATCAGAGGATGTTAAGGGTTGGAATGGACCTCTGGAGATCTTCCAGGCCAACTCCCCTGCCAGAGCAGGACCATAGAACCCAGCACAGGTCACACAGGAACACATCCAGACAGGGATGGAAAGGCTCCAGAGAAGGAGACTCCACAACCTCTCTGGGCAGCCTGCTCTAGGGCTCTGGGACCCTCACAGTCAAGAAGTTCTTCCTCATGCTGAGGCAGAACCTCCTGTGCTGTAGCTTCTATGAATCTCTGAAAGCTTCTTCCAACCCACACCACTCTCTGACTTTGTGTGGCTCAAGAACATCACATGTTCCTTTCCAATAATGTAGGGGAAGGAAACATTTGTTTGAATTGCTAAGGTGTGGTAATGGTACTCACTCCTCTCCCTGGTAGGAAGGTACAACCTGCCAGGAAACAGGTTGTAAAATCTTCATGGAATGGGTTGGGTTGGAAGGGACCTCAAGGATCATCCAGGTCCAACCCCCTGCCATGGGCAGAGACACCTCACACTACAGCAGGTTGCTCACAGCCACATCCAGCCTGGCCTTGAACACCTCCAGGGAGGAGGCCGTCACAGCCTCCCTGGGCAACCTTTGCCAGTGTCTCCCCACCCTCACTGGAAAGAATTTCTTCCTCATCTCCAGTCTCAATCTCCCCTGCTCAAGATCCCATCCATTCCCTTTCATCCTACCACTACAAGCCCTTATAAAACATCCCAATAATGCCCAATACTTTCCCCCATGAGCAGGAGGGATCAACTGCCACTTCCCAAGCAGTGTCACATCCCCAGATGGCTCTTCTCTTCCCCTGATGGGCAGTGGCTTCACTGGATGGCTTTCCCCTGACATCAGAGAGCAAGTATTTACACATGCTCCTTCTCCTGGCGTGTTGTAAAATCAGCTGCACTCCTATGCCGTGGTAACAGCACAACCCTTGTGGCTTCTGCCTGCCTTTGGCAGATATTTTCCTGTCAAATGGAATCCATATGCTGGGGTGACCCTTAATGAAACCCTTTCTCTAATTGCTGCATTAAACTTGCCATTTCCTTGTCATTGTTTACCCTTTCCAATCCAGAATCTATTCCAAATTAAGTATGTTTGAATGGCAGCATTCTGACTTAATTAGAGGCTTTCTCATTGATTAGGCAAGACAACCTAAACAGTGCTGAAACAGCTTCATGAGTAGAGCCAGGCAGCTACAAGGACCTCCTTCTAATGAAGTGAAGCTAAATGAAAGCATTCCATTAACTAAATTAGAACTCCTGACTCTGTTACTTTGCAAAACAGTAGCAGTGTTTGCTGACCATCAACAGCTAAATAATTTTCTGGCTGACTATTTTTGTCTTAAGATGTTTGATTCCTGACCTAAGTTCCTTTTTAAGACCCTTTCTTTATTAGAATCATAGAATCACACAATGGTCAGGGCTGGAAGGGACCTCAAGGATCAGCCAGTTCCAACCCCCCTGCCATGGGCAGGGACACCTCACACTACAGCAGGTTGCTCATAGCCACATCCAGCCTGGCTGCAAACACCTCCAGGCAGGAGGCTTCCACCACCTCCTTGGGCAACCTGTGCCGGTCTCTCACCACCCTCATGGGGAACAACTTCTTCCTCACAGCCAATCTCAATCTACCCATTTCTAGTTTTGCTCCATCCCCCCCAGTCCTATCACTCCCTGACACCCTCAAAAGTCCCTCCCCAGCTATCTTGGAGCCCCCTTCAGATACTGCAAGGCCACAAGAAGGGCTCCTGGGAGCCTTCTCTTCTCCAGACTGAACAGCCCCAACTATCTCAGTCTGTTCCCATAGCAGAGCAGCTCCAGCCCTCTGCTCCTCCTCGTGGCCCTTCTCTGGACACCTTCCAGCACCTCCAGATCTTTCCTGGAACAGGGGCTCCACAACTGGACCCAGAGCTCCAGCTGTGGTCTCAGCAGAGTGGAGCAGAGGGGCAGAATCCACTCCCTGGCCCTGCTGGCCACATTTCTCTTGCCCAGGCTCTGTTTGGCTCTCTGGGCTGCAAGTGCTCACTGCTGGCTCCTGTTGAGCTTCTCCTCCCCCAGCACCCCCAAGGCCTTTTCTTCAGGACTGCTCTGCAGCCAGTCCCTGCCCAGCCTATATCAGTGCCTGGGTTTGCCCTGACCCAGCTGCAGGACCTTGCACTTGGTCTCACGAGGTTGTCATGGGCCCAATCAGTCAGCATGTTCAGAATAAAAATGAATAGTTTGCAGTCCTGAATTTACAGTAGCAGTGCTTGGTTTAGTGCAGAAGTTTAGGTTTAGTTTATACTCAGTCTTCTAAAGCACTAAGGAAATAGTCAGCAAATGAATTTGAGGGGAGTGTGGAGCAAGAACCAGAGCAGAGAAAGCCAACTCATGAGAACCTCTCTGTTTACAGTTCTGCAGCATTGGTGATGTGAAGCCTGGAAGAAGGGAGGCTTCAGACAGCAGATAGGTGATCCAGACAAAGAGGACAAAGGTGCAGGACTGGGAAAATGGAGAGAAAGTAGAAGGTCCAGGTCAGGGACTTGTGCAGGGAAGATGAAGGGAGAAACTGGACAAGCCTGCACAGCAAGCTCAGCCAGGACACATTTTAAAGGCAAAAGGGAAGAACCATGAGGCTGGAGAGGCAAGAACAGAAACCTGCAGTTATGAATGGATGTGGTTATCAACAAGGGGTCCTTGGCTGAAGAGGTGGGTGGAAACCTAGGAAGCTGTGGTGATCTCAGGGCAGCAGGCCAATAAACATCTGATAGTGATAACAAGGAAAAAGAGTTTGGAGGTGCTGAAGAAGGGCTGACTGCCAGCCAGGACAGACTGAATGCAGGAATGCAGCAAAGGCACTCAGAGCATCACCTCAGCTGGGAAGGAGTAAGAAGATGAAGAGTGTGAAAAATTACCAGCTCAGTCATCCCCTTGCTGGGGATGAAATAGAAACAGGAGAAAACTGTGGGAGAGGACATTGTTCTGATCAGAAAAATGGTGAGGGTGGAGAGGTTGTTGGGTGAGAAGTTAGCTTAGAAATGCTGGCAGAGAAATGGGGAATGAGGAGGTGCTACAAGGAAGACATGAAGGTAGAGCTTGGGGGGATCAGAGAAGTAGATCAGGAAATTACAAAGTATGGATTTCTAAGGAAGGAAGAAATAGGAAGTGGGAAGATTCAAGAAGGACCTCAGGGAACTGCTTGAGAGTGCAGCACAGAGCCACAAAGATGCTGCAGGCAGTGGAACATCTTCCTTAGGAGGAGAGCCTGAGGGAGCTGAGGGCTCTGTAGCTTGGAGAGCATATGAGTCTTAAAGCTGTCCAATGCAGGGGACTCCACTGCTACCCTTGGGAGGTGATTCCAGTGTCTGACTGTGCTCAAGGGGAACATTTTCCTCTGGAGTCCCATGGGAATCTCCCCAGCAGGAACTTGTCCTCATCACTTCTTGTCTTTCCCATGGCACTCCTGTACAAAGGGAGTTTCCCTCCTGGCAGCCACCATTTATGCACTGGTCCATTGCAAGGTGGTCTGCCCTCAGCCTTCTCTTCTCCAGGCTGAGCAGACCCAGCTCTCAGCCTTTCCTGCCACAGCAGGGCTGCCAGGCCTTTGACTGTTGGTGGAGAGCTGCAGTTGCAGTGCTTGCTGCCGGAGCAGCCTGCTGCAGCCCCTGCCACCTCTTATCAGGAGCCTGCCTTTGCCCTGCGCTGCCTGGCTGCAGGGCTCCGCTCAGCAATTCCAGCCCCCTTCAATTTACAGATCATTACAGTGCTTAATTAGCCATTCCCAGTACAA
This sequence comes from Melanerpes formicivorus, assembly GCF_026170545.1. Classification (NCBI taxonomy): domain Eukaryota; kingdom Metazoa; phylum Chordata; class Aves; order Piciformes; family Picidae; genus Melanerpes; species Melanerpes formicivorus. The sequence continues at coordinate 1,017,324 of NW_027142418.1, read as the reverse complement.
AGTGGTTACTTTCTCTGTGCAGTTGGAGCCTCATTTTCCTGCCGCCCCAGCCCTTCAGGCAGGCGTCAGGTAACACTTTATTTTACAAGGGAAAAACCCAACCATTTATTTAAACGGTAAAACCCTGGGCATTTACAGAGTGGCTGCCTCTGCTCTTCAGGTTTCACAGCCACCACCTTGGAAGCCAGCTCTGAAAAGCTGGGCTCTCATTCCTGAAAAAATAAGTTATCAGCAATTGCTTCCTCTGCTTGCGTAATTGCTGGGGTAATTGGACTCTGTAACAGGAAGGTGATTGCCTGTTAATGCTGCCTCATAATTCTGCTACTTTCTTAATCCACCAACCTCCTGTCACTCAGATTTTCAGGCAGTAGTGCAGAGCACCTTTCTGGGGTGGTTGTCATGAAATGTTCTTATACCTCATGCACCTTACGCTGGCAGCCGGCAGGCAAACCCTGCCCCGGGCTGCATCCAAGGCAGGGAGAGCAGCAGCATAGGGAGGGGGATTCTGCCCCTCTGCTCTGCTCTGTTTAGACCTCACCTGCAGCACTGCCTCCAGCTCTGAGCCCCCAGCACAAGAAGGACCTGGAGCTGCTGGAGAGGGTCCAGAGGAGGCCATGAAGATGCTCAGAGGGCTGCAGAACCTCCCCTGTGGGGACAGGCTGGGAGAGTTGGGGCTGTTCAGCCTGGAGAGGTGAAGGCTTCAGGGAGACCTAAGAGCAGCCTTCCAGTACCTGAAGGGCTCCAGAAGAGCTGGGGAGGAATTTTGACAAGGGCTGGGAGTGCCAGGATGAGGAACAATGGCTTTGAGCTGCTGAGGGGAGATTCACACTGGAAATGAGGGAGAAATTCTTTCCAGTGAGGCTGGTGAGACTCTGGCACAGGCTGCCCAGGGAGGCTGTGGCTGCCTCCTGCCTGGAGGTGTTGAAGGCCAGGTTGGATGAGGCCTTGAGCAAGCTGGGCTGGTGGGAGGTGTCCCTGCCCATGGCAGGGGGTTGGAGCTGGATGAGCTTTAAGCTCCATTCCAACCTAAACCATTCTTTGACTCTGTACCAGTGAGACAAGTTGAACATAGAGTTCATTGTGCTTTTAAGGGAAAAAGAAAAAAAGAAAGTAGTCATAAGCATAGAGAGGAGAGCTGACCAGAGTACACCTGAAGAGGTTCTTGTGGGGGTAAAGTCTTCATCCCTTCAGAGTAGAGGGGCACACTGACTTCCCTGCTCCTGCTGGCCACACTATTCCCAATGCAGGCCAGGATGCCATTGGCCCTCTTGGCCACCTGGGCACACTGCTGGCTCATGTTTATGCGGCTGTCAACCAGTACTCCAAGGTCCCTTTCTGCCTGGCAGCTCTCCAGACACTCTGACCCCAGCCTGTAGCACTGCATGGGTTTGCTGTGGCCAAAGTGCAGCACCTAGCACTTGGACTTGTTGAATGCCATCCTGTTGGACTCTGCCCATCTGTCCAGCCTGTCAAGGTCCCTCTGCAGAGCCTTTCTACCCTCTAACTGACCAACATCTGCTCCCAGCTTGGTGTCATCGGCAAATCTGCTTATGACTGACTCAATCCCCTCATCCAGATCATCAATGAAGATGTTAAAGACGATGGGGCTCAGCACTGATCCCTGGGGGTCACCACTGGTGCCTGGCTGCCAGCTGGCTGTGGCACCATTCACCACCACTCTCTGGGCTCAGCCTCCAGCCAGTTCCTAACCCAGCTCAGAGCGCTGCTGTTCAAGGGCACACTTTTCCTATCCATATGCAAAGGCCTGCAGCAGGGGCTGAGAACTGCCTCATTTCTGCCTGAAGTTTGTGCCTGGGTGATTGCTCTGTTTCCAGGCTGCGCTCTGAGTGCAGGCTGTGTGCGGCTCTGGGCTTCAGAGACCAACAAAATTGAAATCACTTTTACACAAACAGTTTTGCTCAGAGAAACTCAGTCCTGCTGAATTAAGGCCACAGGTTGTAAAAGGTGTTTAATTACTGTATGCCACTAATTAGGCCCAATATTCCTCTCCAAAATACTCCCTTTTTAAGTCATTATGCTCTATTTTTGTAGTTAGCTGAAAAAGTTAACTCACTGGGGCTCGTTCTGCCTTTTCATTGCTCTTTGCCTGTACCCAGTTAATTGGGTGCTCAGCTGCAGTGCCATCATCTGTTTCAGGGCCTGAACTTTTTCCTTGCTTCCTTCTTTTCCTCCCAACCAGTGCTTTGAAAATGGCATTTGAGGGCTGCTTACAGAATAGTTTTGATTGAAAAAGACCTCTAAACAATCCCAAGTACTGCTATAGGCTGGGCAGGGACTGGCTGCAGAGCAGCCCTGAAGAAAAGGCCTTGGGGGTGCAGGGGGAGGAGAAGCTCAACAGGAGCCAGCAGTGAGCCCCTGTGGCAGGACTGTGCCCAGGAGGCTTGAGGCTGCTGGGTCCTGGCTCCCTGGTGTTAGTTTTGAGATTTTACTCTGAGTTTCTCTGCTATCTGCTCCCTTCAGGTCCTGGAAAGCTTCTATACTTGCAGCCCAGAGAGCCAAGCAGAGCTTGGGCTGCAGCAAGAGAAGTGTGGCCAGCAAGGCCAGGGAGGTGACTCTCCTCCTCTGCTCCACTCTGCTGAGACCACAGCTGGAGCTCTGTCTCCAGTTGTGGAGCCTCTGTGCCAGGAAGGATCTGGAGATGCTGGAAGGTGTCCGGAGAAGGGCCACGAGGATGAGCAGAGGGCTGGAGCTGCTCTGCTGTGAGGACAGACTGAGAGATTATCTTGGCAAGGCCATGGAGAGAGAGGAAGAAGTTGCAAGCAGAAGCCACAGAAAAGGAAGAAACAAAAACTATCTGTGCAACCAGGTCTAAGCTATCCAGCAAGTGAAGGGGATGCTATAGACCTGTCAGTTGTTATTATCCTGTTATCCAACTCAGTATTTTATTTACCTTTTACTCTAAGTCTATGGACAATCCCTACAATTACAATTTTGCAATTGGGAACTAGGCTAAGGTACCAGCTTCAAAACATAGCAGGTGGGGACTGCACCACCTCCCTGGGCAGCCTGTTCCAGTGTCTGACCTCTCTTAGAGCAAAGGAAATTGGTCCCGATCTCCAACCCAAAGCTCTCTAGCACAATTCCAGGCCATCTCCTCTCATTCTGTCATCTGGTACCAGGGATAAGAGATCAACACCCACTGGCTCCAACCTCCTTTCAGGGAGTTATTGAGTCAGTCCTCAGCAAATTTGCAGATGACACCAAGTTAGGAGCAGATGTTGGTCAGTTAGAGGACAGAAGAGCTCTGCAGAGGGACCTCGACAAGCTGGATAGATGGGCAGAGTCCAACAGGATGGCATTCAACAAATCCAAGTGCTGGGTGCTGCACTTTGGCCACAGCAACCCCATGCAGTGCTACAGGCTGGGGTCAGAGTGGCTGCAGAGCAGCCAGGCAGAAAGGGACCTGGGGGTACTGGTTGATGGTAGGCTGAACATGAGCCAGCAGTGTGCCCAGGTGGCCAAGAAGGCCAATGACATCCTGGCCTGCATTAGGAATGGTGTGGCCAGCAGGAGCAGGGAAGTCATTGTACCCCTGTACTCTGCATTGGTTAGGCCACACCTTGAGTCCTGTGTCCAGTTCTGGGACCCTCAGTTTAAGAAGGACATTGAGACACTTGAAGGTGTCCAGAGAAGGGCAACGAGGCTGGGGAGAGGCCTTGAGCACAGCCCTGTGAGGAGAGGCTGAGGGAGCTGGGGTTGCTTAGCCTGGAGAGGAGGAGGCTCAGAGGTGATCTCATTGCCCTCTACAACTACCTGAAGGGTGGTTGTAGCCAGGAAGGGGTTGGTCTCTTCTCTCTAGCAAGCAGCACCAGAACAAGAGGACGCAGTCTCAAGCTGCACCAGGGGAAGTTTAGGCTGGGGGTGAGGAGAAAATTCTTCACTGAGAGAGTTGTTAGCCATTGGGATGTGCTGCCCAGGGAGGTGGTGGAGTCACCATCCCTGGAGGTGTTCAAGAGGGGATTGGATGTGGCACTTGGTGCCATGGTCTAGTCATGAGGTCTGTGGTGACAGGTTGGATTTGATGATCTTTGAGGTCTCTTCCAACCTTGGTGATACTGTGATACTGTGAGAGCTACTCAGTTGCCTATAAACAAAGGAAGTACTGTGGGGGTTGGTAGACAGGTTTGAAGGGTAGGTGCATGGTAGAAGAGATTACATCAGCAAAGAACAGGCAAGTACATGTGTGTCTTGGCTTCATACAGTGAGCAATGTTGTGCAAAAATGGATCTGTCATTGGTTTGTGTCAGCTCTTGAGGCCTAGGGTCCACAAAGTAATATGTTCAGACATGCCTAGCACTTTTTTCAATTAATTCCTTTTTGGTGAGTATATTACTGGATAGGAGAGACCTAACAGCTCTAGAGAACACTGCTGTGTCTGCCTGTTGTCTGTCTGTGGACCTCTCTGGCTCCCCTGGTTTATACCCTCTCCATGCTCTTTGATATCCTGCAGGGACAAGACTTGCCTAGAAAGGTGCTGATATCACAGACTTGAGGAGAGGTTTTGACTCAGGAGCTGGTATCCAAGAACTGAGGAGAGATCTTGACTCAGGAGCTGGTATCCAGGAGTTGAGATCTTGACTCAGGAGTTGGTATCCAGGAGCTGAGCAGAGATCTTGACTCAGGAGCTGGTATCCAAGAGCTGAGGAGAGATCTTGACTCAGGAGCTGGTATCCAAGGGCTGAGGAGAGATCTTGACTCAGGAGCTGGTATCCAAGAGTTGAGATCTTGGCTCAGGAGCTGGTATCCAAGGGCTGAGGAGAGATCTTGACTCAGGAGCTGGTATCCAAGAGTTGAGATCTTGACTCAGGAGCTGGTATCCAAGGGCTGAGGAGAGATCTTGACTCAGGAGCTGGTATCCAAGAGTTGAGATCTTGGCTCAGGAGCTGGTATCCAAGGGCTGAGGAGAGATCTTGACTCAGGAGCTGGTATCCAAGAGCTGAGGAGAGATCTTGACTCAGGAGCTGGTATCCAGGAGTTGAGATCTTGACTCAGGAGCTGGTATGAAGGGCTGAGTGGAGACCATTCCCACAGGCTGCAGTTTTCAGGGGCATCTCACACTGCCCATCACCTCATGGGGATGAGAGATGTCAGCTCTTTGGAGGTTTCCTTTATGCAGACACTTTTGTTGCATGCTAAGTCTCTGCAGCTTGGGTTTGCAGCTTTGGTGATGTAAGGTTTAGGTTCCTAGTGACTTCCTTTCAAGGCACAAAGATCCACAGCAGGCAGAGATGGCATTAGCAGGTCAGAAGAAGGATGTAGAGCTGAGCATCATGGCAATCAAATATCTTACCAAAATATTTCCTCATCCAGTCAATTCCTTACCTACTGAGCAGTCCACCCATCAAATCCATCTCTCTCCAACTTGGCCAGCAGAATGCTGTGGGTGACAGTGTCAAAGGCCTTGCACAAGTCCAGGTAGATCACATCCAGAGGTCGTCCCTTATCCACTGACATAGTCACTTTAGCACATAAAGCCACAGGTTGATCAAGCTGAGGGAGCTGGGGGTGCTCAGCCTGGAGAAGAGAAGGCTCTGGGGAGATCAAATAGCAGCTGGGAGATCTAATACAGGTGTGAGTAGCACTTCCATTCACATTTGCAATTCTTTCCAACCCTGTGTGGAGAGGTTTCTGTGCTCCTTTGGGAAAGGTTGAGGAGCAGCTCTCTGCTCCCTATAAACCCAAGGCAAACTATTACTGGCATTAATTTGTACTCAGCACAGAAAGCAGATTGTGGGGGGATATCTGTACTCCTTGTATTTGATCCAGCTAGGTGGAGTACTGCATCCAGGTCTGGAGCCCTCAACACAGGAAGGACCTGGAGCTGATGGAGAGGGTCCAGAGGAGGGCCACAAAAATGATCAAGGGGTTTGGAGCAGCTCTGCTATGAGGACAGGCTGAGGGAGCTGGGGGTGTCCAGCCTGGAGAAGGGAAGGCTCTGGGGAGACCTTAGAGCAGCCTGCCAGTACCTGAAGGGGGCTACAGGAAGGCTGCAGAGAGCCTGTTTGCAAAGGCCTGCAGGGACAGGAGCAGGGGCAATGGCTTCCAACTAGAGCAGAGCAGATTGAGATTGAATGTGAGGAACAAGTTCTGCACCAGGAGGGTGGTGGAACACTGGCACAGGTTGCCCAGGGAGGTGCTTAAGGCTCCATGCCTGGAGATATTGAAGGTGAGTCTGGACAGGACTCTGGGCAACCTGATCTAGTTGGGGATGTCCCTGCTGAGTGGGAGTTGGACTGGCTGAGCTTTGGAGGTGCCTTCCACCCCAGACCATTCTGTGATTCCATTCCATCTCTGCTGGAGGTACCATGCTTTGCCAAAAAAAAAACCCAAACCCAAACCATCAAACAAACCACCAACAAAAAACTACCACAAACCAGCAAAGGCCAGCTGTGCCTCCTGCAGCTGGGGTTTTGTGTTGGTGGCTTTTCAGGGAGTTTTCTTCTATTGCCCAGGTTCTGCATCCTGGGTCACACAGCAACTTCACTTCGTAGGAATCAAACTGCTTTTGCAGATAGAGGCAAACGCTCTGTGGTGCTTAGTTAAGTGCAAACCCACTGCCTCTTAGCTGTGGAGGGACAATAGGCTTTGGTCTTGGATTGTCATTCTCTTCACCAGCAGATGGAGACCCAGCTCGTCAGACCCATTCCTCTGGGCACAGTTAGTGGTTAACACATAATCAATGGTTGCTGGCAGAATTCAGTGACATCTGCCAGCACCTTTGAGGTCTGGTTCCAAATCTCTGGACAGCTGGAGGCCTCTAGTCTTCTTCTAGATTCTGGCTGAAAACTTGGACCACAGAAGTAAGGAAGAGGTAAGTGGACACTGCTCTCTTCCAGCAAGAACCAAGCAACCAGAACATTTCAGCAGTTCCATGAAGAACTCTAATAACATGCAGGATTTTCTTAGCCTGGGATGGGATGGATATGGCCTGAAGAAAAATAACTCTATGGGAAATGTCTTACTTTAGGATTTGATTGATACCATCCTACGTGCTTTCTAGTGACAGTATTGAGATATTGGAACAGACTGCCCAGGGAGGCTGTGGATGTCCCCTCCCTGGAGGTGTTCAAGGCCAGGCTGGATGAGGCCCTGAGCAATCTGGGCTGGTGAGAGGTGTCCCTGGCCATGGCAGGGGGTTGGAGCTGGAAGATCTTTAAGGTCCCTTTCAACCCAAACCATTCTATGAATCTATGCTTGAGCATAGCAGCTGCAGCACTTTCCTACAGGAGTGTTTGCTGCCTGCAGGATCTCTGCACAGCACTGAGTTTGCAGGAGCTCAGCATCCATCCATGGTGTTTGGTAAAGGGGAAGGTTAGGGTCATAAAAGCATACACTGGTTTGGGCTGGAAGGGACATCCAAAAGCCACCCAGTCCAAGCCCCCTGGAGCCAACAGGGACATCCTCCACTAGATCAGGTTGCCCAGAGCCCTGTCCAGCCTCACCTTGAATAGTTCCAGGGGTAGAGCCTCAACTACTTCCCTGGATGTTCCACTACCCTCATGGTAAGGAGCTTCCTCTTAATGTCCAAGCTCAATCTCCTCTGGTCTGGTTTGAAGCCATTGTCTCTTGTCCTGTCCCTGCAGGTCTTTGCAAATGGTCCCTTCTTGTAGCCCCCTTCAGGTACTGGCAGGTTGCTATTAGTTCTCCCTAGACCTTCTCTTCTCCAGGCTGAACACCCCTAGCTCCCTCACAGCAGCCTGTCCTCACAGCAGAGGTGTTCCAGTCCTTTGACCATTATCAGGGCTCTCCTCTGGACCTGCTCCATCAGGTCCATGTCCTTCCTGTGTTGAGAGCACCAGAGCTGGATGCAGAACTCCAGGTGAGGACTTACCAGAGCAGATGCTTGCTTCACAAATGCCTTGTAGAGGTCCTCCCCTCTTTCCATAGAGGAGTTGTTCATTGGGCAATGGGAGTCATAAAGCTCTGCAGTGCTTCTTTCCTTGCTTTGAAAGTAGTACAAGCCCTGTGGATGGTGATTTCCTTGCTGGCTATCCAGGAGGTGTGGCCTCTCTTGTTGCTTAAACTCCACTATAAGTCTTCAGAATTCACTGGAAGTTCCTGTTTCAGATTCTTAGGATTGAGACAGAATGTTTGCTTAAAAAGAAACAAAACCAACCAAACAAATGAACAAAACTCATAACAACAACCCCCCTCCCCCCAAAAAAAAAGCCCACCACCCCCAAAAGAACCAAAAAACCCAACCCCAAAACAAACCAACCAATCCAAACCCCTAACCACATCAAACCACAAAACCCAAACCAAAAAACCTGCTAAGTTTTGTCTTAATTTTGCCTGTTCTGAATATCTGACCTTGGGGAAAAGCCTGCATCTTTTATCAGGGTTGGTTTATTCTTCAGCCATTTAGAATCATAGAATCAATAAGGTTGGAAAAGACCTCAGAGATCATCAAGTCCAACCTGTCACCACAGACCTCATGACTAACTAAACCATGGCACCAAGTGCCATGTCCAAATCCCCTTCTGATCACCTCCAGTGATGGTGCCTCCACCACCTCTCTGGGCAGCACATCCCAATGGCCAATTACTTTCTGGGAAGAATTTTCTCCTCACCTCCAGCCTGAACCTCCCCTGGCACAGCTTGAGACTGTGTCCTCTTGTTCTAGTGCTGCTGGCTGCCTGGGAGAAGAGACCAACCCCCACCTGGCTACAACCTCCCTTCAGGGAGTTGGAGAGAGCAAGAAGGTCTCCCCTGAGCCTCCTCTTCTCCAGGCTAAGCAACCCCAGCTTCCTCAGCCTCTCCTCACAGGGCTGTGCTCCAGACCCCTCCCCATCCTTGTTGCCCTTCTATGGACACCTTCAAGAGTCTCAATGTCCTTAAATTGAGGGGCCTAGAACTGGACACAGTACTCAAGGTATGGCCTAACCAGTGCTGAGTACAAGGGCACAGAAGATGCAGATTTGTGGAGCACCCTTCTTAGTGATGGAAACTGGGGAGCTGGAAAAGATGGCCCTGAAAATACACAATGCCCAGCTCAAGCCCTGTGGAGGACTTGAGCACAATCTATCTTCAGTTGCTTCTTGTTCTCTAGAAACCTGAAAGTGATGTGAATTGTGTGCAGATAACCCTAAAATGGTTGTTGAGAAGCTAAGGCTGATGTTGGGCATGGACAACCACATGGGAGAGAAATGGGATCAGATGCCTTCAGAAATCCTTCTGCCTGCTCTCAGTGCATTGAAGGGGCTTGTGGTATGGGTTGCAACTTAGTTCTCTGCTTTCATGAGCTGTATATAAGCAGAGGTGTGCCAAAAGGCTGAAACAAAACTCTTTTAAGTGTTAAATCAAAATATTTAAACAAAGGGAAAGCCTCCTGAAGGTCAGGCTTTATGTACACAGAACAGTGCTGACAATAAAGAGCTGGGGCTTCTAGGAGCCTGGCTGAGCTGAGGCTGAGAGCTGTGTTTCCAGTAATTGACTGCTTGCAGCACAGAAGGCCCAGGGCAGGCTGGGCTGCATCCAAAGCAGCATTACCAGCAGAGCCAGAGAGGTGATTCTGACACTGTTCTACTCTGGTGAGACCTCACCTGCAGTGCTGTGTGCAGGTCTGGAGCCCTCAATACAGGAAGGACCTGGAGCTGATGGAGAGGGTCCAGAGCAGGCCATGAAAATGATCAAGGGGTTGGAGCAGCTCTGCTGTGAGGAGAGGCTAAGGGAGCTGGGGGTGTTCAGCCTGAAGAAGAGCAGGCTACAGGGAGACCTAATAGAGACCTGCCAGTACCTGAAGGGGGCTACGAGAAGGCTGCAGAGAGGCTATTTACAAAGGCCTGCAGGAACAGAACCAGGGGCAATGGCTTCAAACCAGAGCAGAGCAAATTGAGATTGGATGTGAGGAACAAGTTCTGCACCAGGAGGATGGTGGAACACTGGCACAGGTTGCCCAGGGAGGTGGTTGAGACTCCATACCTGGAGATATTCCAGGTGAGTCTGGACAGGGCTCTGGGCAACCTGATCTAGTGGAGGATGTCCCTGGTGACTGCAGGGGGTTGGACTGGATGAGCTTTGGAGGTCCTCTCTGCCCCAGACCATTCTGTGATTCTATAGGATCTGGAGTCCACCTGTAAGAGCTGTGGCAGTGCTTTCGAGGCTTGCAGACAGGGGATGGGTTGAGGATTGGTTTTCAGACATCTTGGATTGTTGTGCTACCTTCATAGTGTCATGGAATTGTCTGGGTCCAACCATCAACCCAGCACCACCATGGCCCCAAGTGCTGTGCCCACACATTTCTTGCATGCCTCCAGGCATGGGGACTCCACCACATCCCTGGGCAGCCTGTTCCAGTGCCTGACCACTCTTGCAGCAAAGAAATTGTTCCTAATCTCCAACCTGGCCTCCCCCTGGCATCTTTGACAACTTCCTGTGGTAAACCATTAGTAAGGCAGTGAGCTGTGAGCCAGTTAGCACAGCCTTACAAATGATTGTTCCTTGATGCCAGGGTTGGAGAGCAGGGTAGGAGAGGAGCCATTGCTGCTCCATGGTTGCAGGATCCATGCACTTTGGCGGTCAGTGTTGGGCCAGAACCTAACAACTTCAGAGGTGTAATGGGCTGCTGATTGTAGCTGGGCTAAAGGCCAGGAATGATTTCCAGGCCAAATGCTATTAGTCTTAATCCATTTCCCCCCAGGGTATTGACAGCTCTGCGGTCGCTATCCTGGAATGTTAAACAGTTGGTTAACAACTTCAACCCTGCTGGTTTCACCCAAGCAGCAGATTGATTTTGTTTCCCAGAGAATGAAAACATGTATATTTGTGTTTACTGTAATCCATGCACTGAAAACTTAATTTCCCCTCCCCCCCACCCCTGTGCTTTTACAATTCTCAGCAGCTCTTGCCCTCAGCCTGCTCTGTGTGCACGCACGCGGGCCTGATGGCAGCATGCATGCGGGCTTGATGGCAGCCTGACTGAAATCCCAGCACAGGCTCTGCCTAGGGCGAAAGCTACCTCTGTGTGTGTGTGAGGGGAAGCCGTGGAGGGAGTACCAGCGGTCAGTGCATTCCACCCAGCCTCTGACTCCGCGCCGGTGCACGTACACGTAACAACTGACAGCCCCCCAACCCCCTTTTGGGGACGTGTGGAAAACGGTTCACCGTAAGAGGAAATGAAAATTATTTAGATTAAAGTCAAAACAACAAATTTAACATCCTTTTGTGTACACAAACACTCTTCTGAGAGCCACAAATCATTGATGCTCGCGGCTCAGAGCCGTTTCAAATGCTACTTACCTAAAGCCAGGAGATGAGAAACATGTGGCAGACCTTCGCTGCAAAAGTTCAGGGCTGGGGAGGGTGGGAGGGGGGGGTGGGGGAGCCAGAGGATGTTTGCATCTGCAGGAGGAGGGCCTAAAAATACTCTGAAAGCCGACAGTTCACTTAAATCATTAATCCTCCACTGAAGGCATTTCCACCTTTTAATGGACTGCAATTAAAGGCAATATTTCTTAATACCAGTGTCAGGTGTTTTGAGCGGCGACGCGAAGGGCTGCTCAGCGCCGGAGCTCCGAAGGGGAAGGCATTCAGGCCAGGCTCATTTGAAGGGCCAAATCTAAACAAGAGCACATAATTCCATCTGCTTTTTGGCAATTTGTTGTTCCTTTTAGGTTCCCTTTCCCCGTTTGTCTTGTGGACAGAGTTTGCAGGAAACGTCAGCGGGCGTGATGGATTGCATGAGAGTGGATGTACTGACTTCATGCTTTCATAAAGCAAGGCAGCTGGTGGGATAAACTTTCCTGCAGGAGCTGGAAAGGTTTAAATTTTCCATCTCTTTGACTATTTGGCCCGATGAATGATAGGGCTTTACCAGACAAGTAAATAAAAAGATGGCTAAGAGGTACTAGGAGGTCATTCAAGCGATCTTTAAATAGCAATTACTGGAGGAGGGCAGAGGGACAGCCCTCCGCGTTCTGAGACTGCTGAAGCGAGCCCTAAAAACACTGTGCTGGTGTTTTCTCCCTCTTTTGAACCATCTTGGGAAGGAAAGAGACCGTTTCTAGCGGTGTGATTTTTGCCACGGGAGCTGGTCACCAGGCAGAAGGCAGTGGAATAGAATAGAATAGAATAGAATAGAATAGAATAGAATAGAATAGAATAGAATAGACCAGACCAGGTTGGAAGAGACCTTCAAGATCGTCGTGTCCAACCTATCGTCCAACACCACTTAACCAACTAACCCATGGCACCAAGCACCCTGTCAAGTCTCCTCCTGAACACCTCCAGCGCTGGCGACTCCACCACCTCCCCAGGCAGCCCATTCCAATGGGCAATCACTCTCTCTGTGTAAAACTTCCTCCTGACCTCCAGCCTGAACCTCCCCTGGTGCAGCCTGAGACTGTGTCCTCTTGTTCTGGTACTGGCTGCCTGGGAGAAGAGAACAACATCCGCCTGTCTACAACCTCCCTTCAGGTAGTTGTAGAGACAATAAGGTCACCCCTGAGTCTCCTCTTCTCCAGGCTGAGCAACCCCAGCTCTCTCAGCCTCTCCTCATAGGGCTTGTGTTTCAAGCCCCTCACCAACTTCATTGCCTTTCTCTGGACACGCTCCATCAAGTCAACATCCTTCCTAAACTGAGGGGCCCAGAACTGGACACAGGACTCAAGGTGTGGCCTAATCAGTGCAGTATACAGGGGCAGAATGACCTCCCTGCTCCTGCTGGCCACACTGTTCCTGATGCAGGCCAGGATGCCATTGGCCCTCTTGGCTGCCTGGGCACACTGCAGGTTCATGTTCAGCCTACCATCAACCAGCACGCCCAGGTCCCTCTCTGCCTGGCTGCGCTCAGCCACTCTGACCCCAGCCTGTAGCACTGCCTGGGGTTGTTGTGGCCAATGTGCAGAACCTGGCACTTGGATGTGTTAAATCTCATGCCGTTGGAAGAGCTTCACTCTGGTCCTCTGGTTGTCAGCTGAGTTTCTGTGGCTATGAGAAGCTGCCTTGCTTCCAGAGTTGTGATGCACACCAGTTTGCAGTTTGTTTTCGTACCAAAAGTAGATCTGCTGGGTTAATTTTAACCACTTAGGTGTTGGGGTAGATTGGAATCATAGAATGCATTGGCTTGGAAGGGACCCTTGAAGGTCGTCTTGTCCAGCACCCCTGCGTTGAGCAGCTGAGTTGCATCCAAAGAAGTGTTCTTTGCTTCAACACAGGGCTGCCTAGATTGGAAAACACCTCTAAGATCACAGAATCACAGCCTCACAGAAACATTCAGGTTGGAAGAGACCCTCAGGATCACCACCAAGTCCAACCCAGAACCCTACCCTGCAAGGTTCACCCCTAAACCATATCCCCAGGCACCACATCCAAACCACCTTTAAACACATCCAGGGCTGCTGACTCAACCACCTCCCTGGGCAGCCTGTGCCAGTGCCTGACCACTCTTGCTGGGAAAAATATTTCCTACTGTCTAGTCTAAACCTCTCCAGTGGCAGCTTGAGGCCATTCCCTCTTGTTCTGTCACTAATGACCTGTGAGAAGAGACCAGCAGCAACATCTCCACAACCTCCTTTCAGGTAGCTGTAGAGAGCCATGAGGTCACAAAGATCATCTGTCCAACCATGAGCCTAGCAATGGCAAGTCCTTGGCTAAACCACAGACCTAAGCACTACATTTACAGGGTTCTTAAACACCCCCAGGCATGGGGACTCTACCACCTCTGTGGGCAAGCTGTCCCAATGCCTGAGAACCCTTCCAGGGAAGAAATTCTGCCTGATGTCCAACTTAAACTCCTATTAGCACAGCTTGAGGTGGGAGGCAGAAAGGCCTTCCAAGGCAGAAGGGATTGCTCATCCTCACAGGTACAGCTCTGTTTGGGGGTTACAGCTTTGTCCTGAGGAAGGTGTGTTTCTGCAGCTGTTCTGAGCATGCTCTTGAAGCTCAGTTTGCCTGCAAAGGCACCACGTGAGGCTTTCATTCATGTTTCCCACGCTGGCTGGCTGTTTGAAGGGGCTGGGTTTCAGCTGATAGTTTGAAAGGCCATTAACTGCTTTCCTGGCTGCACTGTCTCTGAGAACCCTTAGCCAGATCTGTGGTCCCGCTGGAGATGGGCCAGAACCAGTCCTCAGGAGCTGAATGCCCCTCCCCAACCCACAGCTTTGGTGGAGACTACATTTAGATCTGGTGGATTGAGTCAGAGTCCAAGTTTCTCTTCAGTCTGGATTTTTTTTATAGCCACACAGATCAATCTAGTATGTCACAGTTGCTGCCTAAGAGCTCTCCAGGAGGTCTTCCCAGCTAGATTGGGTCTTGCTGGATTGTATTTTCACTTCTGTGAAACACTGCAGGAAGAAAAAGAAAGTGTCATAAATCAGTAGGAGCTGTCAGAGTGTGCTGCCCTGACACCAGCAGCCAAGGTGCAGGGCTGATGTGCAAAGGAACCCTGAGCAGCCTTGTGCCAGGAAGAATATTGCCAAGACCCTGAGCAGTCTTTCTCATTCTCAGCCCTGACTTCATCTCGACTGTACAGAAGTGAGGTTTGTGCCGCAGAGCATCTTCCACATTTGTCAGGGATGGAAGGGACCTCAAGGATCAGCCAGTTCCACCCCCCTGCCATGGGCAGAGACACCTCACACTACAGCAGGCTGCTCACAGCCACATCCAGCCTGGCTGCAAAAAGCCTACAGGGATGAGGCTTCCACCACCTCTCTGGGCAACCTGTGCCAGTCTCTCACCACCCTCATTGGGAACAACTTCTTCCTAACATCTAATCTAAATCTCCCCTCCTCTAGCTTGGATCCATTCCCCCCCAAGTCCTATCACTCTCTGACACCTTAAAAAGTCCCTCCCCAGCTCTCTTATAGCCTCTTTCAGGTCCTGGAGGCCACAAGAAGGTCTCCTGGGAGCCTTCTCTTCTCCAGACTGAACAACCCCAAAGATACACCACATGCTCTGGAGTAAAAAGATAGCAAGGAAGTCTGTAGGTCACTTCATTTAGATCACATGACCAGAGGATGTTAGGGGTTGGAAGGGACCTTTGGAGAGCTTCCAGTCCAACCCCCTGCCAGAGCAGGACCATAGAAGCCAGCACAGGTCACACAGGAACACATCCAGACAGGGCTGCAAAGGCTCCACAGAAGGAGACTCCACAACCTCTCTGGGCAGCCTGCTCCAGGGCTCTGGGACCCTCACAGTCAAGAAGTTCTTCCTCATGTTGAGGTGGAACCTCCTGTGCTGGAGTTTCCATCCCTTGCCCCTTGTCCTATGCCAGGGCACAAGTGAGCAGAGGCTGTCCCTGTCCCTTCCTTCCTGACCCCCAGCCCTCAGCTATTGATAGACATTGATCAGATCCCTCTCAGCCTTCTCCTCTCCTGACTAATCAGCCCCAGTGTTCTCAGCCTCTCCTCCCCAGGCAGTGCTGCAGTCCCTTCAGCATCCTTGTAGCCTCTGTTGGTCTCTCTCCAGCAGATTCCTGTCCCTCCTGAACTGGGGAGCCCAGAACTGGATGCAATATTCCAGGTGGGACCTCACTAGGGCAGAGTAGAGGGGGAGGAGAACTTCCCTTGATGCCATAAACATTTCTGTAGTTGGCAATGATCTGCAGTGCCTCAGAACTCTCTGTGGATGATGGTAACAATCCAATCACTTACACAAATACACAGTTCCCAACAGCACTAATTAGGATTTTGCAGAGCTGGAGAGCAGCCAGGCTGTGCTCCACACCAACAATCCATTGCTTGTTAAGCATTTAAGTGGCTAACTCTTTACATCTAAATGAGAACTGGGTTTTTATTTCTTCTTAAGGTGCTCACCAAGCACTCCCCAGGCTCTCCGAGTGCAGGGTGCTCACCAAGCACTCCCCAGGCTCTCCGAGTGCAGGGTGCTCACCAAGCACTCCCCAGGCTCTCCGAGTGCAGGGTGCTCACCAAGCACTCCCCAGGCTCTCCACAGGCAGGGTGCTCCCCAAGCACTCCCCAGGCTCTCCACAGGCAGGGTGCTCACCAAACACTCCCCAGGCTCCCCACAGGCAGGGTGCTCACCAAGCACTCCCCAGGCTCTCCACAGGCAGGGTGCTCACCAAGCACTCCCCAGGCTCTCCAAGTGCAGGGTGCTCCCCAAGCACTCCCCAGGCTCTCCACAGGCAGGGTGCTCCCCAAGCACTCCCCAGGCTCTCCACAGGCAGGGTGCTCCCCAAGCACTCCCCAGGCTCTCCACAGGCAGGGTGCTCACCAAACACTCCCCAGGCTCCCCACAGGCAGGGTGCTCACCAAGCACTCCCCAGGCTCTCCACAGGCAGGGTGCTCACCAAGCACTCCCCAGGCTCTCCAAGTGCAGGGTGCTCACCAAGCACTCCCCAGGCTCTCCACAGGCAGGGTGCTCCCCAAGCACTCCCCAGGCTCTCCACAGCCAGGGTGCTCCCCAAGCACTCCCCAGGCTCTCCACAGGCAGGGTGCTCCCCAAGCACTCCCCAGGCTCTCCACAGGCAGGGTGCTCCCCAAGCACTCCCCAGGCTCTCCACAGGCAGGGTGCTCCCCAAGCACTCCCCAGGCTCTCCACAGGCAGGGTGCTCACCAAGCACTCCCCAGGCTCTCCACAGGCAGGGTGCTCCCCAGGCACTCCCCAGGCTCTCCACAGGCAGGGTGCTCCATTGACTGCTGCAGGAACCCCTCCTGAGCAGGCAGTGCTTGGTCAGGGAGGAGCTGGATGCTTTGCACTGCTCTGGCGGGTTGGGGCTGCACTGTGATCTATGACCTTCTGGCAGGTTGCTACTCGTTTTTGAACCAGTGCTGCACTAAGTTCTCCAGATCCAGTGGGATCTAAGGACTGCTGTGCTGCTGTTAGGAAGACTTCCATGGATGAGCTGAGGCCCTGCAGCCCTCAACACTGTGCAGACACTAGAGACAACAACCCACATGCCAGGAAATCCACAGTCTGACTGGCAAGAGCAGACAAAAGTGTGGTGCACAAAAGGATGACTAAACACCAGTGGCAGAGTCTCTAAACCATCTTTGAACTGTTTGAACCTCACCTGTTCAGAGGAGGAGGGAAGGAGGAGATAGGACAGAAGTGCACCACAGAGCTCAGATTTGTTGCCAGAACCCTGGGTGATGGTTTCTGAGCTTCTTTGTGTGGTGTAGATTAGAGGTCTCACAGAATCACTGAATGCCAAGTTGGAAGTGACCCCAAATAGTATCTGGTCCAACCTTTCTAGGTGATGGTGGAGTTGGAATGAGCTGGAGCAGCACCATGGCAAGCTGAATCTTGTCCAATGCAGGGGACTCCACTGCTGCCCTTGGGAGGTGATTCCAGTGTCTGACTGTGCTCAAGGGGAACATTTTCCTCTGGACTCCCATGGGAATCTTCCCAGCAGTAACTTGTCCTCATCACCTCTTGTCTTTCCCATGGCACTCCTGTACAAAGGGAGTTTCCCTCCTCCTGGCAGCCACCATTTGTATACTGGTCCATGGCAAGGTGGTTTCCCCTCAGCCTTCTCCTCTCCAGGCTGAACACCCCCAGCTCTCAGCCTTTCCTGCCACAGCAGGGCTCTGAGCATTCTCTGGCCCTTCTCTGAGCACTTCCCAGCCTCTCTGCATGGGTTTTGTACAGCTTTTTTTGTACATCTTTTACAATTCTTTGCTTTCTGTGTTGGAATGTGCTGCCTGGAGAGAAGTTAATCCCCTTCCTTTTGCTTCCTCAAGAGAGTGCCATTTAAAAAGCGTAAATAATTTAACAGGCTTTAGAAGTGAAAGTGTTGATCATGTCCAAAGCAAGCAGGAAACACAAGCACTTGGAACTGTGCTATTTGTTTCCTCCTGATCATCTGGGACAGCTGGGGAAGTTGAAGTGAGCTGAGCATCTCTACTGCCTTGCCGTGCTGCTGTCTGCTGCCTTGGCATGCTGCATCCACAGGCAACCAGCATCAGAACAAGGGGACACAGTCTCAAGCTGTGCCAGGGGAAGTTTAGGCTCAAGGTGAGGAGAAAGTTCTTCAGTGAGAGAGTTGTTAGCCATTGGAATGTGCTGCCCAGGGAGGTGGTGGAGTCACCATCCCTGGAGGTGTTCTAGAGGGGATTGGATGTGGCACTTGGTGCCATGGTCTAGTCATGAGGTCTGTGGTGACAGGTTGGACTCGATGATCCTTGAGGTCTCTTCCAACCTTGGTGATACTGTGATACTGTAAAGGATGAATGGTTGGTTGGTGGGAGTGCTCAGCAATGAATCACAGAGTCAACCATGTTGGAAGAGACCACCAAGATCATCAAGTCCAACCAATCACCCAACCCTACCTAATCAACCAGACCATGGCGCTGAGTGCCTCATGGGAGGCACCTCCAGGGACGCCAACCCCACCCCCTCCCTGGGCAGCACATCCCAAGGGCAATCTCTCTGTCTGTGAAGACCTTCTTGCTGATATCCAGCCAAAACTTCCCCCTGCACAGCTTGAGACTGTGTCCTCTTGTTCTGGTGCTGGTTGCCTGGGAGAACCAAGGTCCTTGCCAGCTGTGAGAACTCAAAGACTGTGGCCCCTCAGTGTCCTTGTTGGAGTGCAAAGGACCCCAAACAGAGCACAGTATTTGAGATGTGGCCTCACCAGTGCTGAGCACCTGGTGGCATCTGCAAACTTACTGATGGTGGACTCTATCCCCTCCTCATCTCCAGTCACTCTTGTACTTATCACAGAATCCCAGCATGGTGGGGGTTGGAAGGGCCCTCTGCAGATCATCTAGTCCAACCCTCCTGCTAAAGCAGGCTCATCTGGATATGCAAACAGCAGCATTGCCACAGATGGACTCAGTTTCTTCTCCAACACCACTTTAACAGAGAGCTGCAACTCCTTTTTGGCTGCAGCGTCTGGCAAAGCTTGTTCTTGCCCTCCCTCCTTCTTCTCAGTCATTTACCTACTTGCAAACAAATGCATTTGCACAAACATTTTGATACCTGTGTTTGCTGGATGCTGCAGCAAGTAAACCAGATACATCAGGCTACCCAGACACAAACCAGGTTTAGCCACAACCCTTAATTATGTTCACAGTATCTTAACACAACTTGGGAATCTGAACATGAGCCAGCAGTGTGCCCAGGTGGCCAAGAAGGCCAAGGGCATCCTGGCCTGCATCAGAAAGAGTGTGGCCAGCAGGAGCAGGGAAGTCATTCTGCCCTGTGCTCAGCACTGCTTAGGCCACACCTTGAGTCCTGTGTCCAGTTCTGGGCTCCTCTGGTTAGAAAAGATGTTGAGATGCTGGAAGGTGTCCAGAGAAGGGCAACAAAGCTGGGGAGGGGTCTGGAGCACAGCCCTGTGAGGAGAGGTTGAGGGAGCTGGGGTTGTTTAGCCTGGAGAAGGGGAGGCTCAGGGGAGACCTCATTGCTCTCTCCAACTCCCTGAAGGGAGGTTGTAGCCAGGTGGGTGTTGGTCTCTTCTGCCAGGCAACCAGCTCCAGAACAAGAGGACACAGTCTCAAGATGTGCCAGGGGAGGTTCAGGCTGGAGGTGAGGAAGAAATTCTCCCCAACAAGAGAGATTGGCCATTGGGATGTGCTGCCCAAGGAGGTGGTGGAGTCACCATCCCTGGAGGTGTTTAGGAAGAGCCTGGATGAGGCACTTGGTGCCATGGTTTAGTTCATTAGATGGTGTTGGGTGAGAGATTGGACTTGGTGATCTCAGAGATCTTTTCCAGCCTGCTTAATTCTGTGATTCTGTGATGAGCAAGGAGGAATCCACTCTTCTCAATAGCTCTGTCCTACTTCTTCCTCTGTAGAGCCACTCATGCCATTTTCAGCTGCAAAATCATTCTGTGGACAACAAGAACATAATTCAGGATTTAAAGTGATACTTGGAATCATAGAGCCATAGAACTGCTGAGGTGGGAAGAGGCCTTTGAGAGCATCAAGGCCAACTGCTCACCAAGGGCTCACTGCTGCTAAACCACAGCTTTTAAATACCTCCAGGCATGGTGACTCTCTGGGCAGCCTCTCCCAGTGCCTGAGAACTCTTTCTGTGAAGAGATTGTTCAAAGTACCCAACCTGAACCTCCCCTGGCACAACCTGAGGCTGTTTCCTCTTGTCCTGTCACTTGCTGCATGAGGGTGTGATGGTTTAACCATCACACCAACCCCTACCTGGCTCCAGCCTCCTCAGAGGGAGCTGTAGAAGGTGGCTTTTATATTTATTTATTTATTTGGTGAAAGAAAAGTGATTTTTATTTCTTATTCAGCTGCTGGAGTTTGTAACCTTGGCCCCCTCCCAAGAGCCAAAGTGGTGTCCATTCAGGAAGCTGTGTGAATTAAATGCCTGTGTTTTCCTTGGTGGCAAATTCCAAGCAGCAAGGAAAATACTGCAAAGCAGGATTTGTCAGCTGCCACAAAAGGCACTCATGATTTTACTCCATGTGGTAAGAGCCAAAGGGAGGAGAAGTCTGGCAGGTGTTGGAAGAGCAACAGAGGTCTGATCACCATGGGCAGTCTGTCCTAAGGTCTTGTATCCCAGTGCTAAAACTGGCACCACAGTTGGGCATCCTATAGCCTCACACAGTGAGTGTCAGAGACCCATGGAAGGGGTTGGGATGGAAGGGACCTCAAAGATCATGCAGCTCCAACCCCCTGCTCTAGGCAGGGACACCTCCCACCAGCACAGGTTGCTCAAGGCCTCATCCAGCCTGGCCTTGAACACCTCCAGGGAGGGAACATCCACAACCTCCCTGGGCAACCTGTGCCAGAGTCTCCCTACCCTCACTGGAAAGAATTTTGTCCTCATTTCCAGTCTCAGTCTCCCCTCTCCCAGCTCAAAGCCATTGTCTCTCATCCTGTCACTCCCAGCCCTTGTCCAAAGTCCCTCCCCAGCTCTCCTGGAGCCCTTCAGGTACTGGAAGGCTGCTCTGAGGTCTCTCTGGAGCCTTCTCCTCTCCAGGCTGAACAGCTTCCCTCTCCCAGCCTGTCCCCACAGGGGAGGTTCTGCAGCTCTCTGAGCATCTTCATGGCCTCCTCTGGAGCCTCTCCAGCAGCTCCAGGTCCTTCTTGTGCTGGGGGCCCCAGAGATGGAGGCAGAGCTCCAGGTGGGGTCTGAGCAGAGCAGAGCAGCGGGGCAGAATCCCCTCCCTGTGCTGCTGCTCTCCCTGCTCTGGATGCAGCTCAGCACTCAGCTGGCTCTGGGCTGCCAGGGACCATTGCTGGCTCCTGGGGAGTTTGTCACCAACTGACACCCCCAAGACCTTCTCCTTCCCCCAACCCCAGGGCTTGGGATTGTCCTGACCCAGGTGCAGGACCTTGCCCTTGGCCTTGCTGAATGTCATGAATTGGCACGGGCCAACCTCTCCATCCTGCCCAGCTCTCTCCATGGGGCATCCTTTCCCTCCAGAGTGTCAACCTTTGTTGACACTGAGCACTGCTGTCACAGAGACCCTGGCTTTTGCATGGTTTAGTTGGTTGGGTGGTGTTGGATGATAGGTTGGACACGATGATCGTGAAGGTCTCTTCCAACCTGGTCTATTCTATTCTATTCTATTCTATTCTATTCTATTCTATTCTATTCTATTCTATTCTATTCTATTCTATTCTATTCTATTCTATTCTATTCTATTCTATTCTATCAAAATACAGACTTGGGTGCTGAAGAATCCAAGAGAGGGCTTATCCAGAGACAGTTAACCCTCACAGATCTTGCTTAAAGCAGCACATGAAATGCTACAAGGTCAGGTTAAGACCCAGTGCCCTGTGGAGGTTGGATTCTGCAGCCTTTCTCAGGGCCATGCAGAGCTGTCAGGCAGCACAGCTCTGCCCCTTGCATTTTACATCTTTTCAGCTGATTGTGCAGTTTTTATTACAGGCTTAAATCAGTATGAAACCATTGGCATCCCCAGAAGGAGCTCTGACATGTAATTTAAGGTATGAATCCAGGCAGAGGACATAAAGCACAAGTGGTAAAATCCTCCTCCAGCCTCAGGAACATTAAGCTGCTGGTGTTTTGAACAGCTGGCTTAGCCTTTCTCTCTCAGCTGGAACAAGCAGTAATCTTAAAGGCTTAGCATAACCACCACCAAGTGCTGAATGACTTGACTCCAACCCAAGCAATAAGTATGTTTAGGGACCAGCATTTGTGAGCTTTAAATGGGAGAGTAATTTACTTCTTCCACAGATATTATTCATTATATTGTCTAGATATTTCTGTATTTATTGTGCTTACCTCCAGCAGATATTTGACTTGGAGACTTTTGTAGTGGGAGCTCTTGAGGCACAGGTTTGGATTTTCTTTAGATAGTTTGGTGTGGTGTCATTAAAAGAGTGCATCCTGGTGCTTTGAAGAGGAAGATTTGTCCATTACCTCTCATCCTGTCCCTGGGCACCAGCTGGAAACAGATTGGCCTCATCCCCCTGCCACCCAACCTTTAAGCATTCATAAACAGTTACAATCATAGAATGGCTCAGGTTGGAAGGGACCTCAGAGATCATCCAGTCCAACCTCCCTGCCACGGGCAGGGACACCTCTCAGCTAGAGTTGGTAGCCCAAGGCTTCATCCATCCTCCCTCTGGGAAGCGGCAGCCACAGCTTCCCTGTGCAGCCTGTGACAGAGTCTCACCAGCCTCACACTGAAGAACTTCTTCCTCAGCTCCATTCTAACCCTGCTCTGCCTCAGCTTCAAACCATTCCCCCTTGGCCTGGCTCCAGACACCCTCAGGAAAAGTTCCTCTTCAGCCTTTCTGCAGGATCCCTTCAGGTCCTGGCAGGCAGCTCTGAGGTCCCCCTGGAGCCTTCTCCTCTGCAGGCTGAACATCCCCAGCTCCCTCAGCCTGTGCTCACAGCAGAGCTGCTCCAGCCCTTGGATCATCTCTGTGGCCTCCTCTGGACTCTCTTCAGCAGCTCTGTGTCCTTCTGCTGCTGGGGACACCAGATCTGAATGCAGTGTTGGATGTGGAGTAAAGGGGCAGAATCCTTTCTCTTGCCCTGCTGCCCACGCTCCTCTAGCTGCAGCCCAGGATATGATTTGCCTTCTAGGCTGATGGAATTACTCAGTAATTTGATTCAGTGCCTGCACAGAGTTTTGCTATCTTGCAAGCAGAGGAGCAGAGCCTCTCAGCATTTTCATCTGCTCTCTTTTTATTGTTTCAGTGTTTTCATTTAACGTGGCAGACACAAAATAAATGATCTATAAAACATCCACTCTCCTTCCCTGGGAAATAATCCACAGTAGCTTTTCTTATACTGCTTTAGGTACAGATATTATTGGTCTTAACTCCTTATAAGAACAGCTACATCACATCACTGAGGCACCAAGTGGTTTGCTGTGCATTCCCTTCAGCAGCAAGTTACTTTTGTCTTGGGGGCAAAGGGCAGATGGCACTTTTGTCCCATCATACCCTTGTCCTTTGTGGTACCATTAACATGCTACCAGTTTGTTGTCCACTCTCCCTTTATCCAAGAAGGCAGTCACAGCCCACAGACCTTGACAGTTCTCCAAACACTGAAATGAGTTTCACAGGATCACAGATCAGAGGATGTTAGGGGTTGGAAGGGATATCTGGAGAGCTTCCAGTCCAACCCCCTATCAGAGCAGGAGCATAGAATCCAGCACAGGTCACACAGGAACACATCCAGACAGGGCTGCAAAGGCTCCACAGAAGGAGACTCCACAACCTCTCTGGACAGCCTGCTCCAGGGCTCTGGGACCCTCACAGTCAAGAAGTTCCTCCTCATGTTGAGGTGGAACCTCCTGTGCTGGAGTTTCCATCCCTTGCCCCTTGTCCTATCCCAGGGCACAGTGAGCAGAGGCTGTCCCTGTCCCTTCCTTCCTGACCCCCAGCCCTCAGCTATTGATCACCTCCCAGTCTTCTCCTGTCCAGACTGAAGAGCCCCAGGGCTCTCAGCCTCCCCTCCCCAGGCAGTGCTGCAGTCCCTTCAGCATCCTTGCAGCCTCTCTTGGACTCCAGCAGATCCCTGTCCCTCCTGAACTGAGGAGCCCAGAACTGGACACAATATTTCAGGTGGGACCTCACCAGGGCAGAGTAGAGGAGGAGGAGAACCTTCCTGGATCTGCTGGACACACTCTTCCTAATGCACCCCAGGACCCCATTGGGCTTCTTGGCCCCCAGGGCACATTGCTGTCCCATGCAGAACTTGCTGCCCACCAGCACTCCCAGGTCCTTCTCCACAGGGCTGCTCTCCAGCAGATCATCTCCCAGCCTGTGCTGCTGCAGTTTATTCTTCCTTGCCAGGTGCAGGACTCTGCATTTCTCCTTCTTGAACCTCCTTAGGTTCCTCTCTGCTCAGCTCTCAGCCTGTCCAAGTCTTGGTGAAGTGCCTCACAAGCTTCAGGTATTGAACAGGACCAGACCCAGCACTGACCCCTGCAGATTTGTCTCTTGGCAGTGGATCTTTAGTCACAACCCTCAGCTGATGGTCGTGGTGCCCAATGTGTTACCTAAAGATCCCTGCTCCCACAAGGGTAAGCTCTCTCACTTACCATCACACTGCTATGCAATATGTATTTATATATATATAGAATTTAATGGAACACAAACCTTCAAAATGTAAATATTTAGTTTGCGTGCTTTTTACTCAGACTCTCAGAAAAATGATCTTTATTTTGTAAGAGAAGGGCCATGAGAATGCTCAGAGGTCTGGCAGACCTGCCAGATGAAGAAAGGCTGAGAGACCTGGAGAAGAGAAAGCCTTATTGCCTTGTACCAGGACATGGAAGGGTGGCTGCCAGGAGAATGGAGACTCCCTTTGTACAAGGAGTCCCATGGAGACATCACAAGGGGTGATGGGAACAAGTTACTGCTGGGAAGGTTCCCACTGGACTCCAGAGGAAAATGTTTCAGCATGAAAATGGTCAGAGATTGGAATCATCTCCCAAGGGGAGCAGTAGAGTCCCCTGCTTTGGACAAGGTTCAGCTGGGCCAGGCCAGTCATAGTTGAGGCTGTTCAGCCTGGGAAAGGGAAGGGAAGGGAAGGGAAGGGAAGGGAAGGGAAGGGAAGGGAAGGGAAGGGAAGGGAAGGGAAGGGAAGGGAAGGGAAGGGAAGGGAAGGGAAGGGAAGGGAAGGGAAGGGAAGGGAAGGGAAGGGAAGGGGAAGGGAAGGAAGGGAAGGGAAGGGAAGGGAAGGGAAGGAAGGGAAGGGAAGAGAGAAGAGAAGAGAAGAGAGAGAGAAGAGAAGAGAAGAGAAGAGAGAGAGAGAGAGAAGAGAAGAGAAGAGAAGAGAAGAGAAGAGAAGAGAAGAGAAGAGAAGAGAAGAGAAGAGAAGAGAAGAGAAGAGAAGAGAAGAGAAGAGAAGAGAAGAGAAGAGAAGAGAAGAGAAGAGAAGAGAAGAGAAGAGAAGAGAAGAGAAGAGAAGAGAAGAGAAGAGAAGAGAAGAGAAGAGAAGAGAAGAGAAGAGAAGAGAAGAGAAGAGAAGAGAAGAGAAGAGAAGAGAAGAGAAGAGAAGAGAAGAGAAGAGAAGAGAAGAGAAGAGAAGAGAAGAGAAGGCTCCAGGGAGACCTCAGAGCAGCCTTCCATTACCTGAAGGGCTCCAGGAGAGCTGGGGAGGGACTTTTGACAAGGGCTGGGAGTGCCATCGAGGGACAATGGCTTTGAGCTGGTGGGAGGTGTCCCTGCCCATCGCAGGGGGTTGGAAACTGGATGAGCTTTAAGGTCCCTTCCAAACCAAACCTTTCTGTGATTCTGTGATTTCAAGGAGACTGTTACCTAGAAAGGTTGGACCAAATAATCCTTGGGGTCCTTTCCAAGCTGCCATTCTGTGATTCCATGATTATCTTGCTGGCTGCACGTGGTTCAAGCATAAATGAATTCGTTTTCCTCTTCTTTGAAAATAACCCAAACTGCTTTAAGCATAAACTGTCATTTCCTTCTCAGCATTTGAAAGGAACTGGGTGGGGGGGGAAATGTGGCATCTGTGAGAAGGCAAAAACATCACTTCTTCATAAAGGAGTAATGTGCACTTCATGAAAGGTAAACCCGTGAAGTTTACAGAGTGACAGCATGGCTGCAGCCAGAGTGACCTAAGGGAAGAGAATTTGCACCGCTCTGTGTTTTGTCACAGGTGCCATGTCCCCCAGCACCCACCCAGCCCCCTCCTCCCCAGCAGGGCTGCCATGGTAAAGCAACTTGGAGAGGGGAAACCATTTTCCTCTCTGCTCCAGTATGAAGGGGGAACTTTAGCCTAGTCCCTGACTGCAAAGGCTGAAAGTAAAATTATTGCCGTTGGGTGCAAAAGGAAAATGCTGCTGAGGTCTATAGGATTCATTGGATTGCTGATGGGAACATAGAGCAGAGGCAGAACAAAATCTTCTCTCCTTCCCTCTGTCACTTCTGCTTGCAACTTTCCTCTCTCTCTCTATCTCCTATGGCCTTGTGTGGTGGTTTAAGCCTTAACTGGGAGTTAAGAGCTCAGATGGGGGCAAGGCTGAGAATCTCTCCCCCACTCCTTCCTCCTCCCTCCCAGCAGAGAGGGAAAAAAAAAGGGAAGGAGCAAATCCACCAAACAATAATTTGGAGTTGGCTTGGAAGTAGAGGGGTAAAGAGTTTTTTCTTAAAACAAAACAAAACCAAAATATATATATATATATATATATATCAATAACAGGTAAGGTTCACAAGGGGCAAGGACAAGGATGGATGGGAGGGGGACAAAGAAGAATAATACAAAACCAGTCTCTCTCTGAGGAGGCACAGAGGCAGCAGGGAGAAGGATCAGTAGCTCTCATCCAGGAGAGGCAGGAGCAAAAAGGAGACCAAATAGCTGCAATGTCCTGTTTTTATACCCTAGCTGGGCAGGGAGGGGGAAGTGGAACAGACTCAGTTTCCCAGGGGAGAAAATGCCCTGCATGGAGGGCAAAGCACCAGCAAGCCCTCCACCCTGTTTTGTTCCCTTTCGGAATGATTGTTAACCCACCACCCCTTGCCAGGGCTATCTCTGTGTTGACTACTGCATGAGGTAATGGGGAGGAGGAAGGGAATAGAGAAAGAGGTGAATGAATGCTCTGGATCCATCCAGGGGGGTCTGAGAAGTCACTGTGTTGTTTATAAATTGTAAATGTATATCTAGAGAGAGTACATCTAGTGTATATCCTTTGTACATATTCATTGCATGTCATATTTCTGGCCTGCAGTTTGCTTGTAAATAGAGCTTCATTTGCTTCCAAAACCACCTGAGCTAGCCTGGCCATTTGCTGTTGGGGTGCTTTCTCCTGAGGAGTTGCTGGGGGAGGCAATTTCATACTATCATAGTATCATTCAGGGTTGGAAGGGACCACAAGGATCAGCTAGTTCCAACCCCCCTGCTATGGGCAGGGACACCCCACACTAGATCAGGCTGGCCAGAGCCTCATCCAGCCTGGGCTTAAACACCTCCAGGGACGGGGCCTCAACCACCTCCCTGGACAGCCAATTCCAGGCCTTCACCACTCGCATGGGGAAGAACTTCCTCCTCACATCCAGCCTGAATCTCCCCACCTCCAGCTTCATTCCATTCCCCCTAGTCCTATCACTACCTGAGATCCTGAGCAACCGCCTGAGCTAGCCTGGCCATTTGCTGTTGGGGTGCTTTCTCCTGAGGAGTTGCTGGGGGAGGCAATTTCAAGCCACCACACTCCTGTTAAAAGAAAAAGGGAAAAAAGGGAAAACTGCTCGTGAATTTTGGGGTTGGAATTTCACTGTCTCCCATGTTGAGAGCGTTTTGGAGTCCAAAAGGGCAGAGAGTGTGTTGAGAGCTGTTGAGACATATGTCTTGTTTCCGCCGAGGGTAATGCCTTGATTGTTGGCTTGTCAAGATATAAAGACTTCTTGTTCCCATAATGGATACAGCTGGTTAGGGGGGGAGGGAGGGAGGGAGGTTCTTACAACCCAAAGGCATTTGATTGCTGCTGGGATCCTCGTCAGTAAAAACACTCAGGGATGGTTAATTGGACATTAATGTGTCAGCTTCTCACCAAGAACCAGGAGGAATTTGCCCAGGCTGAAGGGGGGGGGGGCGAAGGAAAGGCTGCTCCGGCCTCCGCCACAAAGCTCCGCTTGAGAGAGGAGCGCGGGCGGCGGCGAGGGCTGCCATGTTGACGTGAGTGATGGCAGAGGGGCTGGCTGAGGCTCCGGCCGCCAGGGCCCCGCCTGAGAACATCTGCATTAAGGAGCTTAATTCCCTTCAACACAGCCATCAAAATATTAAGGCCCCGGCGTAAACACGGAGAGCTTTATCTGGCAGCTGATTTACCTTCGGAGCAGCCTGGCCCAGCCGGGCGGCTCTGGCTTCGCGCTCATTACCAGCAGCCTTTACTTAACACTTCAGGCCCGCCTGCACAGGTGGACAATCTGCTCACAGTCACTATTGTGTTTGGGGGATTTTGCTGCTGCCTTGCTTTATTTTTGGGTTTCTTTCATAAAGCCAAGTGGGGAGGGGAAGGGGGGGAGGGGAGAGGGAGGGAAGCTGGGGGTTGGGGGGGGGGGGAGCGGGGTGGGTTGAAATTTGTCAAACTGCATCATTGTTTAGCTATGTGCCAGTCAAAGGGGGAAATTGCCAGATGGAGAGGCTTGCTCCAGGCAATGAAAATTACACATAGGCCACAGTCTTATGTCAAGGGTTTTTTTTTTTCCCCTTCTTTTTTTTTTTAAAGAAAAAAAATTAAAAGGGGGGGGGGAAGGGAAGGAAAAAAAAGAGAGAGAGAGAGGGAAGTCAGGCCATGAATAGCTGTGACTATGTGCATTCACAGACCCTGCCTTTCTTACACCACTAATTTTATATGAAGGCTCATGCCAGCGGTAAATAAAGCTCCGTGTCCGTCCTGTCACTCATTAGCTAGGTGCTCATAATTTATGTCTTTAAGGCTGGCTTGTCTGCCAAGCAATCCAAACAGTCAGCCGTGGGTTAGAGGTGTTAGTGTTTAGAGAAACTGTAAATAAATGTCAAACACACACACATACACACACACACAAAAAAAAAGGGGGGGGGGGAAGAGAAAAAAAAGAAGAAGGGGGGAAAAAAAATAGCCAGTGAGGTTTCGGGGGGGGGGGGGGGGGGGGGGGGGGAAACGTACTAAGGGAAAAAAAATGATCAGGGTTAAGTCATTTATCATTGTTCAAACTGGAAAAAGCTCAGGCAGCTGCCAGTGCCAAAGCAAATGTTTCTCTCCCTGGCTTTTTCTGGTGTGCAGCTTAAACTACCAGGTTGGGGGGATTCTGTGAGCGGGGTTTGATGAAATGGAAAATTGGCAGCTGGCGGGTTTGACCTGAGCCCCTCAGCCCAAGCCTGGCACAGGCTGCGTTAAGCTGCTGCCCTTTCATCCTTGGCACTTGTTGCCTTTTAGTTTACCTTTTTTTCCCCCTCTCTCTTTGTGCTTAATGCTAATGATTAGGCTGGATGTGAGGAAGAAGTTCTATACAGAGAGAGTGATTGCCCATTGGAATGGGCTGCTCAGGGAGGTGATGGAGTCACCATCATTGGAGGTGTTCAGGAGGAGACTTGATGGGGTGCTTGGTGCCATGGGTTAGCTGTTTGGGTGGGTTGGATTGGTTGATGGGGTTGGACGCGATGATCTTGAAGGTCTCTTCCAACCTGGTCTATTCTATTCTATTCTATTCTATTCTATTCTATTCTATTCTATTCTATTCTATTCTATTCTATTCTATTCTGTTCTGTTCCGTTCCGTTCCGTTCCATTCCATTCCATTCCTTTCCATTCACTGAGAAGGCACAGGCAGAGTCATAGAATGCTCTGGGGTGGAAGGCACCTCCAAAGCTCATCCAGTCCAACCCCCTCTGCACTCAGCAGGGACATCCTCCACTAGATCAGGTTGCCCAGAGCCCTGTCCAGCCTCACCTGTAATATGTCTCCAGGCATGGAGCCTCAACCACCTCCCTGGGCAACCTGTGCCAGTGTTCTACCACCCTCCTGGTGCAGAACTTGTTCCTCACACCCAAGCTCAATCTGCTCTGCTCTCGTTTGAAGCCATTGCCCCAGGTCCTGTCCCTGCAGGCCTTTGCAAACAGTCTCTCTGCAGCCTTCTTGCAGCCCCCTTTCAGGTACTGGCAGGCTGCTCTAAGGTCTCCCTGGAGCCTTCTCTTCTCCAGGCTGAAATTCCCAAATTCCTTCATCCTGTCCTTGTAGGGAGAGGAGCTCCAGCCCTCTCATAATCTTTGTAGCCCTTCTCTGGACCCTTTCCAACAGATCATAGAATCATAGAATCAATAAGGTTGGAAAGAACCTCAAAGATCATCAAGTCCAACCTGTCACCCCAACACCTCATGACAACTAAACCATGGCAGGCTCTTCCTAAACACCTCCAGGGATGGTGACTCCACCACCTCCCTGGGCAGCACATCCCAATGGCCAATCTCTCTTGCTGGGAAGAATTTCTTCCTAACATCCAGCCTAAACCTCCCCTGGCACAGCTTGTGACTGTGTCCTCTTGTTCTGCTGCTGGGTGCCTGCCTGGGAGAAGAGACCAACCCCCACCTGGCTACAACCTCCCTTCAGGGAGTTGGAGAGAGCAAGAAGGTCTCCCCTGAGCCTCCTCTTCTCCAGGCTAAGCAACCCCAGCTCCCTCAGCCTCTCCTCACAGGGCTGTGCTCCAGACCCCTCCCCAGCTTTCTTGCCCTTCTCTGGACACCTTCCAGCATCTCAACATCTTTCCTAACCTGAGGAGCCCAGAACTGGACACAGGATTCAAGGTGTGGGCCTAAGCAGTGCTGAGCACAGGGCACAATGATTTCCCTGCTCCTGCTGGCCACACTCTTTCTGATGCAGGCCAGGATGCCCTTGGCCTTCTTGGCCACCTGGGCACACTGCTGGCTCATGTTCAGCTGCTGTCCACCAGTACCCCCAGGTCCCTCTCTGCCTGGCTGCTCTCAGCCACTCTGTCCCCAGCCTGTAGCACTGAGGTCTGAGGTCTCTTCCAGCCTAAGCTGTTCTATGATAGCCTTTCTGTTTTCATTTGTCTTCTCCCTTTAAAGTAAAATAAATTCATTTGGAGCCCAAATGATTATTTTTTGGAGTTTTTTTTTGTAATTGTCACTTCCATGTTTATTAGTTTTGCAAAAGCCTTGACCAACATTCATGCAGTGAATGTGCCCTGGCACGTCGAGCACAGGCCCCTCAGATGCATCTGGGAGTCCTGTTTCAGCAGCCAGGCTGAGGGAGTGTGACACACCAGCTCCAGTATTTCCTCCCTGTTGTGGTGCCCACCACAGGTTACTTTAGTTCTGAGCTATTTGAGAGCTCATCCAAACAAAACAAACAGTGCCTCAGCTTTCTGGGCAGGCTGATGTGTGCTCTCCAGTTTCATGGCATTTCTAGTGAGGTTATTTCCACCTATCTGGCCAGCCCTGGAGCCTTCAGTGAGGGCTCTGTTGCAGACCATTTCTGAGCTGTGCTGTGCACCTGTATCAGAGGCAAGCAATGAGCTTTCTGCTTTGTTCTTACTCAGCAAAACTCCCACCAGCTCTGCTCAGGGTTATGGCTCCTGAGAGCCCACAGAAATGTTCTGGTGGTTGTTGAGATTCCTGTGTGCTCAGCAGTTCTTCACTGGATAAAAGAAGAGCCCTCAGTACAGGAAGGACCTGGAGCTGGTGGAGAGGCTCCAGAGGAGGGCCACAAAAATGCTCAGGGGGTTGAAGCAGCTCTGCTATGAGGACAGGCTGAGGGAGCTGGGGGTGTTCAGCCTGGAGAAGAGAAGGCTCCAGGGAGACCTAATAACAGCCTGCCAGTGCCTGAAGGCAGCTACAAGAAGGCTGCAGAGAGACTGTTTGCAAAGGCCTGCAGGGACAGAACCAGGGACAATGGCTTCAAACCAGAGCAGAGCAGATTGAGATTGGATGTGAGGAACAAGTTCTGCACCTGGAGGATGGTGGAACACTGGCACAGGTTGCCCAGGGAGGTGGTTGAGGCTCCATGCCTGGAGATATTGAAGGTGAGTCTGGACAGGGCTCTGGGCAACCTGATCTAGATGGGGATGTCCCTGGTGACTGCAGAGGATGTTGGACTGGATGAGCTTTGGAGATGCCTTCCACCCCAGCCCATTCTGTGATTCTGTAAACCCTTTCAATATTCCAGGAAGACAATTCAGCACTACCTTCACCATGCTTCAGATTCTCAGCTGGTGTAAACTGGTGCTCAGATGGATCTACCCAAATATGAATGGCATCCTGCCCTGCATGGTGAAGTGTGTTTATTCCGTGTTTTCTTGCTTGCTGAAGATAGCCTCCGATTGTAGAGGTTTAAATCAAGCTGGGCAAACAAATCCTTTCAAATAGCTCAGGACATAACTCATGCCTTGTAATGCATGTCTGAAAACTCAGACCTTTTTCTGGCTCATTACCCAGCCTGCAGACTTGATTTTGTTTTAATTAATGTAGGAACACCTCCTTTATGGCATGGTGGTGTTTACCCAAAAGTCACATCATTTTTCACATTATACAAGGTGTCAGTGCTCAGGGTAATGATCTTTACTGCTCACATTCCACAACCAGCATGGACTTTTTTGTTTCCTTTTTGGTTGGTTTTTTTTTGTGCTTCATTTTCCTCAAATCTGCTTAGAAGAAAAAAATTAGAATCCGAGATTAGTAATAAACTGCAGCAGGACAGGCTGGGAGGGGAACTGCTGGAGAGCAGCCCTGGGAAGAAGGACCTGGGAGTGCTGGTGGGCAGCAAGTTCTGCATGGGACAGCAATGTGCTCTGGGGGACAAGAAGGCCAATGGGGTCCTGGGGTGCATTCAGAGGAGTGTGTCCAGCAGAGAGTCCAAGGGAGGCTGTAAGGATGATGAAGGGACTGGAGAGCCCTGGGGCTGATTAGTCTGGAGAGAAGGCTGAGAGGGATCTGATCAATGTCTATCAATAGCTGAGGGCTGGGGGTCAGGAAGAAAGGGACAGGGACAGCCTCTGTTCACTTGTGCCCTGGGATAGGACATGGGGCAAGGGATGGAAACTGCAGCACAGGAGGTTCCACCTCAACATGAGGAGGAAATTCTTGACTGTGAGGGTCCCAGAGCCCTGGAGCAGGCTGCCCAGAGAGGTTGTGGAGTCTCCTTCTGTGCAGCCTTTGCAGCCCTGTCTGGATGTGTTCCTGTGTGACCTGTGCTGGATTCTATGCTCCTGCTGTGGCAGGGGGTTGGACTGGAAGCTCTCCAGAGATCCCTTCCAACCCCTAACATCCTGGGATCCTGTGAGATGTTTTTCCCCTCATACCATTTGTGTGCTAGGTAAGGACTGTGCACAGAATCATAGAATTACAGATTCACAGAATGGTTTGAGTTGGAAGGGACCTTAAAGATCACTGAGTTCCAACCCACTGCCATGGGCAGGGACACCTCCCACTAGACCACATTGCACAAGGCCCCATCCATCCTGGCCTTGAATTCTTCCAGGAAGGGGGTATCCACAACTTTCCTGAGCAACCTGTTCCAGCATCTCACCACCTCCTTCCTGATTAAAGCCTTTCCCCCTCATGCTATCACTACAAACCCCTGACAAAAGTCCCTTCCCAGCTTTCCTATGGGTCTATTAGGATCTATTAGTCAAACCTTAGCTCAGGATACAGAAGTGGCACAGACAAGCCGTCATGTCTAGGCGGTGTTTGTAATGGTTAAGCTCTGTCAAGCAACCTGCACTAGTTCTCCCAGGCAGCTCATGACAGGGTGAGAGGGCATGGCCTGAAGCTGTGCCAGGGGAGGGTTAGAATAGAATAGAATAGAATAGAATAGAATAGAATAGAATAGAATAGAATAGAATAGAATAGAATAGAATAGACCAGGTTGGAAGAGACCTTCAAGCTCATCAAGTCCAACCTATCATCCAACGCTACCTAAACAACTAACCCATGGCACCAAGCACCCAATCAAGTCTCCTCCTAAACACCTTCAATGATGGTGACTCCACCATGTCAGGAAGCAATTCCTCACAGAAAAGGCTGATTGGGCCCTGGAGTGGTCTGCCCAGGGAGGTGGTGGAGTTGCCATCACTGGAGGTGCTTGAGGCAAGATTGGATGTGGCACTTGGTGGCATGGTTTAGCTGAAGTATGGTGTTGGGTCATAGGCTGGACTTGATGATCTCAGAGGGCTGTTCCAGCCTCAATGATGCTGTGATTTACAGGAGGTGCTTGGCATTGTTAAGCTCCACTGAGCACCCGCAGACGATGCCCAGGCGTTGCCGCCAGGAGTCTGGCCCCAGCTCGAGGTGCTGTGATGTTTATGTTCCTGGTGACAGCTCCTGCTGGGTGAGTGGAATCCTTCTTTGGTTGTGGTGGAACACACATAATGGA
This sequence comes from Melanerpes formicivorus, assembly GCF_026170545.1. Lineage (NCBI taxonomy): Eukaryota > Metazoa > Chordata > Aves > Piciformes > Picidae > Melanerpes > Melanerpes formicivorus. The sequence continues at coordinate 983,130 of NW_027142418.1, read as the reverse complement.
CTAAAGGCAAAGCAGATGTGGTCCCTGTTGACTTTCAGATGTCTGAAACCCTGGTTGCTTCCATGACGTGTTCCTGATTTTCATTTCATTAGGCAAGATCCTGCTGTGGTGTCCAGCTCTGCCTGAGGATCCTGCCCATTAATTACCCCTGATGATTACAAGAAGCTGTGTGGTCTTGATAACACCACAGAAGTTAGAAACATTTCATCTGCTTTCACTTTTTTTTTGTATTGCTGAAAGTAGGCCTTGGGGGCTGGGGGCTTGGGCTTGGCTTTTAAATGTATGCTAATAGAGGGACCTGAGTAGGGTTGCCTGAGCTGTCTGCTCCAGGACTGGGATTCATCAGTGCTGTGTTAATAGAAACACAGCAGGGGTGCAAGAATAACATGGAAGTACTTTGCAGAAAGGCCTGGCTGCAGCTTTTCCTTGCCAGCTCGTGCTTTTGTTAATTCTGATGGTTTTCAATATGGGGAAACCTTCCTGGTTAAAGATCTCACTAACCATCAGCATCCCGGCTACCAGCAGCTCTCACAAATGGTTCTGGGATCAGCCTAGGGAAGACTTCTAATCATAGAATCACAGAACTGTCAGGGCTGGAAGGGACCTCAAGGATCAGCCAGTTCCAACCTCCCTGCCATGGCCAGGGACACCTCACACTACAGCAGGTTGCTCACAGCCACATCCAGCCTGGCTGCAAACACCTCCAGGCAGGAGGCTTCCACCACCTCCCTGAGCAACCTGTGCCAGTCTCTCACCACCCTCATGGGCAACAACTTCTTCCTAACATCCAATCTCAATCTATCCATTTCAATTTTTGCTCCATTCTCCCCAGTCCTATCACTCCCTGACACCCTCAAAAGTCCCTCCCCAGCTTTCTTGGAAGGCCACAAGAAGGTCTCCTGGGAGTCTTCTCTTCTCCAGACTGAACAACCCCAGCTCTCTCAGTCTGTTCCCATAGCAGAGCAGCTCCAGCCCTCTGCTCATCCTTGTGGCCCTTCCCTGGACACCTTCCAGCACCTCCAGATCCTTCCTGGCACAGAGGCTCCACAACTGGACCCAGAGTTCCAGCTGTGGTCTCAGCAGAGTGGAGCAGAGGGGCAGAATTCCCTCCCTGGCCCTGCTGGCCTCACTTCTCTTGCTGCAGCCCAGGCTCTGCTTGGCTCTCTGGGCTGCAAGTGTTCACTGCTGGCTCCTGTTGAGCTTCACTTCCCCCAGCACCCCCCAAGGCCTTTTCTTAAGGCTGCTTTCAAGCCAGTCCCTGCCCAGCCTATATTGGTGCCTGGGATTGCCCTGACCCAGCTGCAGGACCTTATTCCAAAATCCCAGCACAGTGGGGTTGGAAGAAACCTCTGGAGATCATCCAGTCCAACCCCCCTGCTAAAGCAGGACACCCACAGCAGCTTGCCCAGGATCACAATGGCCAGGGGAGTTTGGAATCTCTCCAGAGACAGAGACTCCACAACTTCTCTGGGCAGCCTGCTCCAAGGCTCCAGCACCTTTACAGCCAAACTTTTCTTCATGCTTAGGTCAAACCTCTTTTGCTCAAGTTCATGCCCATTGTCCCTTGTCCTGTCCCTGGGCACCACTGACAAGAGTCTGTCCCCATCCTCTTGACCCCAGCCTTTAGCTCTTGCTGAGCACTGCTCAGATCCCTTCTCAGGCTGCTTTTCTCTAGTCTCAGCAGCCCCAGGGCTCTCAGCCTTTCCTCATCTGAGAGGTGCCCCAGTTCCCTCATTAGCCTCTGCTGGACTCTCTTCCTGTTTATCTTGAAGTAGAGAGCCCAGAACTGGCCTCAGCACTCCAGATGTGGCCTCACTAGGGCAGAGGGGAGGGGGTGGAGAACCCCCCTTGGTCTGCTGGCCACACTCTTCTGAACAAACCCCAGGACATCATTTGCCTTCTTGACTACAAGGGCACATTGCTGCTCTTTTTCCACAGAGCTGTTTCCCAGCAGGTCACTTCCATTCCTGTGGTGGTGCAGGGGTTTGTTCCTGCCCACCTTCAGGACCCTATCCTTGCCCTTGTTGAACTTCATGGGGTTCCCTCTGCCCAGCTCTCCAGCCTGTTGTGGTCTCACTGAGTGGTAGCACAGCCTGGAGGGTGTCAGCCACTCCTCCCAGGGCCAAGTCTGAAAAGATGAAGGCTCTTCCTTGTCACATTTGCCAGGGTGCACAGTGCCAACATCAGGAAGGGGAGCTGGCTGATGCTTTGGCAATCTCCTACCAGCCTTTGCTGTAGTCAGTCTTGGGACAGTGTATCCTGAGCTGGCAGTGCCAGGAACATGCTGTCAGTGTGTTTGTGGGTGAAGGAATCAGCCCATGGTTGAGTTTTGCAGCTGTCTCAGTGCAAACCCTCGTTGCTGTTTGCTCCTCCAGTGATGCTGAAGCTGTATGAAGGTGAAGCATTTGGCTCTCTGCAGTGTGAGCCTGCCCTGACATGCAGCTGACGCAGCACCTCCACACTTAACACCCCCAACGGTCCTGCCTCCCCTCCCCACCCCATGCCTCAAGGAGGCTGCAGGCAAGGCCCCAGGCTGGTGTGTGGCAAAGGCCACCCATGGGTCTCAGCAACGTTCAGCCATCACCAATTTGTCAGGTTCAGTTTCCACCAGAACTCAGCAGCCTCGAGAGTGGAGAAGTGCAAGTGGTTCTTGGCTCCTAAGTGATGTTTTTGCAGAGCAGGATCATTGCCCTTGTGCTTGATGATGACAAACACCTCTGTGGGCTTGCTGTACCTGTGAAGGCTCAGGGAATTTCCAAGCTGAAACCTATTCATCATGTTTCTTGATGACTTCTTCAGTTTCCTCCTTCAGTGAAGAATGTCTCTCTCGGTGGCTTGAATCTCAAATGTCATCACAGAATCAACCAGGTTGGAAAAGACCTCAGAGATCAACAAGTCCAACCTGTTACCTAATCCCTAACACCTCCTGACAACTAAACAGCTGGAGTGAGGTGGGGCTTTGGTGCCTTCTCATAATAACAACAGATAAGGCAAGAGGAAATGGCCTCGAGTTGCTCCAGGGGAGATTTAGGCTGGACATTAGAAGAAGCTTCTTCCCTGAAAGGGTTCTCAAAGCCTGGCACAGGCTGCCCAGGGAGGTGGTGGAATCCCCACCCCTGGAGGGGTTTCAGAGAGGCAGAGCTGTGGTGCTGAGGGCCATGGTTGAGCCCCAGCCTGGGCAGAGTTAGGGAATGATTGGAGTCAATGAGCTCAGAGGGCTTTGGCAACCAAAATGATTCTATGATCCTATATTCAATGGTTTTATATTCTAGCCATTGCTTGGCAGTTCTCATTCACTTGGAGCTATATCACCTTTTAAGATCTGAGTTAAAGCATCAAAGAAATATAAATCCTGAGGAAAGTTTGGAGATTGCTATAAAGATGTCTGCTTGGGAATGTTCTGCTTTCCTGAGTTATTGGGGCAAGAAACCTCAGGGGTCAGTACTGGGACCAGCACCACTCAATATGTTCATCAAGGACATGGAAGAGGGCACAGAGAGCACTGTCAGCAAGTTTGCTGATGACACCAAACTGGGAGCAGTGATGACAGCCCTCAGGCTGTGCTGCCATTCAGCCAGACCTGCACAGGCTGAGAGTTGGGCAGGGAGAAATGGATTGAAATCCAACAAGGGCAAGGGGAGAGTCTTGCACCTGGGAAAGAACAACCCCATGGACCAGGACAGGTTGGGGACTGAGCTGTTGGAGAGCAGTGGAGGGGGAAAAGACCTGGGGGTCTTAGTGGATGGAAGGTTGACCATGAGCCAGCAATGTGCTCTGGTGGCCAAGAAGGCCAAGAGCATCCTGGGGTGGATTAGAAGGGCTGTGGTCAGTAGGTCAGAGAGCTCTACTCTGCCCTGGTGAAGCTGCATCTGGAATCTTGTGTCCAGTTCTGGGCCCCTCAGGTCAAGAAGTACCTCAGGGAACTGCTTGAGAGAGTCCAGCACAGAGCCACAAAGATGCTGCAGGCAGTGAAACATCTTCCTTAGGAGGAGAGCCTGAGGGAGCTGAGGGCTCTGTAGCTTGGAGAGGAGGAGCCTGAGGGTGACCTCATTGCTGTTGCTCAAGATGTTCAGGGTGAGTGCCCAGAGGCTGGAGCCAGGCTCTGCTGGGGGATGCCCAATGCCAGCACAAGGGGCAGTGGTGGAAGCTGAGGCAGAGGAAGCTCCATGGAAGCAGGAGGAAGAATTTTTTCCCCTGTGAGGGTGACAGAGCCCTGGAGCAAGCTGCCCAGAGGGGCTGTGGAGCCTCACTCTCCGGAGAGATTCAAGACCTGCCTGGCTGTGTTCCTGTGTGACCTGCTCTGGATGACCCTGCTCTGGCAGGGGGCTTGGTCTGGATGAGCTTTCAAGGTCTCTTCCAGGTCCTAACATTCTGTGATTCTGTGAAGATGATGATCAAAACCAAAGGGCAGCCTGAGGGGTGGAGCACAGGGAAGAGAGCTTTCATGTGACCACATGAGGAGCCTGTGGGGTGTCCAGGGAGAGGAGAGTTGGAAGTGGATGGTGCATGACCAGGAAGGAGGCCCTGGGAACCAGCAGAACACGGGAGTGCTAAACCTCAGAGGCTTGGCTGTGTTCCTGTGTGACCTGCCCTAGGTGACCCTGCTCTGGCAGGGGCTTGGACTGGATGAGCTTTGGAGGTCCCTTCCTGCCCCTAACACTCTGTGATGCTGTGAAACATTCAACAACATTTCGTTTTCACCAAAAGCAGCCCATCTGGGGGCTGCTTTGCTTTGCTTAGCAGTATTTCAGCAGGGGATGGAAGGACAAAACATCCTTTCTTCCAGTGGTGTGGCTCACCAGGTTGTGCTGCTGCTTGAAGTGGCTGGCAGGCTACCGAGGCCATGGCTGCAATTACTGCATGGAGTCAAACGGTGATTTTTATGCCGGGCTACACGCTCTCCACCTTCAGACACATGGACAAAAGCCAAGCCTTGATTGAAGGCCTTTTGTGGAATCCCAGTCAAAAGCTTTGATTCAAGGCTTTATTTGTGGAATCTCAGTCAGAAATTTCCAGCCAACTGCCTTCCATTTCCGCCTGTCTCCTTCGGAGTGACAGATCCCTGTGCCAATGGGAATTCCTCCTCTTGACTTACACTTTAATTGTATAAGATTGAGCCACAGTGAGGGTTGCTAAGTGTTTACTTTCCCAGCTCGCTTCTGAGCTGCTAATTGCATTGATTTTTCTCGGGTTAAGCCAAAACCAGATGGATGAGCTCAGTTGCAGTATGCTGAACCTGCTGAAAACCCATAGGTGATGCTCACAAACAAGGCTAGAGACTCTGACAGTGCTTTGCAGTCATCAGCTGAGGACAGATTGTTTCAGCTTGGAGAAGAAGATTCCAGGGGGACCTTAGAGCTGCCTTCCCCTGGACTCTGCTCTGCTCAGACCTCACCTCCAATCCTGCCTCCAGTTCCGGTGTCCCCAGCAGCAGAAGGACACAGAGTTGATGGAGAGAGTCCAGAGGAGGCCACAGAGGTGATCCAAGGGCTGGAGCAGCTCTGCTGTGAGCACAGGCTGAGGGATCTGGGGGTGTGCAGCCTGCAGAGGAGAAGGCTCCAGGGGGACCTCAGAGCTGCCTGCCAGGACCTGAAGGGATCCTGCAGGAAGGCTGCAGAGGAAGCTGTGGTTGCTTAGCCTGGAGAAGAGGAGACTCAGGGGTGACCTTATTGCTCTCTACAACTACCTTAGGGGAGGTTGTAGCCAGGTGGGGGTTGGTCCCTTCTCCCAGGCAACCAGCAGCAGAACAAGAGGACACAGTCTCAGGCTGCACCAGGGGAGGTTTAGGCTGGATGTTAGGAAGAAGTTCTACACAGAGAGAGTGATTGCCCATTGGAATGGGCTGCCCAGGGAGGTGGTGGAGTCACCATCACTGGAGATTTTCAAGAGGAGACTTGATGGGGTGCTTGGTGCCATGGGTTAGTTGATTAGGTGGTGTTGGATGATAGGTTGGACATGATGATCTTGAAGGTCTCTTCCAACCTGGTCTATTCTATTCTATTCTATTCTATTCTATTCTATTCTATTCTATTCTATTCTATTCTATTCTATTCTATTCTATTCTATTCTATTCTATTCTATTCTATTCCTGAGGGTGTGTGGAGCCAGGCCAAGGGGAAATGGGTTGGAGCTGAGGCAGAGCAGGGTTAGAGTAGAGTTGAGGAAGTTCTTCAGTGTGAGGCTGGTGAGACACTGGCACAGGTTGGCTGCCTCCTCCCTGGGGGTGTTCAAGGCCAGGCTGGATGAGACCTTGGGCAACCAAGTCTAGTTGTCCCTAGAGGTGTCCCTGCCCATGGCAGGGGGTTTGGAACTGGATAATCTTTAAAGTCCAACCTGAACCATTCTATGATGCTGTGATCTTGTCCATATCTTGTCTACTTCCCCTCCATTCACCAGGATTCTGGGCTCCACCAATTCATTAAATGGATGGAGCAGAGGATCTCTGAGGTCCCTTCCAACCCTCCAAGCCATTCTATGATTCTGTCATTCTCTAATGCATCTCATGGAGTTTTTCTTTAGTTAGAAAATAACTGTCTGTAGGAAAGAGCTCAGGGAGTGGGAGCTGATACCTGGTGATGCATCACAGGAGGCAGTGGGGTGGTTATGAACTTCTGTGACAGCTTCTGAGTCACAGAATCACAGAAACATTCAGGTTGGAAGAGACCTTCAGGATCACCAACCATATCTACCATCTCACAGGGTCACAGGTCCCAGGATGTTAGAGGTTGGAAGGGACCTCTGGAGAGCTTCCAGTCCAACCTTCCTGCCAGATCAGGGCCATAGAATCCAGCACAGGTCACACAGGAACACATCCAGACAGGGCTGCAAAGGTTCCACAGAAGGAGACTCCACAACCTCTCTGGGCAGCCTGCTCCAGGGCTCTGAGACCCTCACAGTGGAGAATTTCCTCCTCATGTTGAGGTGGAGCCTCCTGTGCTGCAGTTTCTACCCACTGCCCCTTGTACTACCCCAGGATGCAACTGAGCAGAGTCTGTCCCCTACCTGACTCCCAGCCATCAGATATTGGTAAACATTTATTAAATCCCCTCTCAGCCTTCTCCTCTCCAGACTGAACAGCCCCAGGGCTCTCAGCCTCTCCTCCCCAGGCAGTGCTGCAGTCCCTTCAGCATCCTTGTAGCCCTCCCTTGGACTCTCTCCAGCAGATCCCTGTCCCTCCTGAACTGGGGAGCCCAGAACTGGATGCAATATTCCAGGTGAGGTCTCACCAGGTCAAAGTAGAGGGGGAGGAGAACCTCCCTGTGTGCTGGCCACACTCTGCTGAATGCACCCCAGGACCCCCTTGGCCTTCTTGGCCCCCAGGGCACATTGCTGTCCCATGCAGAACTTGCTGCCCACCAGCACTCCCAGGTCCCTCTCCACAGGGCTGCTCTCCAGCAGGTCACCTCCCAGCCTGTCCTGCTGCAGTTTATTCTTCCTGCCCAGGTGCAGGACTCTGCTCTCATCCTTGTTGAACCTCCTTAGGTTTCTCTCTGCTCAGCTCTCCACTCTGTCCAAGTCTCTGAATGGCCACATAGCCTTTAAGGCATATCAGCCAAGCCTCCCAGTTTGGTATCCAAATGACCTTTAAACACACCCAGGCTTGGTGACTCAACCCCGTCCCTGGGCACCCTCTGCCAGTACCTGAAAAGTCATGGAGTCACTGTCCCTGAAGGTGTTCCAGAAATGTGTGGACATGATGCTTTGGGACATGGTTTAATGGCCATGGTGGTCTTAGGATGCTGGATGGCCTTAGAATCATAGAATCAATAAGGTTGGAAAAGACCTGAGAGATCACCCAGCCCAACCTATCACCCAACACCTCCTGACAACCAAACCATGACTCCAAGTGCCACATCCAATCCTTGATGATCTTGGAGGTCTTTTCAACTGAAACAATTCTTTGATTGAGTCAAACTGAGTTGCACTGAGTGTTGGCATCGTTGTCAGGATGCCTCTGGTAATGCTGCAGCTTCTGGCAGCTGGAATGAATCTTCTCAAGAGCCTAACCTTGATTTGGCATTCTCCCCTCTCCAGAAAACCCTGTGAGGAGTAATTATTACCCTTACAGTCCATGCATTGCTGTTGCTGGAGCTTAATAGTTCCATTCTGTACCCCAGAGATGCCAGCTGAAGGGCCAGACACGGACTCTTGATTTGAGTTGTACAACCAACCGTACCCAAACATTAGCACGAACTTGAACTGCTCAGAGCTTAAAGTGGCTATTTTTTTATGGCAGCTTTTCAGAGCTGTTGAGCTGGAGAGTGCTCTGGTGTTCCAGGGGACAGCATTCCATTTTTCTCTTCACACATAATGAGCACTGAACTCCTTGATCGTTGTTGTCTGTTCCCTCGACGGAGGGAGCGCTGCAGCCAGCCAATCCAGCGCCTCACGCCGCAATCTAAACACAGTGATGCATTGCAGGTGCTTGCCTCATCTCCTCACACCTCTCAGAAACATTAGGAGGGATTTTCAACTTCCTATTCAACTTTTAAACGGAGAGTCAGGTCAGTCTTTGGATTAGAGGCCCAATAAATCTCCTGCCTTCCCTTATTGTGCAAGCAGCCAGCTCAGCTCTGCGGCTCTGCCCGTGCCACGCTGACCTCCCCTGGGGCGCTCCCAGTGATAGCTTCGTGAATGGATCTCAAGCCCCGTGATGGATTGCAAGCAAAGAAAATGTCACTCCTCTGATCTTTGTGTATAAAAACTGGACCTCAAATTGCTTTCTCTCTTAATCATTCTTTGTTTGAGTTACCCTGTAGGTGGCCGTTTCCCGAGGATGGGAGCCACGGTGCCGTAAATAAAGCTCCAGCAGGATGCAAGGTGCTGAAAAGAGTGACTTCACTGGCTCTGCTGCTCCACCACTGAGGGGAAGGAGGGATTGTTGATTTGTATTTAATGCTCAATTTCCTCTCCATTACTACAAACCATGCAAGGCAGAGCTCGTCTCGGGCGAGTCAGAGGAGAGCTCCATCTATCCGGTTTCACATCTGCTCCAAGCCCCCCATGCCACACTAATTACAGCCTGCCCCTGGAAAGAATTCAGGTTGTAAGGCCAAAGAGAGAGAGAGACTTATTTATGGCCAAAGAGAGAGAGATTTATTTATAGCTAATGCTCTGATCTGGAGGGTTGGTTGTTTGCAAGCTGGAACCATACTTGTGCAGTTGCATGCAAGAGGGCTGCAGCAGTGCAGCAACCAAGTGCAATCATGGAATGGTCCAGGCTGGAAGGGATCTCCAAAGCTCATCCAGTCTGATACAGCAGGGACATCCTCCACTAGATCAGCTTGCCCAGGGCCTCATTGAGCCTCACCTTGAATATCTCCAGGCATGGAGCCTCAACCACCTCCCTGGGCAACCTGTGCCAGTGTTCCACCACCCTCCTGGTGCAGAACTTGGTCCTCACATCCAATCTCAATCTGCTCTACTCTGGTTTGAAGCCATTGCCCCTGGTCCTGTCCCTGCAGGACTTTGCAAACAGTCTCTCTGCAGCCTTCTTGTAGCTCCCTTCAGGTACTGGCAGGTCTCTTTAGGTCTCCCTGGAGGCTTCTCTTCTCCAGGCTGAACACCCCCAGATCCTTCAGCCTGTCCTCATAGCAGAGCTGCTCCAACCCCCTGACCATTTTTGTGGCCCTCCTCTGGACCCTCTCCACCAGGTCCATGTCCTTCCTGTATTGAGGACTCCAGAAAAGGCTGTGCCTTTGCAAACACAGCAGCAGCTGTGCTCAAAAGTCAAACCCACCCTGTGTCTGCTTGCAGCAGTTACTTCTCCTTAGCCCTCGGTCTGTACATCACTGTGGACCACAAAGTAATACTTGGACTCCTTTTAAATCAAAGGAGGTGAAAGATAAGCTCCAGACAAATAACCACATCAGAGGTGTTGGACTTGCAAGGGCCTTTTACCTTGCTCTGCCCCATCTGCTGCTTTCACAGGAGACAATGCCACATGACCTCTTTCATGAGCAACCTCAATCATAAAAGCAGTTGCTTGCTTCCTTGTTTCTACTGAAGGCTTTATTCCACTCCTTGCTTGAGGGTTTGGGGAATATTTTGCTACATTTTACACTAAATGTATTATCATCACTCTTTGAATCCATCTATTCTGTTGCATCATACAATCACAGAACTGTCAGGGCTGGAAGGGACCTCAAGGATCATTCAGTTCCAACCCCCCTGCCATGGCCAGGGACACCTCACACTACAGCAGGTTGCTCACAGCCACATCCAGCCTGGCTGCAAACACCTCCAGGGAAGAGGCTTCCACCACCTCCCTGGGCAACCTGTGCCAGGCTCTCACCACCCTCCTGGGGAACAACTTCTTCCTATCATCCAATCTGAATCTCCCCATTTCTAGTTTTGATCCATTCCCCAGACCTTCTGCTTTTCCTCCTTGGCTTTTGCCTTGGATGTGAATGCTCTGACAGTGAATTGGAAGCACTACAACTGGGAGCTGGGGAGATTCCCATTGGACACAAGAGGGAAATTTTTCACAGTGAGGAGAAGCAGCCCTTGGAACAATCTCCCCAGGGGAGTGGTGGAGTTGCCAGCATGGGGCACTTTGGAAGTTCAGCTGGGCAGGGGCTGGGCCAGTTTCTCTACATCATGCTTTTGGCAATAAAGCTTGGACCAGGTGGTTCTTGAGGTCTCTTCCAACCTGAGGTTTTATGATTCTGTGATTTTCTATATTCTGTGAACATGATCTTATGAACATTGAGTCCTGTGTCCAGTTCTGGGCCCCTCAGTTTAGGAAGGACATCGAGACACTTGAAAGTGTCCAGAGAAGGGCAACGAGGCTGGGGAGAGGTCTGGAGCACAGCCCTGTGAGGAGAGGCTGAGGGAGCTGGGGTTGCTTAGCCTGGAGAAGAGGAGGCTCAGGGGAGACCTTCTTGCTCTCTACAACTACCTGAAAGGTGGTTGTAGCCAGGAAGGGGTTGGTCTCTTCTCTCAAGCAACCAGCACCAGAACAAGAGGACACAGTCTCAAGCTGTGCCAGGGGAAGTTTAGGTTTGAGGTGAGGAGAAAGTTCTTCACTGAGAGAGTTGTTAGCCATTGGGATGTGCTGCCCAGGGAGGTGGTGGAGTCACCATCCCTGGAGGTGTTCAAGAGGGGATTGGATGTGGCACTTGGTGCCATGGTTTAGTCATGAGGTCTGTGGTGACAGGTTGGACTTGATGATCTTTGAGGCCTCTTCCAACCTTGGTGCTACTGTGATACTGTGAACATTCTGTCCTTTGCAAGCTCAAGCTCTCCTTTTGGTAATTGTCATTATCTTCTTATGCCTCTTGATATATTTTCGTCACTCCTTTGTCTATCACACTTTATTTTCCTTACATACTTGCCCTTTGAGGGACTTTATCTCCCCAAGCAGAAATTTCCTCTCTAAGCTTTTATTCATCTGTGCTGTGCAAGTTCCTACAAGTGAAGCACATCTGAGTGGTACAAAGCTCCAAGCTCTCTCTGCATCCAGGACACCTCTTTAGCTGATTTAGCCAAGCTGTTTGTCCTAGCTGGCAGGCTGGAGGGAAGGGATACATCCAGGGGGACCTGCACAGGATTGAGTGGTGTGCCCAAGCCAACCTCTTCAAGTTCAACATGGCTAAGTGCAAGGTCCTGCACCTGGGTCAGGGCAATCCCAAGCACAAGTCCAGGCTGGGCAAGGAGTGGATGGAGAGCAGTCTGTAGGAGAAGGCCTTGGGGGTGTCAGTTGGTGATAAACTCCCCAGGAGCCAGCACTGGTCCCTGGCAGCCCAGTAGGCATCTGAGTGCTGAGCTGAATCCAGAGCAGGGAGAGCAGCAGCACAGGGAGGGGATTCTGCCCCTCTGCTTTGCTGAGCCTCCACCTGCAGCACTGCCTCCAGCTCTGGGGTCCCCAGCACAAGAAGGTCCTGGAGCTGCTGGAGAGGGTCCAGAGGAGGCCATGAAGATGCTCAGAGGGCTGCAGAACCTCCCCTGTGGGGCCAGGCTGGGAGAGTTGGGGCTGTTCAGCCTGGAGAAGAGAAGGCTCCAGGGAGACGTCAGAGCAGCCTCCCAGTACCTGAGAGGGCTGTGCATGTATTAGGTGTGAAGGATTCTGTATTCTGTATTTTCCTGTGCATTTTTGAATGTAATTCTGTACTTCTCTCCAGTTCAAGGAGAGCATCTTCATTTCATTTCCTTTGGGACTAAAAGTATTTCTGTCAGCTCTTTAAGACACCCTCACAGGGACAAAGTTTTCCCTCTTGTTCCCCTGGCACCTCCTCTGCTCCAGCTTGCCCCCAGTGCCCCTTGTGCTGTCCTTGGCCATCCCTGAGCAGAGCCTGGCTCCAGCCCTGCACATCTTTATCCCCAGCAGTGAGGGCAGCCTTCAGGCTCCTCTGCTCCAAGCCCCAGCTCCCTCAGCCTGGCCTCACAGGGAGATGTTCCACTGCCTGCAGCAGCTTAGAACTATCCCATTTTAACTCAGTTGTGATCTTCAATCTATCTCATTTTAATTGAGAAAGCAATCAGGACATGTCAAGGGCAAATTGGGGGTTTGGTTGTTATTTTTAAAGCAAATCTCATCAAACAAATGTGAAATTTTTCTGGTCCCTGGTGGAATTGGAGGAATTTCAAAAGCCTTTGTGCTGCAGGTGTTTCAGAGTAACATTTAAGTCCCCCAAACAATGTGATTTTAAGTTTGACATGATGATGTGTGATGCATCATTTCCTGGTGCATGCTTCCACCACAGCAAATAGTCAAACACATGAAAGGTTTCCCCTTATTTGCTTTCCCCCCCTTTTTCACTCCCACATGGCCATTTGCCTGTGAAATATGGATTATATGCAGTGTTGGTTTAGATTATGGTAAAGTGATCCCTGTAGAAGGCCAAACTAACAGCTTCAGAATGAATAAAAAAGAAGCTTAACTGCTTCACAAGCTGGAGAGGAGCAGTGGTGCCCAGGGACAGAATACAGAACCAACCAGGTTGGAAAAGACCTCAGAGATCATCAAGTCCAACCTACCACCCAACACCATCTGATCAACTCAACTATGGCTCCAAGTGCCACATCCAGGCTCCTCTTAAACACCTCCGGGGATGGTGACTCCACCACCTCCCTGGGCAGCACATCCCAATGGCCAATCTCTGTGAAGAACCTCATCCTAACATCCAGCCTGAACCTCCTCTGGTGCAGCTTGAGACTGTGGCCTCTCCTTCTGTCACTGGTTGCCTGGGAGCCCCTGGGACCAACCCCCATTTGGCTACAACCTCCCTTCAGGGAGTTGTAGACAGAAAGAAGGTCTCCCGTGAGCCTCATTCTCTCCAGGCTAAGCAACCCCAACTCCCTCAGCCTCTCCTCACAGGGCCGTGCTCCAGATTCCTTCTCATCTTTGTTGCCCTTCTCTGGACACCTTCCAGCACCTCAACATCTTTCCTAAACTGAGGGGCCCAGAACTGGACATACAGGACAAGGGACAATGGGCACTAACTAGAACAAAGGAAGTTCCACCCAAATGTGAGGAAAAACTTTGGTGTGAGGGTGCTGGAGGCCTGGAGCAGGCTGCCCAGAGAGGCTGTGGAGTCTCCTTCTCTGGAGAGATTCCAAGCCCTCCTGGCCATTGTGATCCTGGGCAAGCTGCTGTGGGTGCCCTGCTTTAGCAGGGGGTTGGACTGGATGATCTCCAGAGGACACTTTCAACTCCCATCATCCTGTGACTCGGTGATTAACTTGTCTCTTCAAGAGAAAACACAATCACAGCAATAAAACCCCAACCATTGGAATGTGCTGCTTGGGGAGGTGGTGGAGTCACCATCACTGGAGCTGTTCAGGAGGAGACTTGATAGGGTGCTTGGTGCCATGGGTTAGTTGATTAGGTGATGTGGGATGGTTGGATGATAGGTTGAAGATGATGATCTTGAAGGTCTCTCCCAACCTGGCCTGGCCTGGCCTGGCCTGGCCTGGTCTATTCTATTCTATTCTATTCTATTCTATTCTATTCTATTCTATTCTATTCTATTCTATTCTATTCTAACCACACCTGAACAGAACCAAAACCTAATGACAGAATCATGGAATCATAGAAGGGCTTAGGCTGGAAGAGAGCTTAGAGGTCATCTAATCCAACCCCCTGCCATGGGCAGGGACATCTCTCATCTAGCCCAGGTTGTTCAAGGCCTCATCCAACCCAGCCTTGAACATCATCCACAGCCTCTCTGGACAATCCATTCCAGATCCTTGCCACCCTCAGAGTAAAGAATTTCTCCCTAAGATCCAATCTAAACCTATTCTTCAACTGAAATCCATTTCCCCTTGTCCTGTTGCTGGACACTCTTGTGTGAAACCCCCCTGTAGCCTTCCTGGAGATCAATACAATTAAGTATTGATCAATACTTAGATGTGATGTGGTGGAGCTGAGTGTGCCTGACCTTTTATGCTGTTGTCATTTTGGGTACCTTTGGCTGTGCTGCCCTGCAGAATTTGTGCCCTGGGAGGGGGTTTGGGTTTTTGGTAATGCATTTAGAGTAATCAATGTGATGGCTGCAGGGTGAAGTGCCTGGCATGCAATGATGGTTCTGCAGCTTCTGCCTGAGGTGTGGCTAAGCAGTTTTCAAGTATTTATGTTTTCCCCAGGAAATCACAAGCTAAAGACACACACAGGGTGTGCCCAGCTGGCCAAAAGGCATCCTGGCCTGCACCAGCAGATGTGTGGCCAGCAGGACCAGGGCCACAGTAATTGCCACCCTCAAATTCTGGCTTCAATTTTAGGGCCCTTACTCCAAGAAGGACACTGAGAGGTTGGAGCAGGTCCAGAGAAGAGCAAGGAAGCTGGGGAAGGGTCTGGATAACAGGGCTGGGGAGGAGCAGCTGAGAGAGTTGGGGGTGTTCAGTCTGGAGAAGAGGAGGCTGAGGGAGACCTCATTGCTCTCTACAGCTCCCTGAGGGGAGGCTGGAGCCAGGTCAGGTTTATTCTCTTCTCCCATGTAACAAATGATAGGATGAGAGGAAGTGGCCTCAAGCTGCACCATGGGAGGTTTAGGTTGGACATGAGGAACAATTTCTTCTCCCAAAGGGTTGTCAAGCCCTAGAACAGGTTGCCCAGGGAGGTGGCGGAGTCCCCATGCCTGGAGAGGTTTCCAAGCCCTGTAGATGTGGTACGTGGTGTTGAGGGCCATGGTTTGGGGTGACATGGCAGTTCTGGGTTAACAGGTAGACCTGATGATCTGCAAGGTCTATTCCAACCCAAATGATTGGTGTGCAAGTAGTTCTGCATGGGAGAGCAATGTGCCTTGGTGGCCAAGAAGGCCAAGGGGGTCCTGGGATGCATTAGGAAGAGTGTGTCCAGCAGATCCAGGGAGGTTTGTCTCCCTCTCCTCTGCCCTGGTGAGACCTCACCTGGAATATTGCATGCAGTTCTGGGCTCCACAGTTCAGGAGGGACAGGGATCTGATGGAGAAAGTCCAAGGGAGGCTGTGAGGAGGATGAGGAAGCGACTAGAACATGTTTGATGAGGAGAGGCTGAGAGCCCTGGGACAGTCTGGAGAGGAGAAGACTGAGAAGGGATCTGATCAATGTCTATTAATATTTAAGGCTGGGGGTCAGGAAGGAAGGGACAGGGACAGCCTCTGCTCACTGTGCCCTGGGATAGGACAAGAGGCAAGGGATGGAAACTGCAGCACATGAGATTCCACCTCAACATGAGGAAGAACTTCTTGACTGTGAGGGTCCCAGAGGCCTGGAGCAGGCTGCCCAGAGAGGTTGTGGAGTCTCCTTCTGTGGAGCCTTTGCAGCCCTGTCTGGATGTGTTCCTGTGTGACCTGAGCTGGATTCTCTGGTCCTGCTCTGGCAAGGGGGTTGGACTGGAAGCTCTCCAGAGGTCCCTTCCAACCCCTAACATCCTGGGATCTGTGATCCTGTGATTGAATGCTCCTAGCACGTAAAGCTGCCATGCAGTGATGACAGGAAACAATAATCTGCTGTTACCCAAGGAACTTTGATGTGAGCTGTTAAAATGGGTTTGGGCTTTGTTGGGGTTTTTTTTGGTTGGTTGGGTTTGTTTGCTTTTTACAAGATGTGGAGCACTGCTGACAGAATCTCTATGTTTTAGCATTAAAAACAAAAGATTCCAGAAGGTAAAAAGTTCTGTGGTGGGATGGGATGGGATCAGACACCTACCAGGAACTTGGAATGCTGTGGTGCAGTAGAAGAGCAAAGCAAAACATGTGTGATGTGTTGAAACCACAGCCTTTGTCCTTGGGAGAATGTGCAGCCCTCAGAATCATCCAAGTGCAGGATGAAAACATTTAGTTGCTACACCAAAGGGAAGCTGCCAGTGTCAGCTGCAGGTCATGGCCAGGTGTCTTAGCTGCATCACTGATTCCCTTTTACTCAAGAGCCATGCTTGCTGTGACCTTTATTTTAGGGAGAGAGAGAGAAGCACGTCATAAATCAGCTGTCATTTACAATTCCTTGGTACGAAACACTCCTGGGTTATGAGCTACAGCTGTTGAAGAGCTTGTGGTGGAGAAGGGATGCCCTAGAAACTGCTGCAGAAATATGAGCTTCACGTTGTTATCATTATCACTGCCATGGTTTATTATTATTATTATTAATATCACTATTATCTTCATCAACATTATGGCCAGCAGGAGCAGGGAAGTCATTGTGCCCCTGTACTCAGCACTGGTTAGGCCACATCTCGAGTCCTGTGTCCAGCTCTGGGCCCCTCAGTTTAGGAAGGAGGTTGACTTGCTGGGAGGTGTCCAGAGAAGAGAAACAAAGCTGGGGAGGGGTCTCTCATAGGGTCTCCTCCTATGAGGAGAGACTGAGGGAGCTGGGGCTCCTTAGCCCGGAGAAGCGGAGACTCAGGGGTGACCTTATTGCTCTCTACAACTACCTAAAGGGAGGTTGTAGACAGGCAGAGGTTGGTCTCTTCGCCCAGGCAGCCAGCACCAGAACAAGAGGACACAGTCTCAGGCTGTGCCAGGGGAAGTTTAGGCTGGAGGTTAGGAGGAAGTTCTATACAGAGAGAGTGATTGCCCATTGGAATGGGCTGCCCAGGGAGGTGGTGGAGTCACCATCACTGGAGGTATCACAGTATCACAGTATCAGTCAGGGTTGGAAGGGACCACAAGGATCAGCTAGTTCCAACCCCCCTGCCATGGGCAGGGACACCCCACACTAGATCAGCCTGGCCAGAGCCTCATCCAGCCTGGGCTTAAACACCTCCAGGGACAGGGCCTCGACCACCTCCCTGGACAACCCATTCCAGGGTCTCACCACTCTCATGGTGAAGAACTTCCTCCTCACATCTAGCCTGAATCTCCCCACCTCCAGCTTCATTCCCCCTAGTCCTATCACTACTTGAGATCCTGAGAAGTCCCTCACCCAGGTGTTCAGGAGGAGACTTGATGGAGTGCTTGGTTTAGTTGATTAGGTGGTGTTGGATGATAGGTTGGACACGATGATCTTGAAGGTCTCTTCCATCCTATTCTATTCTATTCTATTCTATTCTATTCTATTCTATTCTATTCTATTCTATTCTATTCTATTCTATTCTATTCTATTCTATTCTATTCTATTCTATTCTATTCTATTCTCATCATAATTATTACCAAATCAGAACCACAGAATTACTGAGGCTGGAACAGCCCTCTGAGGTCATCCAGCCCAGCCTGTGACCTAACACCACCCCCTCGGCCAGACCATGGCACTGAGTGCTACATCCAATCATGCCTTAAACACCTCCAGGGACAGCGACTCCACCACCTCCCTGGGCAGTCCATCCCAGTCTCTAATTACCTATATATATATATATATAATATATATATATATATAAAATACATATTATATATATTATTATATTTATTATTATTAATGTCAAGAACAAGGGAGGAAATAGTTAGAGACCTGCTCAGCCACTTGGATCCCCACAAGTCCATGGGACCAGATGGGATCCATCCTAGGGTGCTGAGAGAGCTGGCAGATGAGCTGCCAAGCCTCTCTCCATCATTTTCCTCCAGTCCTGGAGCCCCTGGGCTAGAGGAGGGCTGAGGGAGCTGGGGGTGTTCAGGCTGCAGAAGAGGAGGTTGAGGGAGACCTTCTTGCTCTCTCCAGCTCCCTCAAGGGAGGTTGCAGTGAGGAGGGGACAGCCTCTGCTCCTTGGTGGCAAGGGACAGGAGCAGAGGCAATGGTTCCAAGCTGCCCCAGGGGAGGTTCAGGCTGGATGCTAGGAAATATTTCTGCCCTGGAAGTGTTCTCAGACATTGGAATGACCTGCCCACGGCAGTGCTGGAGTCCCCATCCCTGGGGGTGTTCAAGCAGCATGGAGCTGGTGCTTAGGGACATGGTTTGGTGCTGACCCTGCAGTGCTGGGTGGAAGGTTGGGCTGGATGAGCTTGGAGGTCTCTTCCAACTGGATGTTTTCTCTGGTTCTGTGAAGGTGAACTGGGTTAGAGGACTGTTCCCCATCCAGCCAGTTCAGCTGAGAGGCTTTATGGGGATGCAGAGATACAAACTAGCTGAGATAAAGGTTTCAATCAAATCTTTTTTCCTGTAGAGTGCTACTTCTTGATATTTATTTTTTTTATCCAAGAGCCTCTTTAACTTCTTAGAGGTCTTAGAGATCTTTGCTTTTCAAGCCACAGATCTAACTTTGTGTGCACCAAGCTTTGAAAAATCAACAAGATGTTTAAGTTTTGCTCCAGAAGGCAAGTCCTGGAGCTTTGCAGCACAGCTCACTTCATGCAGGGGCAAAAGGGAATGAGGCCTTCAGCACCAGGCTGGTGGCTTGATGAAACCTCTTGGTAAGAAGCTTTCACAAAAGGAAATCTTCCCTCTCGTTCCTGTGTTTGCTGTCCCACGTGATGCTGAGTTCCAAGGAGCTGTCAGCTGGCTGTGGTTTGTTCCTACTCATGAGAGACAAAAGAAACAGCAAGGTTGAAATTGAAAACAGTCATCTTGCTTGGATCCCTCTTCTTTGTGCTGGAGCCAGTGAATGCCCAACAGGCACCATCATGGAGGGGTGTCACCTTACAGCAGAGTCTTTGGCTGGGTTAGGCTTTTAGATGCTGGAGCTTTCCCCAGGCCTTGGAATTTGGCAGTGACTTTCTGACTGCCCCGAGTGAAACACACCAAATGCTGTTCATTTCCTTCAGTGACAATGCAGAAGAGCAACTCTGCTGCTGTCTCTTGAATGGAAAAGAAAAGAGTCAGGCAGCCCTGGAGACCAAGCCAGGCTTTGTCCTGTGATGAAGACTTTTGCTACCTTCTTGTTTTCCAGATAGCAATGGGAGTCTAAGTTTTGTACAACCTCATTGGGTTGTGGGTTTAAGAAACTGGGATGTCTTAAACCATGAGGTTGAAAGTCCTCCAAGTACCAGAGAGGTCAGCCTCTAGGGGTGGACTGCCAAGTGTAATCTCTTGTTATTCCTTTGCCATAATTCTGCATCTACTCCCAGATATCAACAGGCATGATTGTGGCTCCTGCCCTTTTCCTCTCTCTGCTCCCTTCCCAGCATGAGTGCCTGTTGGAGCCACTGCTCACAGGGCAGCTGCTGGCCGTGTGCAGGGTGCAGGATTCCTTAGCTGACCAATTCCTTGGCTGTCTAGAGCAAAACAATCACATTCCATGACTCCCAGGAACAGCAGCCTCACCTTGGCACCCTTGGATGGGAACATGCTGCAGAAGCCACCTCCATGACACAGAATACAGAATACAGAATGAACCAGGCTGGAAAAGACCTCAGAGATCACCAAGTCCGACCTATCACCCAGCACCATCTGATCAACTAAACCATGGCACCAAGTGCCTCATCCAGGCTCTTCCTAAACACCCTCAGGAATGGTGACTCCACCACCTCCCTGGGCAGCACATCCCAAGGGACAATCTCTCTTGCTAGGAAGAATTTATTCCTCACCTCCAGCCTAAACCTCCCCTGGCACAGCTTGAGACTGTGTCCTCTTGTTCTGCTGCTGGGTGCCTGGGAGAAGAGACCAACCCCCACCTGGCTACAACCTCCCTTCAGGGAGTTGGAGAGAGCAATGAGGTCTCCCCTGAGCCTCCTCTTCTCCAGGCTAAGCAACCCCAGCTCCCTCAGCCTCTCCTCCCAGGGCTGTGCTCCAGACCCCTCCCCAGCTTTGTTGCCCTTCTCTGGACACCTTCCAGCAGCTCAACATCGTCCCTAAACTGAGGAGCCCAGAACTGGACACAGGACTCAAGGTGTGGCCTGACCAGTGCTGAAACATATGCTGGCACCTCTCGTTGGGAAAAGATTTGAGCTTGGATATGTGGTTAGCTTTTACTGGTTAAGGAATTGATAATAAAGAGTGTAGAAACATCCACTTGGGGCAGGAGTATCTTTGGTTGGGGCTCTGGTTAGGGCTTTGGTTTGGGACTTAGGTTCCTGGAGGTGTTCAAGAGGGGATTGGATGTGGCACTTGGAGTCATAGTTAAGTAGTCATGAGGTGTTGGGTGACAGGTTGGACTTGATGATCTTTGAGGTCTTTTCCAGCCTTGTTGATTCTATGATTCTATGACTTAGGTTTGGGACTCAGGTTAGGTATGGCTTGTGGGATTTAGGGCTGCTAGGGACTTCTGCTTCTGTCAGCTACTTCTGGTCAAGGCATTGGTGTAGGGATGCTGCCAGGGAGATGCTCAGGACTGCTGTTAGCTGCTTCCTCTGTTAAGGGCTTCCAGGACTTCTGCTGTAAGTGGGACTCTGGCTCTGCAGCGCTGGGGATTCTACAAGGCAGCAATAAAGGTGAGATTCTGCTCTCTGTATTTTTGGAATCTCATTGCTACATCACAGTATCACAGTATAACTCAGGTTGGAAGAGACCTCGAGGATCATCGAGTCCAACCTGTCACCACAGACCTCATGACTAGACCATGGCACCAAGTGTCACATCCAATCCCCTCTTGAACACCTCCAGGGACGGTGAATCCACCACCTCCCTGGGCAGCACATTCCAATGACGAACGACTCGCTCGGTTAAGAACTTTCTCCTCACCTCGAGTCTAAACCTCCCCTGGCACAGATTGAGACTGTGTCCTCTTCTTCTGGTGCTGGTTGCTAGAGAGAAGAGACCAACCCCTTCCTGTCTACAACCTCCCTTCAAGTAGTTGTAGAGAGCAATAAGGTCTCCCCTGAGACTCCTCTTCTCCAGGCTAAACAACCCCAGCTCCCTCAGCCTCTCCTCACAGGGCTGTGCTCAAGGCCTCTCCCCAGCCTTGCTGCCCTTCTCTGGACACCTTCAAGTGTCTCAATGTCCTTCTTAAACTGAGGGGCCCAGAACTGGACACAGGACTCAAGGTGTGGCCTAACCAATGCAGAGTACAGGGCACAATGACTTCCCTCCTCCTGCTGGCCACACTCTTCCTAATGCAGGCACACTATTCCTAATGAAGGAAAATCCAGCTGTGGCAATGAGCATGCCTTGAAAGGCTCTGGTCTCATGGACCCAACAACACTGGCTAGAGAAGGTCAGGGGAGCAAACCAACAATGCTAAGAGATTATCCATTCCCCATGTTTGCTCCAGTGTAAAATGGCCTCCTTTTGGCCTCCTTTTGGCCTCTTCTGGGCCTCCTCGTGACCTCACACACTACAAACCAGATACTGTTGGTGGGGATTATGAATTCCAGTGCTCTTTGCTGTGTGTCTCTGCTTTTCCCCTCTGTATATGTTGCAATAAACCAACACGCACGAGGTTATAAAAATAGCCCCGCCGTGACTGACTTGCTGATAACGCTCCAGCAAGTCACTAATGCAGCTGGAGCAAGCTCCTCAGAAAAGAGGAGGCTTTTTTTTTTTCCCCTCTTTTTTTGGTCAATCATATATTTATTTATTTTTTGTAAAGAAGTTGTCTTTTGGAAAGGAGCAGTCTGCTTTGAATGAACCTTCATCTTTAGCCCCTGAGTCATGCCACCTCCAGCACGCCCGGGAGGGCGAAGCGCGCTGCCCGCCTTGAAACGCTGCCTCCCTGCCTTCAACCTTTCATCCCTTGCCTTTCCCTCCTGCATTCCACCTCGGCATGTTCGGGAGGGTCGAGGCAAATCCTGGCTTGTCAGGTGGCTTCAGAGTCAGCGCTCCTCCTTTGTCAGGGGGGTGCGAGGTGATTCAGCTGTGACAGAACATCCCCAGTCTGTTGTGACAGACTGTCAAGGTGAACCTGCTGTGAGTACTTAGCAACAATAAAGTGCTTCTCGGGTGTCACTTGGCACTTTTCCCCCCTGTGCCTTTTATTTTGCTTTTCTTCTTCTTTTTCTTTTTTTGGCTAAAGTTTGACAGATTTTAATCCGTTAAGTGAGCAGGGGAAAAAAAAAAACCAACCCAGGAAACCAAACAAAGCCCAGAGGCTGGGGTTGAGTAATGCTCAGTGAAACTGAACAGGACAGAGGGTACCCACAACTGCCCAACAGGGAGGAAATAAGGGCCCTGTGGTCTTCAGACTCTTCTTGTCACAGGATGTTATGTAGTACATTGTGGGGGGGTTGGTTTGGGTTGAGTTTTTGATTGTATCTTGCATGGGGGAGGGAAAATACCATATATATATATATATACATATAAGCTGTTGGGTGGAATTTTCAGAAGGAAAATTGATTTGTATTAATCACAGTATCAGGGTATCACAGTACCACCAAGCTTGGAAGAGACCTCAAACATCATCAAATCCAACCTGTCACCACAGACCTCATGACTAGACCATGGCACCAAGTGCCACATCCAATCCCCTCTTGAACACCTCCAGGGATGGTGACTCCACCACCTCCCTGAGCAGCACATTCCAACATTCCAATGGCCAACAACCCTCTCTGTGAAGAACTTTCTCCTCACCTCCAGCCTAAACTTCCCCTGGCGCAGCTTGAGACTGTGTCCTCTTGAAGGAAGGTCTAGGGAGGTTCTTCTCCCCCTCTACCCTGCCCTGGTGAGAGCACACCTGGAATGCTGTGTCCAGTTTTGGTCTCCTCAGTTCAAGAGAGACAGAGACCTGCTGGAGAGAGTCCAAGGGAGAGCCATAAGGATGCTTAGGGGACTTAAGCATCTTCCCTGTGAAGAGAAACTGAGAAACCTGGGGCTGTTTAGTCTGGAGAGAAGAAGGCGGAGAGGGGATCTATCAATATCTGTCTATTAATGTCTATCAACATCTGAGGGGTGGGAGTTAAGTGGAGGGGGACAAGCTCTTCTTGGTGGTGCCCAGGAATCAGACAAGGAACAATGGATACAAACTGGAGCAAAGAAGATTGCAGCTCAACATGAGGAGAAACTTCTTTGGTGTGAGGGTGCTGGAGCCCTGGAGCCGGCTCCCCAGGGGGGTTGTGGAGTCTCCTTCTCTAGAGACTTTCCAAAGCCAACTGGATGCAGACTGCCCTGGGTGATGCTGCTCTGGCAGGTGGGTTGGACTGGATGATCTCTGGAGGTCCCATCCAACCCCTACCATTCTGTGCTTCTGCCAAGCTGTTAGTGCATTGTCCTGCTACAGGCTAATGATGGTGGGTTGCTTGATTTCGTTGTCCTCCTTTCTAATGTTAACACTGCAGAAGAGTAGATCCTTCCCCTGTGTCTCTGAGCTCTGGAGGAGCCAGCTTGTCCCCCTGCAACTCAATTAAAAGCAATGCTGGGCCTTAGACTGATTATAGAAATATTCTGGCCCATAGCATTAAAGCTTCAAAACGTTTAGGTCTTGATGGATTCCCCTCTGATCTGCGTAGGAAAGGATCCTATAGGGCTGTGCTGCATCGTCAAGGGTCCTGTAGGCAACTCCAAGCACAGCAGCAGAGCTACTCTGTTTTATTTGAAAGCTCATCTAAAAAACTCTCTGCTTTAGGAAAAGGAACTGTTGTCATTAATAAAAAGCTTCCTTTGAGTCCATTTGGTTTGGATCAAACTATAGGGAGTTGTTGGGCCCAATCCTATTCAGTATTTTTATTGATGATCTGGAGGAGGGGATTGAGTCCACCATTAGTGACACCAAGATGGGGGCAGGAGTTGATCTGTTAGAGGGTAGGAGAGCTCTGCAGAGGGACATTGACAGGCTGGGCAGATGGGCAGAGTCCAACAGGATGGCATTCAACAAGTCCAAGTGCCAGGTTCTACACATTGGCCACAACAACCCCATGCAGAGCTACAGGCTGGGGTCAGAGTGGCTGAGAGCAGCCAGGCAGAAAGGGACCTGGGGATACTGGTTGATAGAATGTTGAACATGAGCCAGCAGTGTGCCCAGAAGGCCAAGGAGGCCAATGGCATCCTGGCCTGCATCAAGAAGAGTGTGGCCAGCAGGAGCAAGGAGGTCATTGTGCCCTGTGCTCAGCACAGTGTGGTTAGGCCACACCTTGAGTCCTGTGTCCAGTTCTGGGCTCCTCAGGTTAGGAAAGATGTTGAGATGCTGGAAGGTGTCCAGAGAAGGGCAACAAAGCTGGGGAGGGGTCTGGAGCACAGCCCTGTGAGGAGAGGCTGAGGGAGCTGGGGTTGCTTAGCCTGGAGAAGAGGAGGCTCAGGGGAGACCTTCTTGCTGTCTACAACTACCTGAAGGGAGGTTGTAGCCAGGTGAGGGTTGGTCTCTTCTCCAGGCAAGCAGCACCAGAACAAGAGGACACAGTCTCAAGTTGTGCCAGGGGAGGTTTAGACTCGAGATGAGGAGAAAGTTCTTGCCAGCAAGAGAGATTGGCCATTGGGATGTGCTGCCCAGGGAGGTGGTGGAGTCCCCATCCCTGGAGGTGTTCAAAAAAGGCTTGGATGTGGCTATTGGTGCCATGGTGTAGTTGTCAGGAGGTGTTAGGTAATAGGTTGGACTTGACGATCTCCGAGGTCTTTTGCAACCTTATTGATTGTATGATTGAAATAGCTCCCAGAGCCTTTGATCATCTGGACCCTTGGCAGGTGTTCTGCACCCACTTGGCCTTTTCAGAGCAGGATGGAAAGCTCTGGGTTAGCAGAGAGTCCACTTCTCCAGGCAGGATGGAGCAACACTGTTTAATAAAAAACCACAGACTGAAAAGAAATTAAGAAATGCTCTGCCAGACCTGGCACGTGGCTGGGTGGAGGAGCAGTTTGGTTTTAGCCCTATGTAACCCAAGAGGGATATTTACTCAAATCTGATTTTCAGGGCTTTCCATTGTTTCAAGATAAGCTGCTCCCTGCAGTTCCAAAAGTTCCGTTCTGCAGGAGCCATTTGGTTCTTCTCTAATTCCAAGGATTTTATATCTCTCCCTCTCTCTATATATATAACCATACACCTTATTAACAGCAGATTTCAGTGGCAACCCAAACAAGGAGTTCTTTTACATTTGCTGCTTGTGGCAGAAATTTAAATTACATAATAGCTCCATTATTAAATAAAACAATGAGGTAAACATCATCCAGCCTGGGAGCTGAGTGTGTTTCATATGACACTTAGCAGTCTGCAGCCTGGGTCTGCTTTGCATTTTCACAGAATGTTAGGGGCTGGAAGGGACCTTGAAAGCTCATCCAGTCCAACCCCCCTGCCAGAGCAGGGTCACCCAGAGCAGATCACACAGGAACACAGCCAGGTGGGGTTTCAGTATCTCCAAACAGCAAGACCATACCTGCCCTGGGCAGCCTGTGCCAGGGCTCTGTCACCCTCACAGAGGCAAAAATCTTTCCTCCTGTTTCCATGGAACTTCCTCTGCCTCAGCTTCCACCATTGCCCCTTGTGCTGGCATTGGGCATCCCCCAGCAGAGCCTGGCTCCAGCCTCTGGGCACTCACACTGAACATCTTCATCACCAGCAATGAGGTCACCCTCAGGCTCCTCCTCTCCAAGCTACAGAGCCCTCAGCTCCCTCAGGCTCTCCCCAGGAGGAAGATCTTCCACTGCCTGCAGCATCTTTGTGGCTCTGTGCTGGACTCTCTCAAGCAGTTCCCTGAGGTCCTTCTTGACCTGAGGGGCCCAGAACTGGACACAAGATTCCAGTTGTGGCCTCAGCAGGGCAGAGCAGAGGGGGAGGAGAACCTCTCTGACCTACTGACCACAGCCTTTCTAAGGGTCTATCAAGACAGATATAAGAGGAAATAGCCCTTGACTTCCCCTGTACAAGGAGTTTTAAAGCTGAGGACATGTTCTACACCTGTGCTCTGGTTCAGCAGGTGCTGATGTTTCTCTCTCCTTGCAGGTGACACCTTTGGTTTAAAGCAGTGCCTGGGGTTGATGGTTTAGAGCTCAGCTACTCTTGAGTACCTGTCACAAAGACACCACTGAGTTATTCCTGTGCTGGTTTTATATTAAAAATGTAGTTCTGAGGTATCATTTACAGAGGAGCTGAGATGCCATTTGATGCACTAGAAGGACAGAATGTTTTCCTGACAGCTGGCCTGCAGAGCTGGCAGAAGGAGCCAGGGAGCTGCACAGTTTCCCTATGTTCCATGAGGAGGTGATTGCAACTCTCCTCAGCAGCTTGGATCCCCACAAGTCCATGGGACCAGATGGGATCCATCCTAGGGTGCTGAGAGAGCTGGCAGATGAGATGGCCAAGCCACTATCCATCATTTTCCAGCAGTCCTGGCTCACTGGCGAGGTCCCAGAGGACTGGAAGCTGGCCAACGTGGTGCCCATCCACAAGAAGGGCCGGTTGGATGAGCCAGGGAATTATAGGCCTGTCAGCCTGACCTCAGTGCCAGGCAAGATCATGGAACAGGTCATCCTGAGTGCAATAACACAGCACTTAGAGGATGGCCAAGGGATCAGGCCTAGCCAGCATGGATTTAGGAAGGGCAGGTCCTGCCTGACCAACCTGATCTCCTTCTATGATCAGGTGACCCACCTGGTGGATGTGGGGAGGCCTGTGGATGTAGTCTACCTGGACCTCAGCAAGGCCTTTGACACCGTCCCCCATAGCAAACTGCTGGCCAAGCTGTCAGCCCCTGGCTTGGATGGGAGCACACTGCGATGGGTTAGGAACTGGCTGGAGGGCCGAGCCCAGAGAGTGGTGGTGAATGGTGCCACATCCAGCCGGCAGCCAAGCACTAGTGGTGTGCCCCAATGATCAGTGCTGGGCCCTGTGCTCTTTAACATCTTCATTGATGATCTGGATGAGGGCATTGAGTCCATCATCAGTAAATTTGCTGACAACACCAAGCTGGGGGCAGGAGTTGATCTGCTGGAGGGTAGAGAGGCTCTGCAGAGGGACCTGGACAGGCTGGACAGATGGGCAGAGTCCAAGGGCATGAGACTGAACACATCCAAGTGCCAGGTTCTGCACATTGGCCACAACAACCCCATGCAGTGCTACAGGCTGGGGTTAGAGGAGCTGGAGAGCGGCCAGGTAGAGAGGGACCTGGGGGTCGATGGTAGGCTGAACATGAGCCTGCAGTGTGCCCAGGCAGCCAAGAGGGCCAATGGCATCCTGGCCTGCATCAGGAACAGTGTGGCCAGCAGGAGCAGGGAGGTCATTCTGCCCCTGTACACTGCACTGGTTAGGAAAGACTGAGGGAGCTGGGATTGCTCAGCCTGGAGAAGAGGAGACTCAGGGGTGACCTTATTGCTGTCTACAACTCCCTGAAGGGAGGTTGTAGACAGGCAGAGGTTGGTCTCTTCTCCCAGGCAGCCAGCACCAGAACAAGAGGACACAGTCTCAGGCTGCGCCAGGGGAGGTTCAGACTGGAGGTCAGGAGGAAGTTTTACACAGAGAGAGTGATTGCCCATTGGAATGGGCTGCCCAAGGAGGTGGTGCCATGGGCACAGGCATATCCATGGCCACAGATTCTCCAAGGTGTAGCTAATCTTGTGAGGACTTACCCACAGTCACAGATGCTTTAGGGTGTCCTGCTCCCACTTGCACTCATGCACAGCTCACACTCTCTTCGACTTGAGTTCATACTGGAGTTCTAGCCTGCCCAGTACAGCAGCTGAGGGGCAGGTCCCAGCCATCTGCCAGCCTAGAGATGTTGCCAGTGGTGCCAGGTACATCAGGGTGAGATCTTCCAGCAGGACAACAAGCAGTGAAAGCCAGTAAGGAGCACTAGGCTGTGATACACAGTGAGGCAAGCACGATCCATGGCAAGCACAGAACCCTGCTGATTGATACCTAAACATCTGCACCAGCTGTAAATTCATCTAGCACTAGCCTGTCCTTATCTCAAACCCTACAAGCCCTACAGTGTGTGGTTTATCCCCAGCCGGCAGCTCAGTACCATGTGGCCACTTGTTTGCACTCCCTTGGTGGGATGGGGGAGTGTAGGGAAAGGGTAAAAGTAAGACAGCAACTTGGTTGAGGTCAAGAAAGGGGCTGGAGCAGGTCCAGAGAAGGGCAGGCTGGTGAAGGGTCTGGAGAACAGGGCTGGGGAGGAGCAGGTGAGGGAGCTGGGGGTGTTTAGTGTGGAGAAGAGGAGGCTGAGGGGAGACCTCTACAGCTCCCTGAGAGTAGGCTAGAGCCAGATGGGGCTTGGTCTCTTTCTCCCTAGTCATGGAAATGGCCTCTAGTCAGACCAGGGGAGGTTCAGATTGGACATCAGAAGAAATTTCTTGACTGAAAGGGTTCTCAAAGCCTGGCACAGGCTGCCCAGGGAGGTGATTGAATCCCCATGCCTGGAGGTGTTTCAGACAGGTAGAGCTGTGGTGCTGAGGGCCACAGCTTAGCCCCAGCCTTGGCAGATTTAGAGCACGTTTGGGCTGGATAGTTTTGAAGGTCTTTTCCAACCCAAGTGGTTCTCTGATTGTAGAGAGTATCACAACACTGGGGTGGGGTCTTCTGCCTAATGCTCTCACACCCTAGACCAGGTTTTTTGTGCCTGCCTCTTGGTGGATGAGGAGCCATCCCACATGTTATTTGACTTTGTATCTTGAAGCAGAGTTTTCTTGATGTGCCTGAACGAGGGTGAATGACTTTTGATGGGAAATCCAAGTGGCCAACAACTTCTTTTGCCCTTTTTCTCCCCCCCTCTTTATTTTTTTCTTCTTCAATGATTTTCCTTTCATGGCTGTTGCCAGTTGCCAAGAGCTGGATGACCAAAGACATGATTTGCCAACCACTAAATACAGCATCCCTGTGCTGATGAATTCTAAAGTAATCTATTTCCACAAACACATAAGGAAGCAATATGTTCTGTTTGTACCAGAGCAAGATGTTTCTGCTCCTTCCAGAAGGGGAAAGACTTGAGGGAGTTTTCCTCTCCAGAGAGATTGTATTTCTGGGAGTTCTAAACTCAAATCTTACTTTAAGGAAAACAGTTTCCATTTTCATGCTTGTGTACACACAAGAAATCTTTGCTAACTGGCTTCTGCAAGATGAGGATTTAATCCCCACACTTTTTATGCCCTCTGACAGTGCTGCTTAAACCTTCCCTGGACTGTTGAGCAGAAGAGAGAATAAACTTGGAAGAAAAAAACTGTTTCAGCCAAGGTGAGAAGGAAAAGCTGCAAAAGATGTCTCTTCTGGTTCCTCTTGGGTTGCCAGTGGTGTGCTTTTGGGGTTCAGAATCCAGATTTTAGCTGCTTTTAGGAAAATGGAACTTTCCTCTCATGGATTTCCTTGAGGAAGAAGGTTTTAGTAAGTTCTTAGGGTGTCAGGGAGTGATAGGACTGGGGAGAATGGATCCAAGCTAGAGGAGGGGAGATTGAGATTGGATGTTAGGAAGAAGTTCTTCCCCATGAGGGTGGTGAGAGACTGGCACAGGTTGCCCAGGGAGGTGGTGGAAGCCTCATCCCTGGAGGTGTTTGCAGCCAGGCTGGATGTGGCTGTGAGCAACCTGCTGTAGTGTGAGGTGCCCTTGCCCATGGCAGGAGGGTTGGAACAGGATGATCCCTGAGTTCCAACCCTGACAGTTCTGTGTTTCTGTAATTCTCTGCTCATTGCAGTGCTGATGTATGTGACCTTCTACACCTCTCAGATATATGTTAACTTGTTTCTCAGAGTTGTTCCTCAGAGTACACACAGAAACATTCAGGTTGGAAGAGACCTTCAGGATCACCAAGTCCAACCACTGACCCTACTCTACAAAGGTCACCCCTAAACCATAGCCCCAAGCCCATATCCAAACCACTTTGAAACACATCCAGGGTTGGTGACTCCACCACCTCCCTGGGCAGCCTGTGATAGTGCCTGACCAATCCAGCTGGGAAAAATGTTTCTAACCCTGCCCTGATGCAGCTTGAGGCCATTCCCCTTTATTCTGTCACTAATGACCTGTGAGAAGAGACCAGCACCAACCTCTCCACAACCTCCTTTCAGGTAGTTGTAGACAGCAAAGAGGTCTCCCCTCAGCCTGCTCTGTTTCACACTAACCAGCCCCAGCTCCTTCAGTTGCTCCTCACCAGATTTATTCTCCAGGCCCCTCACAGCTTCCTTGTCCTCCTCTTCACTCAGTACTGCTCAGTGTGCTGTGTCTCTGTTTTATGCAACAGTTTGATGATTAGGAAGTTTGCTAAACAGCCTGGAAAGACCTAAGGCAATGTCAGTTTCTCACAAGAGGTGTGTTCTGCATGAACAGGGAGAGGTGAATGGGCATTTTTACATTACTTTGGGACTTGAAAACAAACCATTGTCTAGTAAGGTGACCTCAGTGAGGATGTTGCAGTGCATGCTCTAATGTGGGATCCTGGGAGTGGGCTGTACTGTGGACTGTTGTGCTCCACAATCCTTTGTGGTCATGAGGGACAATGCAAACCAAATAGAGTATAAGTCAAGGCAGCCAGCATGGTTTTACTTGGGGCAAACCCTGCCTGACCTACCTGTGGCTTTCCATGACAAAGTGACTATGGTGGTAGCCAAGAGATGACCTCTGGGTGTGATCTACCTGCAATGCTGCAAGGTCTTTGATGCAGTCCCCACAACATCCTGCTGCACAGGTTGGAGAGATGTGGATTTGCTGGGTGGATGTTCAGTGGGTATGGAACTGGCTGGATGGTTGCATTCAGAGGGTGATGCTCAGTGGCTCCAAGTCCAGATGAAGAGCAGTGACAGTGGTGTCCCTCAGGGGTCTGTACTGGGACCTGTTCTGTCTGATATTTTCATCAGTGCTATAGACAGCAGGATCCAGGCACCAGCAGCAGTGTGCAGATGGCACCAGGCTGAGTGGTGCTGTTGATATGCCAGAAGGACAGGATGGCATCCAGAGGGACCTGGACAGGCTGCAGAGGTGGTGCCCAGGTGAAGCTCATGGGGTTCAACAAGAGCAAGGGCAGGTCCTGCAGCTGGGCTGGAACAATCCTCACTGTCAGTACAGGCTGGGGGAGGAGGGGAGAGAAAGCAGCCCTGAGGAAAAGGCCTTGGGGGTGCTGGTGGGGGAGGAGCTGGACAGGAGCAGGCAGTGTGAAACTGCAGTGAAAAGGCCAAGGGCAGTCTGGGCTGCATCCAAAGCAGCATTGCCAGAGAGCCAGAGAGGTGATTCTGCCACTCTGCTCTGCTGAGATCTCACCTGGAGTGCTGTGTGCAGGTCTGGAGCCCTCAATATAGGAAAAACATAGAGCTGATGCAGAGGCTCCAGAGGGGCCATCAAACCATGTCCCAGGTGCCATGGCCACACATTTCTTGAACACCTCCAGGGACGGGGACTCCACCACCTCCCTGGGCAGCCTGTGCCAATCCCTGACCACTCTTGCAGCAAAGAAATTTTTCCTCATCTCCAACCTAACTCTCCCCTGGCACAATTTCAGGCCATTTCCTCTCATCCTCTCACCTGAGACTAGAGAGAAGAGCCTAACCCCCACCTCACTGCAACCTCCTCTCAGGGAGCTGTAGAGAGCAATGAGGTCTCCCTCAGCCTCCTCTTCTCCAATCTGCACACCCCCAGCTCCCTCACCTGCTCCTCCCCAGCACTGTTCTCCAGACTCTTCAACACTTTTGTTGCCCTTCTCTGGACCAGCTTCAGCCCTCAATGTCCTTCCTGGAGCGAAGGGCCCAGAACTGAACTCAATATTTGAGGTGTGGCCTCAGGTACAGGGAGACACTCCCTGCCCTGCTCCTGCTGGGAGCAGCTCTTCTGCACTGATCCAGGCACAGTTCCCAAGACAGAGATTTTTATGAGACACTCCTGAGAGGATTTAGAAAAGAGATGAATGTGTAAATCTCTGTTCAGGTACTTTGTGTTTATAACCTTTATTTTGGAAACCAGACTGGCCATGAGATGTGAATAATTTGATTAAGATCTTTCTCCTCCACCACTCCATCTCATTGTGTCTTCAGCAGCTTCTGTAACGACTTGTAAGGAATTCAGCACCAGGGTTGCTTAGCGAACGTGCAGCAGTGCTGGGGTTTAAGCTGACATGGGAAAGTTCTCACCCACTCAGCTTCCAGTTCAGTGAGGTGGATGCACTTCAGATGCCATTAAGCATCTAATCTGTCTTTGCAGCGAGGCAGCCACCTGCATAAACTCTTTGTTATTGCAGGCATTCCATGGTGCCCAGCAGCAGCAGCACCTCTGAGGGCCCTAAGGGACCTGAGTGATATGGAAACATTAAGGAAAATTCATAAGAGGAGAGGCTGAGGCCAGGTGAGGGTAAACCACCTACCCAAGGGCTGCAAAGTGAGGAACACAGAGTTGCTCTTGGACCAAAAGAATCCTGGAATCACAGATCCATGGAATC
Organism: Melanerpes formicivorus; assembly: GCF_026170545.1. Taxonomy (NCBI): domain Eukaryota; kingdom Metazoa; phylum Chordata; class Aves; order Piciformes; family Picidae; genus Melanerpes; species Melanerpes formicivorus. The sequence continues at coordinate 950,640 of NW_027142418.1, read as the reverse complement.
ATGGAATCACAGACTCATGGAATCATAGAATCACAGATTCATGGAATCATGGAATCACAGACTCATGGAATCATAGAATCACAGATTCATGGAATCATGGAATCACAGACTCATGGAATCATGGAATCATAGAGTCACAGAATCACAGACTCATGGAGTCATGGAATCACAGACTCATGGCATCACAAATTCATGGAATCATAGAGTCATGGAATCACAGGCTCATGGAATCATGGAATCACAAATTCATGGAATCATAGAGTCATAGAATCACAGTCTCATGGAGTCGTGGAATCATGGAATCAGACCATGGAATAGCAATAGCAACAGCAATAATAATAATGATGATGATCTTCACAGGATCACAGAATTGTCAGGGTTGGAAGGGACCTCAAGGATCAGCCAGTTCCAACCCCCCTGCCATGGGCAGGGACACCTCACACTACAGCAGGTTGCTCACAGCCACATCCAGCTTGGCTGCAAAATCCTCCAGGTATGAGCCTTCCACCACCTCCCAGGGCAACCTGTGCCAGTCTCTCACCACCCTCATGGTGGAAGAACTTCTTCCTAACACCCAGTCTCAATCTCCCCAGTTCTAGTTTTGCTCCATTTCTACCAGTCCTAACACTCCCTGACACCTACAAAAGTCCCTCCCCAGCTTTCTTGGAGCCCTCTTCAGATACTGCAAGGCCACAAGAAGGTCTTCTGAGAGCCTTCTCTTCTCCAGACTGAACAGTCCCAACTCTCAGTCTGTCTCCAGAGCAGAGCAGCTCCAGCCCTCTGCTCATCCTCATGGCCCTTCTCTGGACACCTTCCAGCACCTCCAGATCACTCTTGTAATTGAGGCTTGTTGACCAAACACATTATCATGCTTATGGTTTTAATGCATGAGAAGAAGCTTTGTCAGTGTACATCAACAGCAAGAAGTTAACATTTCAACATGCAATTCTTCCTCACAATCTTACTTAAAAAGAAAGTGCAGCTACCTACAGGTGAATGGAGTTAAATCCAGCTGGCAGCCACTCAGCAGTGCTACTGCCCAGGGCTCAGTGCTGTGACCACTTCTCATTAATATCTTTATGAATGATCTGGCTGAGGGCATTGAGTGCTCCCTCAGTCAGTCTGAAGATGTTTGTGGTGGGGGCAGGGAGGCTCTGCTGAGGGATCTGGACAGGCTGGATTGATGTGCTGAGGCTGATGGGATGAGATTCAGCCAGGTCAAGTGCCAAGTGCTGCCCCTGGGCCATGACAATCCCATGCAATGTGACAGGCTTGGGACAGAGTGGCTGCAGAGCTGCTTGGCAGAGAAGGACCTAGGGGTGTTGATTGATGGCTGCTGAACATGAGCCAGCAGAGTGCCCAGGTGACCAAGAAGGCCACCAGCATCCTGGCTTGGATCAGGAATAGTTCAGCCATCAGTTCTGGGGATGTGTTTGTTCCCTCTACTCAGCACTGGTGAGGCCACACCTCAAACCTTTGACTCAGTTTTTGGCCCCTCACTACATGAAGGACATTGAGGAGTTTGAACATGTCCAAAGAAGAGCAACAACTCTGGTGAAGGGCTTTGAACATAAGTGTGATGAGGAGCAGCTGAGGGAGCTAGGATTGTTTAGTCTTCAGGAGAGGAGGCTAAGGAGATAGTCCTCTGCTATTACCTCAAAGGAGGTTGGAGCAAGGTGGAGCCAGGCCTCTTCTCACATGCACCGAGCAACAGGACAAGAGGAAATGGCTTCCAGTTGTGTCAAGGGAGGTTCAGTTTGTATATCAGGAAAAATTTCCACCCAGCAAGGGTTCTCAGGCACTGGGAGAGGCTGCCCAGGGAGGTGGTAGGGTCACTTTGCTTGGATGTGGGACTGTGGAATGTGGTTTAGTGGCAGTGGCTCAGCAGCAGTGGAGGCATTGTGAGCGCTGGCCGAGTGGTTGGACCTGATGGTCTCAAAGGTCTCTTCCAACCTTAACAGTTCTATGATTCTAGGTTTGAAATGAGTGATGAAGCCATTTGGGAAGGAAACCCAGTGTGAAGCTGCCCCTTCCTTACTGTGCTAGTCCTTACATTAGCGCTCACATCAGGGTACTGCCTGCAATGTCAGACCCACAGCCTCATGGCAACACACTGCCACCACCACTCAATGCAGCAGGGGCTGAGGGGGTTAATGTTTTCCTTCTTTCCTTTGGGAGGCCTGGGTTCAAATTCAGTTCAAGTCACAAGTGAAAGTGAGTTTGGTGGTCTCAAAGCAAAACACATTTGTCTGTGTGCCACAAACCCATGGCACACATCTGCTCCATTCGATGCCTGCGCTCCGAGGAGTGGAGTTGGAATGCTGCAGGTCAGCGGCGCCCTGTGCTGGTGGGAAGATGTGGGGAAGCACCCAGGCTCAGGCATGTCGCCCACCCCAGCCTCAGCCTCTCCCTTGTTATTCAGCACAAAACACCTCTCTCCCCTTTAGAGGGGAAATGCAGCAGAGGTTTTCCTCTTCGCAAGGTTCTGCTTCCTCGCGGGAGGCTTCGGAAATGCCTTGGCAGCTGGCAAGCTCTGGGGTTTTGGGGCTATCTCTGAAAAAGGAATTTTAAAAATGTGGAAAAAGAAAACCAAAAATTAAAAACCTCAGAAGGTGAAGTTCTGACTGCAGGGTTTCCACTTGGGGCTTTTCCACTCGTTCCAAGAGCTCCAGGTTTGCGTTGGAGTAATTTTCTGTTGCCCTTTCTTCCTCACGGCACTGTTGTTACTCCAAAGTGATGCAAGAGATAAGAAGGCAAGGGGGAACACAGTCATCTGGCATCCAGAAAGCTTCAAGAAACATCTGTAGAGCACATTCTAGAACTCAGAGTTCTTGTAAAATGTTAAATATATATCCCTTATATATGCACACATGTCTATATGTGCACATTGGAAATGCATTGCTTTAAAAGCCCCAGTGCCCACCTTTAATGTGGGCATTAACTGGACAAGAGTAAAGACACTTTGTCTTCCTTGTCTCACACAGGTTGGATTTGAAATAGCAGATGAAATTGCCAGCAAGTGCCATGAGAATGGCTGGATATTGGAATCATCTCCCAAAGGAAGCAGTGAAGTCCCCTGCATGGGGCAGACTCAGCTTGACAGGCAGCTGGGCCTAGACCAGAATCATAGAGTCATAGAGTCATAGAGTCATAGAGTCAGAATCACAGATTCATAGAGTCATAGAATCATAGAGTCATAGAATCATAGAGTCATAGAACCATAGAATCATAGAGTCATAGAACCATAGAATCATAGAGTCATAGAGTCACAGAATCAGAATCATAGAGTTATAGAATCATAGAGTCATGGAGTCACAGAATCATAGAACCATAGAATCATAGAGTCATAGAATCAGAATCATAGAGTCATAGAGTCATGGAGTCATAGAATCAGAATTACAGAGTCATAGAGTCATAGAATCATAGAGTCATAGAATCATAGAATCATAGAGTCATAGAGTCACAGAATCATAGAATCACAGAACCATAGAATCATAGAACCATAGAATCATAGAGTCATAGAATCAGAATCATAGAGTCATAGAGTCATAGAATCATATAGTCATAGAGTCATAGAGTCATAGAATCATAGAATCAGAATCATAGAGTCATAGAACCATAGAGTCATAGAATGATAGAGTCATGGAGTCATAGAATCATAGAACCATAAAATCATAGAACCACAGAGTCATAGAATCATAGAGTCATAGAATCATAGAGTCATGGAGTCATGGAGTCATAGAATCATAGAACCATAGTGTCATAGACTCATAGAGTCATAGAGTCATAGAATCAGAGAGCCATGGAGTCATAGAGTCATAGAATAATAGAATCATAGAACCATAGAATCATAGATTCATAGAGCCATAGAATCAGAATCATTGAGTCATAGAGTCATAGAATCAGAGAGCCATGGAGTCATAGAGTCATAGAATAATAGAATCATAGAACCATAGAATCATAGATTCATAGAGCCATAGAATCAGAATCATTGAGTCATAGAGTCATAGAATCATATAGTCATAGAGTCATAGAGTTATAGAATCATAGAATCATAGAACCATAGAGTCATAGAATCATAGAATCACACAATCACACAATCACATAATCACAAGGTCGTTGAATCATGGAATCACAGAATGTTAGGGATTGGAATGTAGGACCTCTAGAGATCATCCAGACCAACTTCCTTGCAAAACAGGGTTACCCAGGGCAGGTCACACAGGAATGCATCCAGATGGGGCTTGAAAGTCACCAGAGAAGGAGGCTCCACAACCAGTCTGGGCAGTCTGCTCCAGGGCTGTCATACTTACAGTAAAGAAGTTTCTCCTCATGCTGAGATGGAACATCCTGTGTTTCAGAAAGCTTGGGTAAGATGACCCTTGAGGTCCCTTCCAACCTGGTATGCTGTGATTCTATGGAATTAATTCCTTCTGGCATTCAGAAATTCTATCCCATTCTTAAAACAATGTAAAGCTGAATTAAAAGGATGGGGGTGAGTGAGTCTGAAATATCTCATTCTTGAGACTTCTCTTGAACACAGCATGGAGAAGACATGGAGATATTTCATAGAATCATAGAATCACAGCACTGTCAGGGTTGGAAGGGGCCTTCTTTTTTCTTGGTTGTTTTTCTTTTGTTTTGTTTTATATTGGTTGGGTTTGGGTTTGGGTTTTTTTTAAGGGACCATAAAGATCCAGTATGTAGAATCACAGAATTGTCAGTGTTGGAAGGCACCTCAAGGATCATTCAGTTCCAGCCCCCCTGCCATGGGCTCACACTACAGCAGGTTGCTCACAGCCACATCCAGTCTGACTCCAAAAACCTCCAGGCATGAGGCTTCCACCACCTCCCTGGGCAACCTGTGCCAGTCTCTCACCACCCTCATGGGGAACAACTTCTTCCTAAAGTCTTATCTAGATGTTCCCTCCTCTAGCTTGGATCCATTCCCCCCAGTCCTATCACTCCCTGGCACCCTCAAAAGTCCCTCCCCAGCTTTCTTGGAGCCCCTTGCAGATATTGCTTTCCCTGAAGAGCAAACATACAAACTCTCCTGCAGCCTTCTAGGGCAGAATTATAACAGGCATAAGCAAGTGACCAACAAGCAAGGTGCCAAGGCTTTCTCCACCCTCTCCCATTTTTCCTTCTTTCTCCTCACTACCAGAATGATTCAAAACTGGGCAAACCAAGCCAGGCAAACACAAAGCTCTTGGTGACCTCTTTGAGTTACTAAGACAGCTGCTGCAAGGAACGCTTCCACAGCAATCATGCTTTCCATTTCTCTCCTCTCACTTGCCTCCCTCCCTCTTCAATATTTGCTTCTGCAAATATTTGATGGTTTGGATTTAACTGCCCTAAAGCCTGCAAGAAAGTGAGGCTTTCAGCTGCCATGGGCAGCAGGAGCTGCAGCTGTGTAGCCCACATTGATGCTGGCTGTGTTTGCCAGCCTCATCGGTGGACCAAAACTGCCTACCTGTGTTCAGGGGGTGGCCACTGCCTTTGGGGGAAGGTGAAAGAGCAGCATCTTAGAGCTCATGCTTGCAAGCCAAGCACAAGCCAAGGAGAACAAGAAAGCTTTTGGTATCTTTCCTTACCCCCAAGCCAATTACAGAATACTTTTGTGGTGACTGAGGTTGCACCTTGGTGGTTTTGAGCATTTAGTGTGGAAGCTTCTGTTTAGATATGCCAAAGGGTATAAATGATGAGCTGATGGCAAACAACATAAAGAAAAGGAACGGAGGGAGGGAGGGATGGAGGGAGGGAGGGATGGAGGGAGAGAGGGATGGAGGGAGGGAGGGAGGGAGGGAGGGAGGGAGGGAGGGAGGAAGGAAGGAAGGAAGGAAGGAAGGAAGGAAGGAAGGAAGGAAGGAAGGAAGGAAGGAAGGAAGGAAGGAAGGAAGGAAGGAAGGAAGGAAGGAAGGAAGGAAGGAAGGAAGGAAGGAAGGAAGGAAGGAAGGAAGGAAGGAAGGAAGGAAGGAAGGAAGGAAGGAAGGAAGGAAGGAAGGAAGGAAGGAAGGAAGGAAGGAAGGAAGGAAAGAAGAACAAAATCAAGAACCTGAATCCCAGGAGGCCTTCTTGTGGTCTACAGAAAAGCTGGGAAGAGACTTTTGAGGGTGCCAGGGAGTGATAGGACTGGGGGGAATGGATCCAAGCTAGAAATGGGGAGATTGAGATTGGATGTTAGGAAGAAGTTGTTCCCCATGAGGGTGGTGAAAGACTGGCACAAGTTGCCCAGGGAGGTGGTGGAAGCCTCATGCCTGGAGGTATTTAAGGCCAGGCTGGATGTGGCTGTGAGCAACCTGCTGTGGTATGAGGTGTCCCTGGCCATGACAGGCGGTTTGGAACTGGATGATCCTCAAGGTCCCTTCCAGCCCTGACAATTCTGTGATCCTGTTTTATTCCAGTTCTGATCTCTCCACAAGCCAGCCTGATCCAGTGTGACGTGTCCCTGCCCATGGCAGGGGGGGTTGGAACTTGATGATCCTTGTGGTCCCTTCCAACCCTGACTGATTCTATGATTCTATGGGTCTATGATTCTACTTCAGCTCTCTCTGTTGGTCTGTTTCAGCCAAAGGAGGTGTAAAGCAAACAGATAAAAGTACTAAACCATCTCTACTAGCTTCTATTTTTAAAGCCTTGGCAAAGAGGCTGATCTCAGACCTGAACTGAAGGGCAACTCAAGTTGTCTGCAAAACCTAACAAGCCTTTCCCATACTCTGGAGTGCATCATGCAGTAAGAAAAATCTCTGTCATTTCCCTGTGAGAGGCTTGGATGCTGTTTAGTCTTACACACTATAATTTGGGGGGGGGGGGGAACCATATATTTTTCGTGTGCAGCTGATGGGAAGTCAGTCGTTGGAGTCGCTGCTCAGTGTTGACATTAGGTGGCTGTTGGTGTGCCCAGACTCCCACCTACCTCAGCTAAATGGTATCTTTATGAAATCAACAGAACGCGGTTACAGGGCGGCCAGGAGAACAAACATCCACCTCAGATTTGGGATTAGAGCTGGAAAACTGACCTTTGGAAAATATGTTACCACTGCAGAGGCCTGGAGCAGCACTGTAAAATGACAACTTTAAGGTCTGGAAGAAGGGCCTGATTATGGAGGTGAGAGCAGGCAGCAAAATGAAAAATACATTCTGATTCATAGAAGAATCACAGAATCAACCAGGCTGGGAAAGACCTCAGAGATCAGCAACTCCAACCTATTACCTAACACCTAACACCTCCTGACAACCAAACCATGGCTCCAAGTGCCACATCCAAGCCGTTTTTTGAACACCTCCAGGGATGGTGACTCCCTGGGCAGCACATCCAAATGGCCAATCTCTCTTTCCAGGAAGAACTTTCTCCTCACCCCCAGCCTAAAATTCACCTGACACAGCTTGAGATTGTGTCCTCTTGTTCTGCTGCTGAGTGCCTGGGAGAAGAGACCAACCCCCACCTGGCTACAACCTCCCTTCAGGGAGTTGGAGAGAGCAAGAAGGTCTCCCCTGAGCCTTCTCTTCTCCAGGCTAAGCAACCCCAGCTCCCTCAGCCTCTCCTCACAGGGCTGTGCTCCAGACCCCTCCCCAGCTTTGTTGCCCTTCTCTGGACACCTTCCAGCATCTCAACATCTTTCCTAACTGAGGAGCCCAGAACTGGACACAGGACTCAAGGTGTGGCCTAAGCAGTGCTGAGCACAGGGCACAATGACTTCCCTGCTCCTGCTTCCCTGGCTCCTGAGATTCTTTTTGCTCTGCTAGAACTCTGAAATTAATAATAATTTTTTTTCCTCTGGAGCAATGCATTTTCTTTTCTGTCTCCCAGCTCTCTGGAAGGATCTGTCAAACACTTTCAAATGCCTCCAGCAAAGGAGATTTCCTTTGTCACCGTGAGGCAGTCTCCGTAGGCGGTTGTGACAGGTACTGTAAATAAAGTTCTCCCTGGAAGCAGCTCACAGCAGTATTGTCTAACAGCATCTAGAGGAGGCTTTTCTTGCTGTTGGTGCACAGCTAGGTTTGATTAACAGCCCTGAAATCAAAAAGCCCAAACTGTGTCACCGTGGAAAATGTTGAGAAGCTGCTACAAGACTCGCTTTGATCTTACAATTTCTCTTGGCTACACCACTTTATACCACTTTTTTCTTTTATCTTTTTTCTTGGTTGATTTTGATTTGGTTTGGTTTGGGGGTTGGTGGGGTTTTTTTGTGGGGTTTTTGTTTGTTTGATTGGTTGGGTTTGGTTTTTTAAGGGACCTTCAAGATTCAGTTCATAGACTCACAGAATTGTCAGGGCTGGAAGGGACCTCAAGGATCAGCCAGTTCCAACCCCCCCTGCCAAGGGCAGGGATACCTCACACTAGAGCAAGTTGCTCACAGCCACATCCAGCCTGGCTGCAAAAACCTCCAGGCAGGAGGCTTCCACCACCTCCCTGGGCAACCTGTGCCAGGCTCTCACCACCCTCATGGGGAACAATTTCTTCCTAAAATCCAATCTCAATCTCCCCTCCTCTACCTTGGCTCCATTCCCCCCCAGTCCTATCACTCCCTGACACTCCCTGACTGGCCTAGCTAGTAGGAGGAGTCCATGCCCATGGCTTCATCCAACCTGACTTTCTACACTTCCAGTCTTGGAGCCTCCACAACTTCTCTGGGCAACCTGTTCCAGTGCCTCACCACCCTCACAGGGAAGAAGTTCTTCTTAATGTCTAACCTAAGTAAAGCTTCTTCCAGTTTGAAGCCATCACCTCTAGTCCTGTTGAGACTAACCTGACTTAAAATTTAGAATAGAAAATAAAAACCTAGTCAGATGAAGTGTGTTCTGTTTTGAACTAAGGACTCTGGGGTGGTTTGTTTCAGGTTTCTTTTGGTGGTGGTGGTTTTATTTTGGTTTGGTTTTTGTTTTGCTGAGAAAACAAAGGGGTTTCACTTTATAGCTACTTAGAATGATCCAACTCAGCCCAAAATTCATGGCCTTGGTCGTTGGAATGTGCTGCCCAGGGAGGTGGTGGAGTCACCATCACTGGAGGTGTTTAAGAGGAGCCTGGATGAGGCACTTGGTGCCATGGTTTCGTTGATTAGGTGGGGTTGGGTGATAGATTGGACTCAATGAAAGGTCTTTTCCAACCTAGTTAATTCTATTCTATTCTATTCTATTCTATTCTATTCTATTCTATTCTATTCTATTCTATTCTATTCTATTCTTCCATTCCATTCCATTCCATTCCATTCCATTCCATTCCATTCCATTCCATTCCATTCCATTCCATTCCATTGCATTCCATTCCATTCCATTCTCTAAGAATTAAATATTAACAGAATCATTGTTAGGGTTGGAAAGGACCTCAAGGATCATCCAGCTCCAATCCCCCTGCCATGGGCAGGGACACCTCACACTACAGCAGGTTGCTCACAGCCACAGCCAGCCTGGCCTTAAAATCTTCACACATCTGCATGTTGGGCTCAGCTGGTGAGAGATGAAAGGTCTGAGCTAAGGCAGAACCTTGAGTGAGAATCTTCTGGATAATCCTGCAGCATTTTTTTTCCCCACCTTCTTTTTGACCAGGATATAATAAAGCATGGAAATGATGCTTTATTGTTGCATGCTGCTGCTTGATGCACGGCAACCACCCATGGCCAAAGCCTCTAGGGTTTGCTAGACATAATAAAGGCAATCCACAGGAAAACAACCAACCCAACAACAGTATTCCTGGCATCCTAGGAGGGGACAATACAACAAACTCACAATTTTTATGTTCAGCATTGCTGGTCAGTTTGGAATACATCCATGCTCTACCATCCATCCTATCCCCTCAAGGGCTTATATAGCACCTCCACTCAGGTCACCTGCAGAAGAATCAGAAATTCAGTGTTCAGGATTACTTCTGTAGCAACTTAAACAAACCCCAAATCTTTCAGTGGGATATTTTGTACTGAGACACACAGCCCTGTGGCACTACAGCCTCCAGCTGCTGAACCAGTGCCTGTGCCTGCCACTGTAATCCCCTCACCTTGACCTTTACCAATTAGCAAGCCCCATACAGAGCAAATCTTCTGCTGACCAAAAGGTCAAACATTACTGAGCTATTTATTAAATATTAGGTATTATTTAAGATCTAGTAATATTCCTCTCTTGCCTTGCCTTGCCTTGCCTTGCCTTGCCTTGCCTTGCCTTGCCTTGCCTTGCCTTCCCTTCCCTTCCCTTCCCTTTCCTTCCCTTCCCTTCCCTCCCCAGCAGCCATTTTTCTCTATTTCTTTTAATTAAACTCTCCATGTCAGTAGCATGTACTAAATCAAGGCACATTAAGGCCCAGCTCTCATGGAGTGCCCTTTTTTAGGCAGCTCATATTTTGTCAAGCCTAATTGCTTTAGTACTCGGCAATATTAGTTGCAGAGCAGCCAGTAATAACCTTTAGTCCTGGCAAATTTTCTCTCTCCAAGAACTCAATCACATAAGGTAAACAGCTATAAAAGGAGGCTTTTTAAAGCTTTATTCATAATGTGTAGCACATGCATGTGGCCATGGGGATCAGATCACGACACTGCATGAAACATGAGCCCGAGCCATGATGTAAGTTATGCCAACATAGAGTAAGCTGAGAGCATTAATTTGAACTCAGTTATATTAGAAAGGAGAGGAGGGGGGGGGAAACCCCAACGTGCTGCTTTAGTAGGGCAGACTCTCCCAGCTGAACAGTAAAAACCATTCCCTGAATCCTGAGTGGGCTTGGTGGTGGCACAGCGCTCGGTGCTGCAGCTCTGCGGTGGAGAGCCACACCGAGCTGTGGGCTGCAGGGAGCCCAGGTGGTCCCTGCCAAGGGATGCACACTCAAGAGTCCTGGTAAAGAAGAAAGACTTCACCTTTGGTGGCAAATAAAAAAGAGAGACTGAAAAAAATCACTTGCAGCCCAGAAAGCCAATCAGATCCTGGGCTGCATCAGAAGTGTGGCCAGCAGGTCAAGGGAGGTGATCCTCCCCCTCTGCTCAGCTCTGGTGAGACCCCACCTGGAGTACTGCCTCCAGTTCTGGAGCCCCTATTACAAGAGGGATCTGGAGGTGCTGGAAGGTGTCCAGAGAAGGGCCACAAGGATGATCAGAGGGCTGGAGCACCTCTCCTATGAGGACAGACTGAAGGAGTTGGGGCTGTTCAGTCTGGAGAAGAGAAGGCTCCCAGGTGACCTAATTGTGGCCTTCCCGTATCTGAAGGGGGCTACAGGAAGGCTGGGGAAGGACTTCTCAGGATCTCAGGTAGTGATAGGACTAGGGGGAATGGAATGAAGCTGGAGGTGGGGAGATTCAGGCTAGATGTGAGGAGGAAGTTCTTCACCATGAGAGTGGTGAAACCCTGGAATGTGTTGTCCAGGGAGGTGGTTGGGGCCCTGTCCCTGGAGGTGTTTAAGCCCAGGCTGGATGAGGCTCTGACCAGCCTGATGTAGTGTGGGGTGTCCCTGCCCATGGCAGGGGGGTTGGAACTAGATGATCCTTGTGGTCCCTTCCAACCCTAAATGAAACTATGAAACTATGAAACTATGAGAAGAATGAGAACTTCAGATGGCCACCAGGCAGTACCTGGCCACGGTCAGCTGGAGCCCCAGCCTCAGACACATACCTGAGAGCATTCCTGAAATGCACAGGCGATGGAAGAGCCACATGGTGTCCATCCTCAGCTGGCTGTGGATCGCAGAGTGCAGCCTGGGCTGCTCCCCAGAGCCCTGTGCAATTTACAAGCTGCCTTTACAAAAGGTCTTTAAGCTTAAGCCACTGAGAGAGGAGGATGCAGGCTTCGGGGTGGCAAACACACTGCAGGGATTTAATACCAACCCATTTCACACTTAATCTAAGTCTATTTTAAGCCAGTCTAATAGAGGCATAGGCCTCACAAGCAGATTTTCAGCCCGTCTGGTGGTCAGTAAGAAAAACCTTCTCAAAGCCTCCACAGGGTCCTCTCTGAAGCGAAGGCACAGCAACAGAAGGCATCTCCAGTTTGTTCTGGTGTTTCATTTGATCCACTTCATGACTTACAAGAAGGAGAGAACCAGAGTGGAATAGTCTGAAGTGCTGCAGTAGCTGAGGCCCCTCAGCTCTGGGCCCTCCCTGCAGGAAGGACATTGAGGGGCTGGAGCCTGTCCAGAGCAGGGCAGCCAGGCTGGAGAAGGGTCTGGAGCCCCTGGGCTAGAGGAGGGCTGAGGGAGCTGGGGGTGTTCAGGCTGGAGAAGAGGAGGCTGAGGGAGACCTCCTTGCTCTCTCCAGCTCCCTCAAGGGAGGTTGCAGTGAAGAGGGGACAGCCTCTGCTCCTGGTGGCAAGGGACAGGAGCAGAGGCAATGGTTCCAAGCTGCCCCAGGGGAGGTTCAGGCTGGATGCTAGGAAATATTTCTGCACCAGAAGGGGTCTCAGACATTGGAATCGTCTGCCCAGGACAGTACTGGAGTTACCATCCCTGGGGGTGTTTAACCAGTGTGCGGAGCTGGTGCTTAGGGACATGGTTTGGTGTTTACCTTCAGTGCTGGGTGGAGGTCTTTTCCAATAGGATGCTTTCTGCTCTTCTGTGATGTTATTTTGGGAGCAGTAGGGCAGTTATGAGCAAGTCACCCTGTCTTTAAGAGGAAAGGAGTCTGGTCATGAGTTGTTTTTTGTAGTTCCATATTGTACAACTCACCTAAGAGTAGTACAGAATACAGAATCTGAAAGGTGGTGATAGAACTTCCTTTGTGATGTACAAGCTTCTCTAAAACAAAACTCTGCCATTCATTTCCCTAAGGCTCATTGCAGAGAGGTATCCCAAGTGAAAACCTCCATCACAAGCTTGAAGGGGGAAAGGCTGAGAGTCTCAAGAACCAGAACCTTCTGTAGGACCCTTCTTCATTTCAGTGAAGAATTTGCAGGGCCAGAAATCAGAACTTTCTGTAGGATCATTACTTCAGCAATGAGTTTGCAGGATCAAGAAGCAGAGTCTTCTGTAGGACCATTCTTTATTTCAGTGGTGACTTTGCAGAGTCAAGAATGAGAACCTTTTGTAGGTCCATGACTCATTTCAGCAATTAATTTGCTGAATCAAGAAGCAGAACCTTCTGTAGGACCATTCTTTGTTTTGGCAATGAGTTTGCACAATAAAGAAGCAGAGTCTCCTGTAGGACCATTCCTTATTTCACCATGAGCTTGCAGAGTGAAGAAGCAGAACCTTCTGTAGGGCCATTCTTCATTTCAGCAATGAGTTTGCAGAGTCAAGAACTAGTCTTCTGTAGGACCATTCTTTATTTCAACATGAGTTTGCAGGATCAAGAAGCAGTCTTCTGTAGGACCATTCTTTATTTCAGTGGTGACTTTGCAGAGTCAAGAATGAGAACCTTTTGTAGGTCCATTGCTCATTTCATCAATGAATTTGCAGAGTCAAGAAACAGAACCTTCTGTAGGACCATTCTTTGTTTTGGCAATGAGTTTGCACAATAAAGAAGCAGAGTCTCCTGTAGGACCATTCCTTATTTCACCATGAGCTTGCAGAGTGAAGAAGCAGAACCTTCTGTAGGGCCATTCTTCATTTCAGCAATGAGTTTGCAGAGCCAAGAACTAGTCTTCTGTGGGTCCATTCTTTATTTCAGTGGTGACTTTGCAGAGTCAAGAATGAGAACCTTTTGTAGGTCCATTGCTCATTTCATCAATGAATTTACAGGGTCAAGAAGCAGAGTCTTCTGTAGGACCATTCTTTGTTTCAGTGGTGACTTTGCAGAGTCAAGAATGAGAATCTTTTGTAGGTCCATGACTCATTTCATCAATGAATTTACAGGGTCAAGAAGCAGAGTCTTCTGTAGGACCATTCTTCATTGCAGTGGTAACTTTGCAGAGTCAAAAACTAGTATTCTGTAGGGCCATTCTTCACTGCAACATGAGTTTGAAGAGTCAAGAAGCAGAACCTTCTGTAGGTTCATTCTTTATTTCAGCAATGAGCTTGCAGAGTCAAGAAGCAGAGTCTTCTGTAGGACCATTCTTTATTTCAGTGGTGACTTTGCAGAGTCAAGAATGAGAACCTTTTGTAGGTCCATTGCTCATTTCAGCAATGAATTTGCAGAGTCAAGAAGCAGAACCTTCTGTAGGACCATTCTTTATTTTGGCAATGAGTTTGCACAATAAAGAAGCAGAGTCTCCTGTAGGACCATTCCTTATTTCACCATGAGCTTGCAGAGTGAAGAAGCAGAACCTTCTGTAGGGCCATTCTTCATTTCAGTGATGAGTTTGCAGAGTCAAGAACTAGTCTTCTGTAGGACCATTCTTTATTTCAGTGGTGACTTTGCAGAGTCAAGAATGAGAACCTTTTGTAGGTCCATTGCTCATTTCATCAATGAATTTACAGGGTCAAGAAGCAGAGTCTTCTGTAGGACCATTCTTTATTTCAGTGGTGACTTTGCAGAGTCAAGAATGAGAACCTTTTGTAGGTCCATGACTCATTTCATCAATGAATTTACAGGGTCAAGAAGCAGAGTCTTCTGTAGGACCATTCTTCATTGCAGTGGTAACTTTGCAGAGTCAAAAACTAGTCTTCTGTAGGGCCATTCTTCACTGCAACATGAGTTTGAAGAGTCAAGAAGCAGAACCTTCTGTAGGTTCATTCTTTATTTCAGCAATGAGCTTGCAGAGTCAAGAAGCAGAGTCTTCTGTAGGACCATTCTTTATTTCAGTGGTGACTTTGCAGAGTCAAGAATGAGAACCTTTTGTAGGTCCATTGCTCATTTCAGCAATGAATTTGCAGAGTCAAGAAGCAGAACCTTCTGTAGGACCATTCTTTATTTTGGCAATGAGTTTGCACAATAAAGAAGCAGAGTCTCCTGTAGGACCATTCCTTATTTCACCATGAGCTTGCAGAGTGAAGAAGCAGAACCTTCTGTAGGACCTTTCTTCATTTCAGTGATGACTTTGCAGAGTCAAGAATTGGAGTTCTGTAGGACCATTCTTTACTGCAACATGAGTTTGGAGAGTCAAGAAGCAGAACCGCCTATAGGACCATTAACTATTTCAGCAATGAGTTATCAGGCAAGAAACAGAATCTTCTGTAGGTCCATGACTCATTTCAGCCATGAATTTGCAGACTCAAGAAGCAGAATCTTCTGTAGGACCATCAAATACTTCAGCAATGACTTTGCAGAGGCCAGAAGCAGAACCTTCTGAGGATCATTACTTCTTTCAGCAATGAGTCTGCAGAGTCAAGCCAGGGTTGTTTTTTTTCTGCAAGGTAATGCAATCCTTTTTCAAAGGATCTATTGCCAAGTGCAATTATCTGTGAGCATTTGAGAAGTTCATAGAAACAATATGCACACAAATTCAATTGGAGCAGTTTTAGGAAGTCCAAATTCATTAGGGGAGGCTGATCACAACTGAAAAGCAATTTGTGCCTGTGTCCAGCCCATTTAGGAATGCTTTGCAGCCCCTGAACTGCTCTCTTTACTGGTTCCAAAAGCTGGTCAGTACCTAGTGTCTGGTTTGGTCTGCAAATATTGTGCAGTTGTTTATATAGAAACCTTGTTAGTCAGCTGAAAAAGAAATGGAATATTACTTTAAAATGAAATCAAGTTTTTCTCTTCCTGATGCACAATCTTTCCACTTGAAAAACAAAAATGCATGGCAACCCAGTTAGTTTATTTCTTGTGAGGCCTGGGGAAGAGAAGGCTCCAGGGAGACCTTATAGCAGCATTCCAATACCTGAAGGGGACCTACAGGCAGGCTGGGGAGGGACTGTTCAGAAGGGCTGTGGGGACAGGAGAAGGGCAATGGTTGGGAACTGGAGCAGGGCAGACTCAGGTTGGACATCAGGAGGAAGTTCTGCACGGTGAGGCTGGGGAGATGTTGGAACATGCCCAGGGATGAAGGCCCCATCTCTGGAATCATGAAAGGTCAAACTTGGTGTGGCCCTGAGCAACCTTATCTAGTTGGAGGTGTCCCTGCTCACTTCAGGTGGAGAGGGAAATGACTTTTGAGAGTCCCTTCCAAGCTGATGCACTCAATGTCACCACGGTTCTGAGGTTTAGGAGCTGGAAGCAGGAAGAAGGAACTTATGAAAAACCATAACTATAAACA
This sequence comes from Melanerpes formicivorus, assembly GCF_026170545.1. Taxonomy (NCBI): domain Eukaryota; kingdom Metazoa; phylum Chordata; class Aves; order Piciformes; family Picidae; genus Melanerpes; species Melanerpes formicivorus. The sequence continues at coordinate 934,596 of NW_027142418.1, read as the reverse complement.
TGGTAAAAATCTGAGAAGCAGGAATTGGACTGGCCAATGGCATTACTGTTACTGAACAATGGGTAATACAAGTAGGTTTGATTAAACCACTTATAAACATCCAAACCAACCTTGGGCTGCCCCAGCAGACTTTCTCCTCAGTACTGGAAGCTGAAGACAAAAGCAAGCAGGCACAAGCATCACCTACTTGTGGCAGAGCCATTCCCAATTTGATAAGTTCCCTTCATTTTTTTGGGGGGGTATCTTTGTTAGGGTTTAATAACACTCAAAGATCAAAGCTCACAGCTACAAAGGGAGATCACTAATAGCAGGTAAGTACCAGGCAATTACAAGAATTGCTTCCTGAAGCAGGAGTTAAAGAAACATTTCCCAGCAGCAAGCTGGCTTTTGATTGACTTCCCCTATCAGAAAAAGCATTTTTTAATTGATTTTTGATGGATTCACAGAATCATAGATTCATAGAATGGTTTGAGCTGGAAGGGACCTGAAAGATCATCCAACTCCAACCCCCTGCCATGGGCAGGGACACCTCCCACCAGCCCAGGTTGCTCAAGGCCTCATCCAGCCTGGCCTTGAACACCCCCAGGGAGGGGTCAGCCACAGCCTCCCTGGGCAACCTGTGCCAGGGTCTCCACCCTCACTGCAAAGAATTTCTTCCTAATGTCCAATCTAAATCTACCCTGCTCTAGTTTCAAGCCATTGTTCATGCTCCTATCACCACAAGCCCTTACAAAAAGTCCCTTTCCAGCTTTCCTGTAGGTCTCCTTCAAATAAAGCTTCCATGGAGACCAGGCTGAATGGACCAAATTTCCTCAGCTTGTCCTCATTCTCTGGACCCTCTCCAATAGTTCCATGTCCCTCTTGTGCTGAGGACACCAGAGCTGGACACAACACTGCAGGTGGGGGTCTCAGCAGAGCAGAGGGGCAGGAACACTTCCCTTGTCCTGCTGCCCACACTGCTTTTAGTGCAGCCCAGCACACAGCTGCCTGCTGGGCTGCAGGAGGGCACTGCTGGCTCCTGGGGAGCTGCTGAGCACCCGGCAGCCCCAAGGCTCTTTCTTCAGAGCTGCTCTCAACCCATTCTGCACCCAGCCTGGGTTTGTGCCTGGGGCTGGCCAAACCCAGCTGCAGGACCTGGCACATTAATCCCTTTTCTGTTAAAAAAAAGCCAATATCCCCTTAAAAAACAGTTCCATACCCCCTGACTATGCTCATTTCCTGGAGAAGCCTGTCCAGAGGTTTAGGCTTAGTTTGCATACCAGATAACAGGACCCAACAGAGCTCAACACCATAAAAAAGAGGCAGTTTTGTTTGTGCTATTTGCATTGCTGAACCTGCAATTACAGGAAAGTTTTCTTTAGCAGAGACCACAGCAGGCGGAAACCACACTGAGCTGTGCCAAGAAAAGTGCTGCCTGCTCCAGCTAATTGCTAAATGTGTTTCTCCAGCAGAATTTCATCTTTCACATTAGCAGCTTGGCCTTTTCCTGATGCATCTGCTGCAGGACCGTCCCAGAGCATGCCCTGAGCACCCAGGGGGCAAGGCCATGCATGAGGGAGGTGGAAGCAGAAGTCTTACTGTTGCTGACTTCCTTACACCAGCATTGCTGACTCCTTAGCTCCTGCCTCAAAAAAACCCTTCAAAGCCAACTGGGTATGATGGAGATGGAGCAGGCTGTGCAGGGTCATTGTGGCTCTGATGTGATGCTGGTATTGCAGCATCCAGACCACCAGAACTTTGCAACTGCACTTTGTGTTTCTCCAGGAAAGCTGAGGGTGATGTTCCCACTCATTAGAAAATGTAGCCAGAACACAGCAAGTTCCACCTAAATGTAAGCAAAACCTCCTTTGCTGTGAGGGTGCTGGTGCCTTGGAGCAGGCTGCTTAGGGGAGGTTGTGGAGTCTCCTCTGGAGGGATTCCATTGTGATCCTGGGCAAGCTGCTGTGGGTGCCCTGTTTTTAACAATGGAGTTGGACTGGATGATCTCCAGAAGTCTCTTCCAACCCCCATCATGCTGGGATTCAGTGTTCAGCATTACTTCTGTAGCAACTTAAACAAACCCCAAATCTTTCAGTGGGATATCTTGCACTGACACACACAGCTCTGTGGCACTACAGCTTCCAGCTGCTGAACCAGTGCCTGTACCTGCCACTGTAATCTCCTCACCTTGACCTTTACCAATTAGCAAGCCCCATACAGAGCAAATCCTCTGCTGACCAAAAGGTCAAACATTACTGAGCTATTTATTAAATATTAGGTATTAGCTATTATTTAAGATCTAGTAATATTCCTCCCTTCCCTTCCCTTCCCTTCCCTTCCCTTCCCTTCCCTTCCCTTCCCTTCCCTTCCCTTCCCTTCCCTTCCCTTCCCTTCCCTTCCCTTCCCTTCCCTTCCCTTCCCTTCCCTTCCCTTCCCTTCCCTTCCCTTCCCTTCCCTTCCCTTCCCTTCCCTTCCCTTCCCTTCCCTTCCCTTCCCTTCCCTTCCCTTCCCTTCCCCATTATAAGAAGGACACAGAGCTGTTGGAATGAGTACAGTGGAGGCCACAAAGATGATCCAAGGGCTGGAGCTCCTCTGCTATGAGGACAGGCTGAGGTAGCTGGGGGGTGTTCAGCCTGGAGAATGGAAGAGAAGGCTCCAGGGGGACTGTAGAGTTGCCTTCCAACACCTGAAGGGATCCTACAGGAAGGCTGCAGAGGGACTTTTCATGAGACAGGCCAAGGGGGAATGGTTTGAAGCTGAGAGAGAGTAAGTATAGGCTGGCTATGAGGAGGATGGAGGGTGGTGAGGACTTGGTGCAAGATGTCAGAATGGCCAAGAGTAGTTTGGCTAAACTGATGCTGAAAGGACTTTTGTAGAAAGAGAAACTCTGCTACCAAGGAAACACACTGAACAAGCAGAGCAAAGTTCAGAGCAAAAAGCTATTGAATCAGAGAACTGCCTGGTTGGAGCAGACCTTAAAATCATGGAGTCCAACCACAACCTAACATCCCCCTGTACACAGCTGTCACACCATGTCCCCAGTGGCTTTTGAGCACTCTTGGGGATGGTGACTCCAGCACTTCCCTGGGCAGCCTGTGGCAGTGCCCAGTGACCCTTTCAGTGCAGAAAATGTTTTCTGCTATCCAATCTAAATCTCCCCTGGTGCAACTCCAGGCCATTTGCTCTCCCCCTATCACCTGTAAAGAGAAACTGACCTCCTCCTCTCTCCAACCTCGCTTCAAGTATCTGTAGAGAGCGATGAGGTCTCCCCTCAGCTTCCTCTTCTCCAAGCTGAACACCAGCAGCTCCCACAGCTGCTCCTCATAGGATATGTGTTCAAGACCCCTCACTAGGCTTGCTGCCCTTCTCTGCACCTGATCCAGCCCCTCAGTGTCCTTCTTGGAGTGAGGGCTCCAAACTGAATCCAGTACTCAAGGTGTGACCTCACCAGCACCCAGTCCAGGGCAATGATCCCTGCCCTGCTCCTGCTGGCCATGCCATTGCTGATCCAGGCCAGGATGCTGGTGGCCTCCTTGACAACCCGAGCACACACTGGCTCACATTCAGCTGCCTGTTGACCAGTACCCCCAGGACCCTCTCTGCCAAGCAACTTTCAAACCACTCTTCCCCAAGCATGTGGCATTGCATGGGGTTGTTGTCCAAAAGAAGGAACTGGAGGAGCAGCAAATAGCTAGAGAGAGACCCAGAAAGCAAGAAAAATATGTTGGTCAACATAGTGCAAAATGGGAGTTTAGATCCAGGTTTGGATGTTCAAATGCCCTCAAATGTTGAGGTTCTGGGATCTGGACAGATTCTGTAATTTTGTATCCTTCTTTTCCCTTTGATAAGGTATAAAAAGGGGTCAGGTATTTTGTACAACCACACCAAACACTGTGGGTACAGTACAGCAAAGCCTGCAAGTGTCTAAGTCAACTGGTCTCACATGCAACAAGGGACAGGGTCCTGACAGAGTCAGGGCAATCCCAGGCACTGCTATAGGCTGGGCAGGGGCTGCTTGAGAGCAGCCCTGAAGAAAAGGCCTTGGGGGTGCTGGGGCAGGAGAAGCTCAACAGGAGCCAGCAGTGAGCACTTGCAGCCCAGAGAGCCAAGCAGAGCCTGGGCTGCAGCAAGAGAAGTGTGGCCAGCAGGGCCAGGGAGGGGATTCTGCCCCTCTGCTCCACTCTGCTGAGACCACAGCTGGAGCTCTGTGTCCAGTGTTGGAGTCTCTGTGCCAGGAAGGATCTGGAGATGCTGGAAGGTGTCCAGAGAAGGGCCACGAGGAGGAGCAGAGGGCTGGAGCTGCTCTGCTATGGAGACAGACTGAAGGAGTTGGGGTTGTTCAGTCTGGAGAGGAGAAGGCTCCCAGGAGACCTAATTGTGGCCTTCCAGGATCTGAAGGGGGCTCCAAGAAAGCTGGGGAGGGACTTTTGAGGGTGTCAAGGAGTGATAGGACTGGGGGGGATGGATCCAAGCTAGAGGAGGGGAGATTGAGATTGGATGTTAGGAAGAAGTTGCTCCCCATGAGGGTGGTGAGAGACTGGCACAGGTTGCCCAGGGAGGTGGTGGAAGCCTCCTGCCTGGAGGTTTTTGCAGCCAGGCTGGATGTGGCTGTGAGCAACCTGCTGTAGTGTGAGGTGTCCCTGGCCATGGCAGGGCGGTTGGGACTGGCTGAGCCTTGAGGTCCCTTCCAACCCTGACAATTCTGTGATTCTATGACAAGAGGAAACAGCCTCAAGTTGTGCTGTGGGGAGGATCAGGTTGGTGATTAGGAACAATTTCTTCCCAGCAAGGGTTCTCAGGCGCTGGAAGAGGCTGCCCAGGGAGGTGGGGAATCACCATCCCTGGAGGGTTGTACAAACCACTTGGATGTGGATCTGAGGGATGTGGCTTAGTGGCAGTGGCTTTGCAGCAGTGGTGGCCCTGTGAGCTCTGGGTGGGTGGTTGGGCTTGATGATCTCAGAGGTCTCTTCCAGCCTCAGCAGTTCCATGCTTCTATGACTCTGCTTAAATCCTCTATGCTTCTATGACTAAGTGTTTAAATCCTATGAATTGTGTGCAGAACCTACAGCAGTAGTTAAATGCTTTGTTGCATTATGGGTGAGCTTAGTGTCATCACTGCAACCAAATCCTGTTCTTCTCTTTCTAAAAGCTAAGGCTTAGGTTTGATGTTTTGAACCCAAGGCTCTGCACAGGCTAAGGCAGCAGCCTCCTTGCAAGCTCCAAATCTCAACCTGTAAGCTCCTGCAGGCACGTGGAGCAGACTTTAAATGCACCTGGCCATTACTATGGCAAGACAGAAATAAACAGCAGAAGCAGTGGGAAAACCTATCCTGATGGAAGAAAAATGCTGCATCCAGAAGGGAATGCAGCTGGCAGATACAATTGCAATAACTACAAGTGAAAGGAGGGATCAGATGGAAAACAAATTAGCAGAACTTGAAAACATCTGGAACACATATCAACATGAAGCTCAACAATACATTTGAAAAGCAAATAAGATTCCAGCAGAAACAGCATGGAAACAAAAGACTGGAAGCAATACCTAAGTGCTGAACCCATCAGACCTCCACTCAGTTAACAGAAAGGATTTTGTTGTTTGTGTCGGGTTGTCATCTTCACTTTGCTGTATGTATTTGGCCTGATCAAAGTGATGCGTGAAAACAGGTCACAGAGACACAGCATCAGAGAGTCACAGAATGTTTAGGGGCTGGAAGGGACCTTGAAAGCTCATCCAGTCCAACCCCCCCTGCCAGAGCAGGGTCACCTAGAGCAGGTCACACAGGAACACAGCCAGGTGGGGTTTGAATAGCTCCAGAGAGGGAGACTCCACAACCCCCCTGGGCAGCCTGTGCCAGGGCTCTGACACCCTCACAGGGAAGATCATAGAATCATAGAATCAATAAGGTTGGAAAAGACCTCAAAGATCATCAAGTCCAACCTATCAGCCACGACCTCATGACTACTAAACCATGGCACCAAGTGCCACATCCAATCCCTTTTTGAACACCTCCAGGGATGGGGACTCCACCACCTCCCTGGGCAGCACATTCCAATGGCTAACAACTCTCTCTGTGAAGAACTTTCTCCTCACCTCCAGCCTAAACTTTCTCCTGCAGTGAAACTGGGCATCCTGTCATTAGTTACCTCTTCTCCCAAGTACCTATTGACAGAACAAGAGGTAATGGCCTCCAGCTCTGCCAGGGGAGGGTTATGTCGGATAAGAAGAATTTCTTCACTGCAAGAGTGGTCAGGCATTGGAACAGGCTGCCCAGCAAGGTGGTGGAATCACCATCCCTGGAGGTGTGCAAAAAATGAGTAGACATGGCACTTTGGGACATGGTCTAGATGATGCACTGGGACTGAAATGTGAAAGTCTAAGAAAGATCTTGATTAAACTACTTTTACTGTGTTTTAACCCCAATATTTCACCTGTCTAAACCTCCCTGTTTCACATTAACAAGAATATCAGAATCACAGAATGTTAGAGGTTGGAAGGGAGCTCCAGAGACCATGCAGTCCAACCCCCCTGCCAGAGCAGCATCACCCAGGGCAGGGCACAAAGGAACACATCCAGGTGGGTTTGGAAAGTCTCCAGAGCAGGAGACTCCACAACCTCTCTGGGCAGCCTGCTCCAGGGCTCCAGCATCCTCACTGTAAAGAAGTTTCTCCTCATGTTGAGGTGAAGTCTTCCCCGTTCCAGTTTGTCTCCACTGTTCCTTGGCTTATTACTGTGCACCACCCAAAAGAGCTTGGCCCCCTCCCCTTGACCCCCAGCCCTCAGCTATTGATAGACATTGATCAGATCCCTCTCAGCCTTCTCTTCTCCAGACAAAACAGCCCCAGGGCTCTCAGTCTCTCTTCACAGGGGAGATGTTCAAGTGCCCTAAGGTCTGTCTGTGCACAGGGGAGAGGCTTTGACACCCAACCCTCAGGTATCAGTAGACATTGATCAGATTGTCCTTATTGAACTCCATGAGGTTTGCCTGCCCCCAGCTCTCAGCCTGCCCAGATCTCCTTGGAGGGCAGCACAGCCTGAGGGGAACACACACACAAAAAGCCAACAAAAAGCCAAACAGACACTCAGCTGAAATGTGAAAACCAGTCTGCCTCTGAAGACACAGAAACTGCAGGGCAGGACACTGCTCTCCAGCAGGTGTTTTGAATATGCAAGCACAGGCCCATGCAGGGGGGAATCTGAATGTCTGTCTGCACGGATTCCTGCTTTGCATGCTGCAGAGCACAGCCTGTTCTCTTGGCATACAAACAGCATGCATTCCTGCAGTTGGAACAGGAGGATTTTAGCACCAACTGCCTTACCAGGGCACTGTTTTAAACCTATTCACCATCTGGAAAAGCCAGAGAATGCCTTCACTTCCTCACCACTGGCCAGAGAGATTGCTCAGACTACAGAATCACAGAATTAACCAGGTTGGAAAAGACCTCTGAGATCATCAGGTCCAACCTATCACCCAACACCATCCAACCAACTAAACCATGGCACTAAGTGCCTCATCCAGTCTCTTTTTAAACACCTCCAGTGATGGTGCCTCCACCACCTCCCTGGGCAGCACATCCCAAAGGCCAATCTCTCTTTTTCTTCTGAGAGTCTGAAGAATGTTAACTGGTCCTTCCTCACTCAGGACCTGACAAAGCCTCTCCCCTGTATACAGACAGACCTTAAGGGACTTGAGCATCTCCCCTATGAAGAGAGACTGAGTGCCCTGGGGCTGTTTTGTCTGGAGAAGAGAAGGCTGAGAGGGATCTGATAAATGTCTATCAATAGCTGAGGGCTGGGGGTCAAGGGGAGGGGGCCAAGCTCTTTTGGGTGGTGCACAGCAATTAACCAAGGACCAATGGAGACAAACTGGAACAGAGAAGGTTTCAGCTCAACATGAGGAGAAACTTCATTGGTGTGAGGGTGCTGGAGCCCTGAAGCAGGCTGCCCAGAGAGGTTGTGGAATCTCCTGCTCTGGACACATTCCAAACCCACCTGGATGCATTCCTGTGCAGACTGCCCTGTGTGATCCTGCTTTTGGCAGTGGGGTTGGACCAGATGATCTCTGGAGGTCCCTTCCAATCTCTAATGTTCAGCGATTCTGTGATTCCACTCTCTCTTTCCAAGTCTTTGCTCTGTAAGCAGTGTTTCTTTCACAGCCATGATTAAAGCCACAGAGAAGTGGCTTCTTCCTGCCTCTACCATCCACTGCACTTGAAGTTGTGGTGAGCTTTCCCTTGATCATTGAGCAGTAACTTCATATGTTTATAAGGAAGTGCTTATCTTGAGCCAGCCAGCAATCCCACTGCACTCAAAAACATGATGCTGAGGATGGGCTCTTGGCTTCTGCAGAATCAGGACCTTCTAGGACTGCAGTAAAGACCCTCCAGTTTTGCTCACTGCACAGAGCAGGGAGAGGCCACAAACCCAGGATTGCCTACATGCCCATTCTCCATGTGAATTTACTCTTAAGCATATTCCATCTTCACAGAATCACTGAATTATTCAGGCTGGAGCAGACCTTGAGATCATGCAGATCAGCCTATGACCCAACACCAACACATCCACCAGACCATGCCACCAAGTGCCACATCCAATCTTGCCTTAAACACCTCCAGGGACAGCAGCTCCACCACCTCCCTGGGCAGTCCATTCCAGTCACTAATTCCCCTTTCCACCAGGAATTGCTTCCTAACATCCAACCTAACCCTCCCCTGGCACAACTGAAGGCCAGTCACTAGTGGTGTCTCCCAGGCATCAGTCTTGGGCCCCATCCTGTTCAATATCTTTACTGATGGTCTGGATGAGGGCATTGAGTCCATCATCAGTAAATGTGCAGATGACACCAAGCTGGGGGCAGGAGTTGATCTGTTAGAGGCTAGGAGAGTTCTGCAGAAGGACCTGGACAGGCTGGACAGATGGGCAGAGTCCAAGGGCATGAGATTGAACACATCCAAGTGCCAGGTTCTGCACATTGGCCACAGCAACCCCAGGCAGTGCTACAGGCTGGGCTCAGAGTGGCTGAGAGCAGCCAGGCAGAGAGGCACCTGGGAGTGCTGGTTGATGGTAGGCTGAACATGAGCCTGCAGTGTGCCTAGGTCGCCAAGAACAAGAAGGTCAATGACATCCTGGCCTGCATCAGGAAGAGTGTGGCCAGCAGGAGCAAGGAGGTCCTTGTGCCCTGTACTCAGCACTGGCTAGGCCACACCTGGAGTCCTGTGTCCTGCTCTGGGCTCCACAGGTTAGGAAAGATGTTGAGATGCTGGAAGGTGTCCAGAGAAGGGCAAGAAAGCTGGGGAGGGGTCTGGAGCACAGCCCTGTGAGGAGAGGTTGAGGGAGCTGGGGTTGCTTAGCCTGGAGAAGAGGAGGCTCAGGGGAGACTTTCTTGCTCTCTCCAACTCCCTGAAGGGAGGTTGTAGCCAGGTGGGGGTTGGTCTCTTCTCCCAGGCAGCCAGCAGCAGAACAAGAGGACACAGTCTCAAGCTGTGCCAGGGGAGGTTTAGGCTGGAGGTGAGGAAGAAGCTCTTCCCAGCAAGAGAGATTGGCCCTTTTGATGTGCTGCCCAGGGAGGTGGTGGGCTCACCATCCCTGGAGGTGTTCAAGAGGGGATTGGATATAGCACTTGGTGATGTAGCAAGAAGGTCTCCCCTGAGCCTCCTCCAGGCTTTGACACATCCAATACATATGAGTTCTATGCCAAGCCGTAAGCACATTGCTCTATGGTAGTATAGGAAGTTAACAAAAAGTGTTATTAGAATCAAAGAATAGGATCATGGAAACATTTTGGCTGGATAAGACCTTTAAGATCACTGAGCCCAACCGTTCTCTGACTCTACAAACCTGTTACACTCTGCAAAGACAGAAGCCTTACCATTTAGAGAAGACCAACCATTAAGTTTTATAAATCTGTTAGAGATACTAATTTAGTGTGCAGGTTGATCTAAGTTTTATTTTGTGTATTTCCATAGAAACAAAGAATAATCTTGAGGGTCTCTTCCAACCTGGTCTATTCTATTCTATTCTATTCTATTCTATTCTATTCTATTCTATTCTATTGTCTCAGGTTGGAAGGGAAGTCAGAGGTCATTTACTGCAACCACCCCTGTCATGGGCAGGGACACCTCTCAGCTAGCCCAGGTTGCTCAAGGCTTCATCCAACCTGGTCTTGTACACCCCCAGGCAGGAGGCAGCCACAGCCTCCCTGGGCAGCCTGTGCCAGAGTTTCACCAGCCTCACACTGAAGAATGGAATGGAATGGAATGGAATGGAATGGAATGGAATGGAATGGAATGGAATGGAATGGAATAGAATAGAATAGAATAGAATAGAATAGAATAGAATAGAATAGAATAGAATAGAATAGAATAGAATAGAATAGAATAGGATAGGATAGGATAGGATAGAATAGACCAGGTTGGAAGAGACCTTCAAGATCATCGTGTCCAACCCATCAACCAATCCAACCCACCTAACAACTAACCCATGGCACCAAGCACCCCATCAAGTCTCCTCCTGAACACCTCCAATGATGGTGACTCCACCACCTCCCTGGGCAGCCCATTCCAATGGGCAATCATTCTCTCTGTGTAGAACTTCTTCCTAACATCCAACCTAAACCTCCCCTGGCGCAGCCTGAGACTGTGTCCTCTTGTTTTGGTGCTAGCTGCCTGGGAGAAGAGACCAACATCCGCCTGTTTACAACCTCCCTTCAGGTACTTCTTCCTCAGCTCCACTCTAACCCTGCTCTGCCTCAGCTTCAAACCATTCCCCCTTGGCCTTGCTCCAGACATCCTCAGGAAAAGTTCCTCTGCAGCCTTCCTGCAGGATCCCTTCAGGAACTGGCAGGCAGCTCTGAGGTCCCCCTGGAGCCTTCTCCTCTCTAGACTGAACACCCCCAGCTCCCTCAGCCTGTGCTCACAACCACCCCTGATCATTCTCGTGGCCTCCTCTGGACCCTTTCCCTCAGGTCCAGGTCCTTCCTGTGTTGAGGGCTCCTGAACTGGAGGCGGGGTTGGAGGTGAGGTCGGAGGTGAGGTCTCAGCAGAGCAAAGTGGCCAAGTTTTCTGTGAAACAAAGATTTTTCACTGCCAGTAACTTTCACTGCACTTTTCCATAGTGGGATTTTTACAGTAAAACTCACTTCAAATTACAAGGCCATCAGCACTGAGGGCACACAGAGAAATGATAGAAACCAACTATGGGAGAGCAAATAGACCCCAAAACAACTTTAAATTTGCTTTCACTTTGCTGCCTTTTGGGTTGCCATTTAAGGGCCTTTTTTGGTCATTTCTGTTGTATTGATTGTGGTACTTCAGGTGTTTTTCTCTCCTGCAGCACTGAAGCTATCCCACAGTGCTTTGGACCTGAACTCCAGACTCCTCACAGAGCTCTGGCACTGCCTCTGAGGTCTGTCAGGGGTTTGTTTAACATGGCTTGGTGTTTTCCTCCACTGATTTCTCCACCACTACTGAACTGGTCCCACAGTTTGAAACTAATTGCTTGCTCTTAGGAGTATGTCACAGTTCCAAGTAATTTCACATTGAATTAGCTGCTAATTACACTTCCCAGCTCTGTGAGATAGCTGCAGTGGCTGTAACAGAAATGCATGACAAATGACATAACCCATGGAGCCAGGGAGCAAGCTGCTGCAGCAGACAGCTCTCAGGTGAAACAGATCTTTGGCCAAGCAAAGCTTCTTGATATCTCCCTGCCTTTTCCTACCACTAAATTAAGCTCATAAAAAGCAAGCTCATGGCACAACGACTTGCTGTGCAGAGATTTTCCAGTAGGTCCAAGCTGATGCTTTTTTAGCCACTGGCTGCAAATGGTTCTTTGTCCAAAGTGTTGTTTACTGACCAGATTCTTTCAGCAGGCACAGCTGCAACTGGCACCAAAGGCATCCAGGTAATGTTCCTCTAGCTAATGCTCCTCTAGCTAATGTTCCTCTAGCTAATGTTCTGGCACATGGTCTATAGAGACTGCTCTAAGCATGGGGGGCTCAGTTTTTGTTAAACCTGTGTTTCCTTGAGCTGAGTGACTTCTGGCCAGCACAAAGACACAAAACAGAGGACGTAGTGGACAAGGAGCTGGTAGGAACAACGGCTGCGCCTGACCTTTGAATTGCTCATTGCTAAGGAGAACAGTGTGTGGCCAACTTCTGGGCACCATGCTCTGTACCAAGAAACAGCTATTTGGCAGGAAAGAGTTAGGGCTGAATTAGGCTCAGTAAAAAAATAAAACATCAGGCCACTAATTGCACTTGGCCTCCCCAGGACAGAGGTGCAAGAGAACAGAGTCCAATTTCTCTGCAGAAAATCTTTTACTTCTGTTCCTGCTTTCTTTCGGTTTCGTATGACAGACACCACTAATTCAGCGAAGGAGTGACCCCCCAGACCCCGTTTCATCTCCCCAGGGGAGCTCCAATCAGTCAGATTTTTTCTCTGCCTTCCTTGCTACCAGCCTATTTCCATTGCTTTCCCTAATTTTTTCTTTTTCCCTGCTAATTCCCATTTCCTTCATAATCACAGGCTTTTATGTGACTCGCTGGCCAAGCCATTTTCAGGGGAGCTATAATTGCCACAGGTCTTAAGCATTAACCCTGCCAGGTGTCAGTGCTGGGACTGCTTGTGCATTTGATTAATGAGAGCAGAGCAAAAAGGATAAAAAAAAAATAGGTTTTTAATTGAGTGTCGTGTTTTGCTTCTCCTTCAAGTGCTCCTGCAACAGTCAGATGGGCTGGAACAAAGGTTTCTTGGGAGGAAGCAGCTGAGGTGGCATGCTGAAATGCAAGAAATACAAGCTGACTTCACGAAAAGCAGAAGGTCTCTCAAGCCCAAGGTGCAGTGACTGTTTCACACATGCATCAATCTCAGCAAGTCTGAAGTGTTTCCAGCTTGGCCACCTTGGATGGCTTGGTCACCTTGGGTGGATGCTCTTGTACACTGCACTGGTTAGGCCACACCTTGAGTATTGTGTCCAGTTCTGGGCCCCTCAGTTTAGGAAGGAGGTTGACTTGCTGGAGCGTGTCCAGAGAAGGGCAACAAAGTTAGGGAGGGGTTTGGAACACAGCCCTATGAGGAGAGGCTGAGGGAGCTGGGATTGCTTAGCCTGGAGAAGAGGAGACTTAGGGGTGACCTTATTGCTCTCTACAACTACCTGAAGGGAGGTTGTAGACAGACAGATGTTGGTCTCTTCTCCCAGGCAGCCAGCAGCAGAACAAGAGGACACAGTCTCAGGCTGCGCCAGGGGAGGTTTAGGCTGGAGGTGAGGAGAAAGTTCTTCCCAGCAAGAGAGACTGGCCATTGGGATGTGCTGCCCAGGGAGGTGGTGGAGTCACCATCCCTGGGGGTGTTCAAGAGGGGATTGGATGTAGCACTTGGTGATGTAGCAAGAAGGTCTCCCCTGAGCCTTCTCTTCTCCAGGCTAGGCAACCCCAGCTCCCTCAGCCTCTCCTCACAGGGCTGTGCTCCAGACTCCTCCCCAGCCTCATTGCCCTTCTCTGGACACCTTCAAGTGTCTCAATGTCCTTCTTAAATTGAGGAGCCCAGAACTGGACACAGGACTCAAGGTGTGGCCTAACAACATGCAGTGGTGAAATACAAAACATCTCCACCAGCTACTGCTCCTGCTTGAATCATACTGCCCTACAGAATGCATCAAGACAATCACAAAACCACAGAACCCCGGCATGGTGGAGGTGGGAAGGGACCTCTGGAGATCATCCAGTCTCATCCCCTGCTAAAGCAGGGCACCCACAGCAGTTTGCCCAGGAGCACAGTGGCCAGGGGGGTTGGAATCTCTCCAGAGAAGGACATTCCACAATCTCTCTGGGCAGCCTGCTCAGGGCTCCAGCACCCTCAAAGTGAGGAATTTTTTCATCCTATGTTCCAGTTTGTGTCTGATGCCTCTGAGCTGTTGCTGGGCACCACTGAAAAATAAAAGAAGAAAAAAAAGGCAAAAACAAAACCAAAAAGAGACTGGCCCCATCCTCTTGGCTCCTGCTCTATAGGCCTGAGTTGAAGTGATGCTGTCTTACAGCCTCTGATTTCTAACTTAAACTTCTAACTAAAACTGCCACAAATATGCAATTGCTTCACAGTCTCTCTTATTGCAAGATCACCCTCCAGGTGACAGAAAAGGGTCATGAGGATGAGCAGAGGGCTGGAGCTGCTCTGCTATGAGACAGTTGGTGTTGTTCAGTCTGGAGAAGAGAAGGCTCCCAGGAGACCTTCTTGTGGCCTTGCAGTATCTGAAGGGAGATGCAAGAAAGCTGGGGAGGGACTTTTGAGGGTGTCAGGGAGTGATAGGACTGGGGGGGATGGATCCGATCTAGAGGAGGGGAGATTGAGATTGGATGTCAGGAAGAAGTTGCTCCCCATGAGGGTGGTGAGAGACTGGCACAGGTTGCCCAGGGAGGTGGTGGAAACCTCATGCCTGGAGGTTTTTGCAGCCAGACTGGATGGGGCTGTGAGCAACCTGCTGTAGTGTGAGGTGTCCCTGACCATGGCAGGGGGGTTGGAACTGGCTGATCCTTGAGGTCCGTTCCAGCCCTGACGATTCTGTGATTCTATGAAATCACTTAGGGTATATCAAAGCGAAACACCACCAAAGAAAAACCCACGAGAACAAAATCCAACAACCACCAGTGGCAAATTCACCCCAGAACCCGAACCCGTCAACAAAAGAGAGGACAACCTGGAAGCCGGAACTCCATTTGTGAGCAAGGGCAAGCGCAGCAAGCGACGGTTACGGTAAGTGTTTGTTTGAGATACAGTTATTATGTCTTGCCTAAATATTTAAGTTAGCCAACCCCCTGATCAACAGCAACAAAACCCACACAGGCCAAGGAGCCAAACTGCCAGGGGGAGGGGGGGAGGAGGGGAGGCCGAGCTGGCATGAGCAGTGCAGCGGGAGCACACGAGCCCCACCGAAAGCGATCTCGCGTCTTGAAACTGCCCAAGTGAACCCCAGCAGGCAGGGCCCAGCCGAGTGCTGAGGGGACAGATGCCCTTTCAAGGGGAGCAGCCATAATGCCAAATGACGTTTCCAAACATTCCCTGGCAGTGCATTTGAAACCCAAGCCGGGGGGGGGGGGGGGAGGGCTCCAATACAGAATAGGCTTTTAATGCGTTACAGATTAGATGTGATCATCAGTTTAAGACTTCCCCTCCACCGGCAGGGTAATTCAAGCAGACATCCCAGCCTGGCCACGCAGCTTGCAGTGCCCTCCTTTCAAACACCAGACCCTGGCTGTTTGGTCATGGCTTGCAGCTCAAGGGATGGTTTTAATCTTTCTTTCTTTTTTTTTTTTCCAAAGTAAGCTTTAAACATTTTACAGTTTAAAAAAGAGGGAGGGGAGGGGGTGGGGAAAGGACAGCATTTACATTTGCTGTGTCTGGTCAGTTTTAAAGTGTTGCCTGTTATGAATCATGTTCACTTTTAAAGTTCATTTAACTTGGCTTATGGTTTACTTTAAAAAAAACAACCCCCAAAAAAACAAAAGGAAAGGAAAAGAAAAAGGGGGAGAGGGGGGAGGGAAGAGGGAAAATGTTCTGCGTCAGTTGGAGCTCTGCTGCGAGCTGCTGTTAGGAGTAATAATGGCCTGCAGGTTCCATCTGATGGCCCTTGTGTAAACTTGGCTTTCCAGAGGGGAAAAAAACAAACAGGATCCACACAGATGGGAATAAATCCCACAGGCTTGAGCTGTTCTCCCTGCCAGCAGCTTGACTCACAAAGTGGGAGAGGTTAGAATAGAATAGAATAGAATAGAATAGAATAGAATAGAATAGAATAGAATAGAATAGAATAGAATAGAATAGACCAGGTTGGAAGAGGCCTTCAAGATCATCATATCCAACCTATCATCCAACACCACCTAACCAACTAAACTATACAACCCAGCACCCTGTCAAGTCTCCTCCTGAACATCTCCAGTGATGGTGATTCCACCACCCCCCCAGGCAGCCCATTCCAATGGGCAATCACTCTCTCTGTGTAAAACTTCCTCCTGACCTGCAGCCTGAACCTCCCCTGGCACAGCTTGAGACTGTGTCCCCTTGTTTTGGTGCTGGCTGCCTGGGAAAAGAGACCAACCTCTGCCTGTCTACAACCTCCCTTCAGGGAGGTCACCCCTGAGTCTCCTCTTCACCAGGCTAAGCAACCCCAGCTCCCTCAGCCTCTCCTCATAGGGCTTGAGTTCCAAACCCCTCACCAACTTCGTTGTCCTTCTCTGGGCTCGTTCCAGCAAGTCAACCTCCTTCCTAAACTGAGGGGCCCAGAACTGGACACAGGACTCGAGGTGTGGCCTAACCAGTGCAGTGTACAGGGGCAGAATGACCTCCCTGCTCCTGCTGGCCACACTCTTCCTGATGCAGACCAGGATGCCCTTGGCCCTCCTGGCCACCTAGGTACACTGCTGGCTCATGTTCAGCCTACCATCAACCAGGACCCCCAGGTCCCTCTCTGCCTGGCTGCTCTCCAGCCACTCTGTCCCCAGCCTGTAGCACTGCCTGGGGTTGCTGTGGCCAATGTGCAGAACCTGGCACTTGGATGTGCTCAGTCTCATGCCCTTGGACTCTGCCCATCTGTCCAGCCTGTCGAGGTCCCTCTGCAGAGCCTCTCTACCCTCCAGCAGTTCAGCTCCTGCCCCCAGCTTCGTGTCGTCTGCTAATTTGGAAGTTTGGAAGGGACCCCCAAAGATCACTGAGTGCAAGCCCCATGTCAGAGCAGAGTCACCTAGGGAAGGTAATAATAATAATCATCATCATCATCATCATCATCCAGGTTGGAAGAGACCTTCAAGATCATCATGTCCAACCCATCAACCATTCCAACCCACCTAAGCAACTAACCCATGGCACCAAGCACCCCATCAAGTCTCCTCCTGAAAACCTCCAATGATGGTGACTCCAGGAGCACATCCAGGTGGGTTTAGAATGTCTCCAGAGAGGGAGACTCTCAAGGTACAGCACTACAGATCTTGCTGCTGCCCACATGGGTTGTGCTAGGGATAGAAAAACCCTTCCCTTAGCCAGAAATGCAGGGGGATTTATTTTGCTTTTAATCCTAAAGAGCAAACATCCTCTCTAGAGTCACACTTCTCCTTACTACCAGGTGATAGGATGAGAGGAAACAGCCTGACAAAATGTCAGGGAAGGTTTAGGTTGGAAATTAGGAACACTTTCTGTCTTGCAAGAGTGGTCAGGGATTGGAACAGGCTGCCCAGGGTGGCAGTGGAGTCCCCATCCCTGAAGGTGTTCAAGAAATGTGTGACCATGGCACTTGGGGCCATGGTTTGGTGGCCATGGTGGTGTTGTGCTGATGGTTGGACTGGATGATCTTAGAGGGGTTTTCCAACCAAAGCAATTCTATGATCCATGAGGCCCCTTCCAACCTGGTATTCTATCACAGGACCACAGGATCACAGATCACAGCTCAGAGGATGTTAGGGGTTGGAAGGGATCTCTGGAGAGCTTCCAGTCCAAACCCCTGCCAGAGCAGGAGCATAGCAGGCCAAGGGGTGTCACAACCACCCCATGGGGAGCTAAAGGCTTGGGGATGTGTGGTTAGAAAGCTGCAACTCAGAGAGGGACCTGGGCATGTTGGTTGGCAGTCGCTGACCACAGCAGTGCCCAGGGGGCCAAGAAAGCCAATGGCAGCCTGGCTGGGGTCAGAACCAGGGTGGTCAGCAAGGACAGGAGGTGACCATTGGAGTGCTGTGTTCAGCTATGGGCTCTCCGTGCAGGAAGGACATTGAAGGGCTGGAGCCTGACCAGAGCAGGGCAATGAGGCTGGAGAAAGGCCTGGAGCCCCTAGGGTTAGAGGAGGGGCTGAGGGAGCTGGGGGTGTTCAGGCTGCAGAAGAGGAGGCTGAGGGAGACCTCCTTGCTCTCTCCAGCTCCCTGAAGGGAGGTTGCAGTAAGGAGGGGACAGCCTCTGCTCCTTGGTGGCAAGGGACAGGAGCAGAGGTAATGGCTCCAAGCTGCCCCAGGGGAGGTTCAGGCTGGATGCTAGGAAATGTTTCTGCCCTGGAAGGGCTCTCAGACATTGGAATGTTCTGCCCAGGGCAGTGCTGGAGTCCCCATCCCTGGGGGTGTTCAAGCAGTGCTTAGGGACAGGGTTTAGTGTTGACTCTGTGGTGCTGGGTGTAGGGTTGGCCTGGATGAGCTTGGAGGTCTCTTCCAGCCAGATGTTTTCTGTGAGTCTGATTCATGTGATGCAGTCTCAGAAGCTGTTATCAGCTGAGATAATGAAAGCACAGTGGCATTCCAGAGCTGGAATTTCTGCTATTGCAAGAATTTGTTTAACCTGAGGCTTAAGTAATTCTGCATTTATTACTGGCAGGAATTATCTCTTTATCCTCTGGGACTGTTCCATTGCTTGGAACAGTGTGAGAGGAAGCAATAACTGCCAGTTTTATGTGGGAAACTTGAACTCAGCACTAAAATGAGATCTACATCTCCTTGATGTGATAAAAAAGTTACAGTGGAAGAAGTTTGATACTTGCAATTTGACAGTGGGGCTTTGTCTTTCCTTTTAGATTATAGACACATCAGTGGAGGTTACAAAGGTCTATGAAGATGCTGAGGGGCCTGGAGCAGCTCTGTGAGGAGCAAAGGCTGAGAGCCCTGGGGCTGAGAGCCTGGAGAAGAGCAGCCCCAGAGGAGTGCTGAGCAATGCTCAGCAAGAGCTAAAGGAGCTGTGGGGGACAAGAGGCTGTGGCCAGACTGTCAGTGGTGCCCAGGAGCAGGACAAGGAGAAATGGGCACAAACTGGAACCCAGGAGGTGCCATCTGAACAGGAGGAAAAAGTTCTTTGTTTTGAGGGTGCTGGAGTCCTGGAGCAGACTGCCCAGAGAGGTTGTGGAGTCTCCTTCTCTGGAGAGCTTCCAACCCTCCCTGGCCATTGTGATCCTGGGCAAGCTGCTGTGGGTGCCCTGCTTTAGCAGGGGGTTGGACTGCATAATCTCCAGAGGTTTCTTCCAACCCCTCACCATGCTGGGGTTCTGGGATTCCCTGATTCTGTGTGTGGGTTTATCTCTGTAAACAGGTCCTTAATAAAGCAATCCTTGTACAGTTGTTATTGTTGTAGTGTTTAGATTTTGACAAATGTAGCAAATTTGGGAAATATGTCCATCACAGGAACAGAGGACGTTAGGGGGTGGAAGGGACCTCTGGAGAGCTTCCAGTCCAACCCCCTGCCAGAACAGGAGCATAGAATCCAGCACAGGTCACACAGGAACACATCCAGACAGGGCTGCAAAGGCTCCACAGAAGGAGACTCCACAACCTCTCTGGGCAGCCTGCTCCAGGGCTCTGGGACCCTCACAGTCAAGAAGTTCTTCCTCATGCTGAGGTGGAACCTCCTGTGCTGCAGTTTCCATCCCTTGCCCCTTGTCCTATCCCAGGGCACAGTGAGCAGAGGCTGTCCCCTGTCCCTTCCTTCCTGAGTCCCAGCCCTCAGCTATTGATAGACATTGATCAGATCCCTCTCAGCCTTCTTCTCTCCAGACTAAACAGTCCCAGGGCTCTCAGTCTCTCCTCACCAGGCAGTGCTGCAGTCCCTTCAGCATCCTTGGAGCCCTCCCTTGGAGTCTAATGGTCTCTGTTACAGGAACATAGGAGTTCATTAGTAGATGTTGGAACCAAGGCTGCCATGCCCACTGACAGGGCTTGGCAGGACAATTCGAAGCATGCTCAATGAACTCTGCAGAGCTGCAAGGAAAGTAAAATGATTTCACATTTGGTTGTTGTTGACCTTCACAGTTAAGAAGTTGAGGTGGAACCTCCTCACAAGCAAAACACAGCTGTAAACCCCAAAGAGACTTCTGCTTCCTTTCACCAGGGTCACTGCTGCTACAAAAGCCACAGCATGGACATCCCTTGG
The DNA here is from genome assembly GCF_026170545.1 of Melanerpes formicivorus. Classification (NCBI taxonomy): domain Eukaryota; kingdom Metazoa; phylum Chordata; class Aves; order Piciformes; family Picidae; genus Melanerpes; species Melanerpes formicivorus. The sequence continues at coordinate 914,739 of NW_027142418.1, read as the reverse complement.
GTACATTAAACCCTAGTTAAGAGGGTTTGGGCTATTCCAAAGCACAGTTTGAGGTAAGGGCTGATGATCTCTTCCTAGAATCACAGAAACAGTCAGGTTAGAAGAGACCCTCAGGATCACCAAGTCCAACCCAGAACCCTACTCTGCAAGGGTCACCCCTAAACAATAGCCCCAAGCACCACATCCAAACCACCTTGAAACCCAGCCAGGGTTACAGAACCACATAAAATATTTCAGGAGGGCAGGAGCTTGCAGACCTCAGCAGATTTAAACATTCATCCTTGACTGATGCTCTTGGATTTCTTTTATTAAAGATACACATTGGCACTGTGCTCCTCCCAGGAGATCTTGAATAGGTTGAAGCAATTTCAAACCTGGACTGGATTGAGACCCTCTGTGAGGAACAAAGGAAATATCCTGCAGGAAAAGCATCAAGGCTGACTCTAAAAAAAAGTGTTAAGAGTCAGCTATGCTCTTTGTTTTCAATGCTGAGTGGAAGAGTGTGTTTAACAGGGGCAAATAATGCTGAATGCATGAAAGCACTGCAAGAATTGCTAAGAAATGAATGCAGTGAGTCACATTTATGAGTAATAATTATCAATCAGTCAATCAATAGCAGACATTCCAATAGCCATAAGCTCTAACTGAATGTGGCCCCTCAATGAAAGTTTCTCTCCATTTTCTACCCTTTTCATTGGTAGAAGTTGTCAGAGTCCTTACATGAATAGAATTTGTCTTCAGCAGAGCATTTTAGACTCTCCTGCTCTGCTCAGACCTCACCTCCAATCCTGCCTCCAGTTCTGGTGTCCCCAGCAGCAGAAGGACACAGAGCTGCTAGAGAGAATCCACAAAGAGGAGGCTACAAAGATGCTCCAAGGGCTGGAGCAGCTCTGCTGTGAGCACAGGTTGCGGGAGCTGGGGGTGTTCAGCTTGGAGAGGAGAAGGCTCCAGAGGGACCTTAGAGCTGCCTGCCAGGACCTGAAGGGATCCTGCAGGAAGGCTGCAGAGGAACTTTTCCTGAAGGTGTCTGGAGCCAGGAGAAGGGGGAATGGTTTGAAGCTGAGGCAGAGCAGGGCTGGAGTGGATCTGAGGAAGAAGTTCTCCAGTGTGAGGCTGCTGAGACTCTGGCACAGGCTGCCCAGGGAGGCTGTGGCTGCCTCCTGCCTGGGGGAGGTTGGATGAGGCCTTGAGCAGCTGAGTCTAGCTGAGAGGTGTCTCTGCCCATGGCAAGGAGGTTGGAGTAGATGATCTCTGAGGTCCCTTCCAACCTGAGCCCTTCTGTGCTTCAGTGGAAATTAGCTCCTTTGCCGACCACTGCTCTCCAGGTGTTTCAGAGTGGTGCTCAGAGCAGCAATGCAGAGGGAGGCTGCTGGGCTTGTATGCCTTTAACACAGTTTTGACAATCAGCATATGGCTGTGGGGCTGCAAATGGCACACAAACATCGTGTGCTTCCATTCCATTCATGAGGGCAGACCACCTGGCTCTCCACAGCTCCCTGAAAGGAGGTTGTGGAGAGATTGCTGCTGGTCTCTTCTCACAGGTCATCAGTGACAGAACAAGAGGGAATGGCCTCAAGCTGCCACTGGGGAGGGTTAGATTGGACAGTAGGAAACATTTTTCATGGCAAGAGTGGTCAGGGATTGGAATGTGCTGCCCAGGGAGGTGGTGGAGTCCCCAAGCCTGGCTGTGTTTAAAGGTGGGTTGGATGTGGTGCTTGGGGCTATGGTTTAGGGGGGACCCTTACAGAGTAGGGTTAATGGTTGGACTTGGTGATCCTGAAGCTCTTTGCCAGCCTGAATGTTTCTGTGGTTCTGTGATTGCCCCAAACCATTACCCAGGCACTGCACCAACACACATCAGCTTGCTTTGTTTTTATCAGCTTTGTCATCATCATTTTAATCAACATCATCACCAGCCTTGCACCTTTGCTACCCTATCAGTCTGACAGGTTTCTAGCTGACTCAGACTTTGCCTGTGTTGTGTTCCTTTGGAGCAGCTGTGGCAGACATCTGGGTTTGTCTACTAGGCAGGGTCCTGCTGAGTCTGCAGAAGAACAGCTAAGAAAATCCCAGCCACAGCTTGCTTTGTGGGACAGCAATGTGCAAAGGGCTTTCAAAGTCTTGCTTAAATGTTTTCTCCGTCCGTTGGGCTTGATGCTAACAGACAGCAGAATGTCTGCAACTAATAATTCCCTCATTTGGAAATGCATCAGATTCCACAGACAGAAATTTGTGCCCATTGTGAAGGAGTAATTCATTTGGATTTCCTCATGGCTGAAAATGAGTCCTTGATTACTGTTCTGGAAGTAACCTGGGAAGTAAAGGCTGCTCCAGCCATTACTTGGAGTCATCAGCTGGCTAATAGCATAATGGCAACCTGCTGGTAGCATTTCAGAGGGCTTTGCTCAAGCTGGGTCCATCCCCAACTGCTTTGCCTGCTGGTTATGTTCCAAAGAATGCCAGAAAGCTACAAAAGGCAAACACAAGCCCTGTCATCGCAGACTGCGCCCATTCCATGTGCTGGATGATGTGTTCACAGGAGAAAACACTGACAGCCAGGAGTGCCTGCATTTAACCTGGGTTGTTGAATACCTTCCCAAGCATTCAACATGCCCAATTAATTTCAAAGCAGTGATGTTTAGGTTTCATTCCTGACTTGCATAGTCACAGGTGTCTTTGCTGAAGTCAGCTGGCCATGCAGTGACAGACTCAGCAGGATGTTTCAGAGAGAGATCAGAGGATGTTAGGGGTTGGAAGGGACCTCTGGAGAGCTTCCAGTCTAACCCCCTGCCACAGCAGGACCATAGAATCCAGCACAGGGCACACAGGAACACATCCAGACAGGGCTGCGAAGGCTCCACAGAAGGAGACTCCACAACCTCTCTGGGCAGCCTGCTCCAGGGCTCTGGGACCCTCACAGTCAAGAAGTTCTTCCTCATGTTGAGGTGAAACCTCCTGTGCTGCAGTTTCCATCCCTTGCCCCTTGTCCTATCCCAGGGCACAGTGAGCAGAGGCTGTCCCTGTCCCTTCCTTCCTGAGTCCCAGCCCTCAGCTATTGATAGACATTGATCAGATCCCTCTCAGTCTTCTTCTCTCCAGACTGAACAGCCCCAGGGCTCTCAGTCTCTCCTCCCCAGGCAGTGCTGCAGTCCTTTCAGCATCCTTGGAGCCCTCCCTTGGAGTCTAATGGTCTCTGTTAGAGGAACATAGGAGTGCATTAGTA